>NC_091985.1:65894392-66232249 GCF_044704955.1 Pristiophorus japonicus
GGCCATCTTACCCTCTCTCTCTTTTCTGACTGAACTCTCTTCTGAGTTTTGCTGCTTTGAGCTGCTGCTCATCTGTATCTGCAACTAAATGCTAACTCTTGTCCCTCTATTCTCTCTCCAGGTGCATCACAAGTAACGAGTCTACTTGCAGGAAGAGGGGGAGACCCCTCCTGAAGAGACACCGTCACTCACCCTCACCAACTCATAAATTGGCAATTCGTATACTTTATGAAGTGAGTTAGAGGGGTTTGCACTGGGAGATTCATTGAGCAAATGAACAAGTGCGCAACATCAAGGGCAGGAGGACAGAACGGCCCAGGAACCAGCTCGCCACAGAGAGTACTCATATCTTAGCCCTGCTACAGAGAGCACAGATATTGACTTCAAGGGTCCAGCCAATAGGAGATGATGGTTGTGTGTTACTAACTTCTCAAGGTGAATTGGACTGTCTGCTAGCCTGTGCATAATGTCAGACAATATGGAGGAGTGCATCTCCAACTTGTCTGGGTTATCGCAAAGGTTACCGAAACAATGCAGTCAAACATGAAGCATGTCGTTACCTCTATACACACTGCAGCAGGGCCCTCAGTTATAGAGGCTTTGATGGAAGCTCAGACTGATCCCATTGTGATCTCTGGATTCCAACATCTCTCCAGCTTGCAAAGCATGAAGGAAGGCATGGATAGGGGCTTCCAAACTATCACTTCACTCCTGCACTCTGTTCTCAAGCAGAGCAATGGGAGTGTTGAGACGCAACCCCATGTGAGTGGCAGTGGTGCCATGGGAGAGGCAGATGCAGTCCTCTCTCAGGATGACAGCATGCCTGGTCCCCACAAGACCCTGAACCAGTGCCCATGTTGATGCCAGCCAGCCAGCTGGGCTAGACTACCCTGGTTGCCATCGAGATACTGTAGACTACAGCTCAGCCTTCTAAGGCCTGAGATCCCAGGTCAACCACCATGTCATCTCGCATACCTTCAGCAGATACCTCCCAGGTTTAGCCATTGGGGTAGCACCTTGTAGGAGCACCAGATCAGGCAAATGAGTACTTAAGCCGGGCACTAGAGTTTGCACAACTTATTTGATCCTAATTGAAAAATTAACTATCTGGAACCAGACCCCAGAGTTTCTTTGGATTGGTGTTTGTTTGACCATGCCTAGTGAAGTGATTGCAATACCCATACTGGTGTTGAAGTTAAGGGCATTCATCTGGAGGCTGTAAGGACTGTGCCTGAGTGTAAGAGGGACTGTTGGGAAAAAGAGGGGGGAAATGATTAAACCAAAATATTCCTCACTGATTATTGCCGTAAAGCTCTGACAGATGAAAGGCGTGCTCATTCTTCCTCTGAATCTTTAGCATCCTGCTGTTCTTCCTATTGCTGTACCTCTGTTTCTTCCTCCTCGAGTACTTTACAGGTTGCCTTCTCTCTAGGGTAAAGTTATGGAGCATGCAGCAAACTACAATGAAGACATTCAGGGCTATTTTGCAGGACACCTCCATGCTTATCCAAGTAGTGGAACATCTGTTTCAGGATGCCGATGGTTTGCTCAAACAGCATTCTGGTGGAGATGTGGCTCTAATTGTAAGGCTCCTCTGTGCCTGTGCTTTGATTCCTGATAGGTTAATGAGCCAGGTGCTCAGGGGATGCCCTTGTCCCTAAACAGCTGGTCTGACACCCAATGGTTGTGGGTGGATGAGAAGGGGGGATTGAGGACTGCCACAGGATAAAGGTATCATGACAACTGCGAGGAAACCTGCCACAGATCTGCACAATGCGCTGCCTGTTGTCACACACCAACCAAACAAGTGGAAGGCCTTCCTGTTGATGTATATACCGGGTTCTAAACATGGAGCATGCACAGTTGCATGTGTGCAGTCAAACTTTGCCCTGTATCTGGGGAAACTCTGCTATCCTTGCGAAGCGCAGAGCTCGGTCTTGTTGGTTTGCTGCCTCCTTGGGAAAATTATGATTTTGTTTCTGTCATGTATCTTACATTATTATATATAACTGTATCCTAACATGCTATACATGACTGTAATAAGATATGACCTGTAACCACCATTATACCTTACCACCAGGGGTGCACTTGCAAGAGACAGGTATATAAGGACAGGTCTCAGGCAAGTGCAGCATTCCAGAGCTGTGAAATAAAGGTGCAGGTCCAGAGTGACCTTGACTTCACTACATGAATCTGTACTGAGGGGACAGGACTTTACAGTTTCGCTAACAAAGAGCGCATCCGTCACCTGCTTGATGCAGCAGTGCATGGCTAATTGACCAATGTTGCAGCATGGAATGACCCTGAAACGTAGAAATTCAGGACTACAGTAAGCTTCAGAGCCACATGCAATAAAATGTGTGGCCTCCTGCAAGGCTGCAGTTGGCGCTGCAACAAGTGACACAGCTTTATCCCTGCATTCCTGGTGAAGCGGAGCTGCTGGACACAATGCTGCTCAATTAACCAGAGTTAAAATGTTCCTGTACATCTGTGTGGTGTAAGGACTCCTGCGTCTGCCTCTCCTTATGCCCTCTTCTCCCAGCAGCTACAGATCTCTGCACTCTGACTTGCTGCTGTAACTCCTCCTCCTCCTCCTAATGGCAGACTGAGCAGCACATCCATATTGGAAGAGCAACTTGTTCTGTAGCTCTAACAATAACACCACAATTTTTCAATTCAACTAGAGCAGCCAACACAGCTATAAATGGGCCTAAAGTTCCACAAGCAGTCGGGAAAAAAAATAACCAGAGACTTACCTGAATGCAGCTGAGGATCCCTTTGAATAATCCTGGTGCAGCCTCCTTCTCAACTGTTGTAACCAAGGATTTGTGGATGGGTTTTAGAATGAGCAGATGCAGCATCCCAAAGGCACGTTGTTGCAAAAGCAGTTGCTTCCTCAGTCTTTCTAGATTTAATCAGCAGCAGAGTCTTTCCTTTGCAGATATTACTTGAAATGTTTTTATGGCATTTGCATGAAGTGTAATCATGAACCATGGGAAAGTACCAGCTATTACTTTATGAAGGTCCTTTCTTGCTATTCATGCTCATTTTGAAGCCAAAGTTTGCCGTAAGCCATACAACTGAATAAAATACCAACAGGTTTTCCATGATGTTCCTCACAATAAGTCGGAAGATACGTTGTTTTTTGCTATGTAGCGCCATTAGAATTAGAGGGCATGATCTTAGAATATGGGGCCGCCCATTTAAAACAAAGATGAGGAGAAATTTCTTCTTTCAGAGGGTTATAAATCTCTGGAATTCACTGCCTCAGAGAGCTGTGGAAGCTGGGACACTGAATAAATTTAAGACAGAAATAGACAGTTTCTTAAACGATAAGGGGATAAGGGGTTAGGGGGAGCGGGCAGGGAAGTGGAGCCGAGTCCATGATCAGATCAGCCATGATCTTATTGAATGGCGGAGCAGGCTCGAGGGACCGTATGGCCTACTCCTGTTCCTATTTCTTATGTTCTTATATTATAAGCACAACTGATTTATGGTAAATAATTGAAATTGCATGCGTGTTGCAAAGTTTTCAGTACACAAAATATAACTCTGGTGCAAAAATGCAATCCTCAAAGCGTTCCTTATCTCTAAATTTGTTTAGTTATTTGTACATTACAGACATGTGTCATTGGAATACCTTTATCTTTATGTTATATTTGATGGATTATTGGTTCAGTCTGAATGAAACAGTTGCATCATCAAACTCAGAGCCAGAGAGAAGCATTTGAATTTTGCCACCTATCCTAAAGTACCCAGAAAAGTTACCATTCCCACTGCTCGTCCTTTATTTCTTTAATAGTAATTTGTTGCAGCACACCCACCTTCAGGTAGCATTCAAGCTCTACAGTTGCCTATGTCAAACAGAGCCCTTTCTAGGCTTTATATATTCACACAAGGCCCCTGTCTGCAAACCTACTACGCCACATGATAAAATGAATTACATATACAAACACTTCACTAACCATTTGTCAAGATAACAACAATTGCTAAGGTTATGAGTATTGAGATAATCTTATAAAATGTCTACACTTTTATAAGATAAAGGAAATCCAACTATTTTTTTGAAAATGTGGTACTTCAATAGTTTAATCACCAACACAATCCTCTGCCAAGGTTCTTGTGATGTTACTCTCTGAAGTAATCTCAATTCTAGCACGATAACTGTTTGCCAGTGGATTCCACATAGCCAGTCTTCATTGTGAAATTATCATTTTTTCCCCCCCAAAAGAAGTGTTACATAGAACTTACCTTGCAAGCTCACAGAAGCATTTTCAATATTAATATCTGCTTTAATCCTTGGATTTTAAGAGCCCCATCTACCCTCCCAGATGAACTCAGGTGGCCCCATGGCACAGTTGAAGAGGAGCAGGGGAGTTCTCCGAGGTTCCTGGACAATATTTATCCCTCAACCAACATCACTAAAACAAATAACTGGTCATTTATTTCATTGCTGTTTTTGGGAGCTTGCAGTGTTTCCTACATTACTAGTGAATACTTCAAAAATACTTAATTGGCTGTAAAGCACATTGGAACATCATGAGGTTGTGAAAAGCACTGTATAAATGCAATTTTTTTCTTCTTTCTAATGTTTGCTTCTCACCTTTCAAACTTACCCTATTAGGGTCACTCACATTATCCACAGTCATCTACAGTATGACCTACATAATTTCTTTTTCAGATCAATGACATTTAAACTCGTAAGCATTTTGTTTAAAAAATATCAATGGTGTGCTATGCTACCATTAGCAAGTATTTTTGTTCAATGCAAATTTAATTGGTACATTATGTAGTATGCTGTCATACTGACAATCAAGCCAACCAGCAATTATACTTATTAGGTATTTTTAGATGCTTATAGTTTTCATAATGCATTGTACCACAAATGCTTAAAAGCATATGAGTTGCCAGCTGCCTGACCTCTAAGTAGCCTAAATGGCAGTCTATCATCCACAAAAAGTAATCTGAATCAATACAGCATGTTTTCAAGTTTTACCTAGGATAGCAACAACTTCGTCATCTTGAATTACTTCCAAGGACCCAGAAACCACAAAGCAAAGGTTGTCCACACTTTCGCCTGCATGGTAAATTAAATCTCCTGGGGCACTATGTATGGTCTGAAACTCCATTGCCAGAGCTCGTAGACAGCCGTCACTTGCGAGTCTAAATGCTGGGTGCTCTTTGAAGACTTTGCGGTTTAAGTGAACACAAATGTCCGCTCGCATATCCTTAGGGCAAATTTCTAGGACCTGTAGGGGAAACATGCAAATAAAAAAAATCAATGTTTTCTTCATAATTTATTAAAAGCATACTATACCTTTCTGTAGATATCATATACTATACAGAAAGCACCGTGCATGCAAGCTAGATGGAACACCTTTTTCTGTAATGTACAAGTAATCATATTTGCACAGAACTGTGAATTTTTGATATTTATTCAATGCTTGTATTCATTTTACTTGTGAATATAAACTGTATTAGCAAAATCTCATCAATTGTTTTCATGCTCTTTTACCATATAAGAGAGAGGAATAGGATATTAGGCATTGCTACATCAATGAACGAGTCAGGAAAATTATAAGGATCATACAATAATGATGCAATTCGTTGAGCATTGTTGTATATATTATAGTATGTTCAATACAAGTTACAAGGCATCAATTGCTATTTGTTAAAAAAGTGTTTCAGAGATACAAAAAATATAATGTGCAATTCAGCACTGTGTTATACGAGATTAATATACGTGATATGCTAATGTTTTTCTTGGAATATAGAGAAAATCAGCTTCAACATACAACTTAAGTTAGTTGTCATTTATGTATGCTCACTAGTGATTATTTTAGAAACAAGGTGGTCTTAATGCTGTGAATAATGACTGCATCACTGTATGCTTGATCAGTACAATATATAAAATTATATACTAACTGTGATTATGAAAGGAAAAAAAACTTGCCAAAAGCCAAAATATTGAAACATTTCTCTGAATGCTGCTTAAATATTTCAAAGACAATATAATGGGACACTAATGTTAAGATTTAAAAATACATGCAGCTTTCTGTTAATCTTTGCTTAACATATTCCTAGAGATAGCCTGCAACTCAGAGACAATATCATGATTTATTCATGATGTATATTCTAGAAGGAAGTTACAACTAAAAAATCAATAGTTACAGGCAAATGAAACCTGTGCAATGGTGGAGCCACACTTTAACTGCATAGTTTGCAGCAGTATATTCAGTTTGAGATTCAAGTGAGTTTCAATGAAATAATAGATTAAATATTAAATTATATTTACTTTTAAAATGCTGGAAGCCAAAATTCCTCTGCGATTCTGCAGAGAATCCAGGAGTTACCCGTTTGCCTTGTAAGGAGATGGACTTCCATCTATGCCTTAGAAGACAAATAATTGCAAAAGAGCGGAGCCAGGGATTCCTTATTCCAGTAGTTACCATTCCTGGATCTGGTGTATCATAAAAGAGCTAACATAGAAACATAGAAAATAGGTGCAGGAGTAGGTCATTCGGCCCTTCGAGCCTGCACCACCATTCAATATGATCATGGCTGATCATGCAACTTCAGTACCCCACTCCTGCCTTCTCTCCACACCCCCTGATCCCTTTAGCCATAAGGGCCACATCTAACTCCCTTTTGAATATATCCAACGAACTAGACTCAACAACTTTCTGTGGTAGAGAATTCCACAGATTCATAATTCTCTGGGTGAAAAAGTTTCTCTTCATCTCGGTCCTAAATGGCTTACCCCTTATCTTTAGACTGTGACCCCTAGTTCTGGACTTCCCCAATATCGGGAACATTCTTCCTGCATCTAATCTGTCCAATCCCGTCAGAATTTTATATGTTTCTATGAGATCCCCTCTCATTCTTCTAAATTCCAGTGAATATCAGTCTAGTCGATCCAGTCTTTCCTCATATGTCAGTCCTGCCATCCCGTGAATCAGTCTGCTGAACCTTCACTGCACTCCCTCAATAGCAAGAATGTCCTTCCTCAGATTAGGAGACCAAAACTGTACACAATACTCAAGGTGTGGTCTCACCAAGGCCCTGTACAACTGCAGTAAGACCTCCCTGCTCCTATACTCAAATCCTCTTGCTACGAAGGCCAACATGCCATTTGCTTTCTTCACTGCCTGCTGTACCTGCATGCCAACTTTCAATGACTGATGTAACATGACACCCAGGTCTCGTTGCACCTCCCCTTTTCCTAATCTGTCACCATTCAGATAATATTCTGAACTATCATTGATAGTACTTCATATATTGCATATTTGTTGCTGATTGCAAGTTCAAAAGTGGCACAGTACTTCTGTTGGTTGTATGAAGACTATTGAAACAAACATGTTTAATGTAAGGAAACTTAAAAGCAAGATATTCAAAGAAGAAAATTACTTCACAATATTACTCTGGAAACCCAAAGACTCAAAATAAATTATAATTTTAATCATTGAACCTGCAATACCTACTTTCTGCTTTGCTGAGAGTTAATGAGCATACAATAGGAATTTGAAGAGACAATATTCACAGTTCAACTTTGCATTTGAAAGGGAGTCTACATAATATCCAAATCTATCTGAATCAACTACAAAGGAACAGTTGTTCTGTTATGCCAGTTACACTGCATTTTGAGAACCAGAAAATGGCCAAAGTCATAAGAACATAAGAACATAAGAATTAGGAACAGGAGTAGGCCATCTAGCCCCTCGAGCCTGCTCCGCCATTCAACAAGATCATGGCTGATCTGGCCGTGGACTCAGCTCCATTTACCCGCCCGCTCCCCGTAACCCTTAATTCCCTTATTGGTTAAAAATCTATCTATCTGTGACTTGAAAACATTCAATGAGCTAGCCTCAACTGCTTCCTTGGGCAGAGAATTCCACAGATTCACAACCCTCTGGGAGAAGAAATTCTTTCTCAACTCGGTTTTAAATTGGCTCCCCCGTATTTTGAGGCTGTGCCCCCTAGTTCTAGTCTCCCCGACCAGTGGAAACAACCCCTCTATCTTGTCTATCCCTTTCATTATTTTAAATGTTTCTATAAGATCACCCCTCATCCTTCTGAACTCCAATGAGTAAAGACCCAGTCTACTCAATCTATCATCATAAGGTAACCCCCTCATCTCCGGAATCAGCCTCGTGAATCGTCTCTGTACCCCCTCCAAAGCTAGTATATCCTTTCTTAAGTAAGGTGACCAAAACTGCACGCAGTACTCCAGGTGCGGCCTCACCAATACCCTATACAGTTGCAGCAGGACCTCCCTGCTTTTGTACTCCATCCCTCTCGCAATGAAGGCCAACATTCCATTCGCCTTCCTGATTACCTGCTGCACCTGCAAACTAACTTTTTGGGATTCGTACACAAGGACCCCCAGGTCCTTCTGCACCTCAGCATGTTGTAATTTCTCCCCATTCAAATAATATTCCCTTTTACTGTTTTTTTTCCCCCAAGGTGGATGACCTCACAATTTCCGACATTATATTCCATCTGCCAAACCTTAGCCCATTCGCTTAACCTATCCAAATCTCTTTGCAGCCTCTGTGTCCTCTACACAATCCGCTTTCCCACTAATCTTTGTGTCATCTGCAAATTTTGTTACACTACATTCTGTCCCCTCTTCCAGGTCATCTATGTATATTGTAAACAGTTGTGGTCCCAGCACCGATCCCTGTGGCACACCACTAACCACCGATTTCCAACCTGAAAAGGACCCATTTATCCCGACTCTCTGCTTTCTGTTCGCCAGCCAATTCTCTATCCATGCTAATACATTTCCTCTGACTCTGCGTACCTCTATCTTCTGCAGTAACCTTTTGTGTGGCACCTTATCGAATGCCTTTTGGAAATCTAAATACATGACATCTATCGGTACACCTCTATCCACCATGCTCATTATATCCTCAAAGAATTCCAGTAAATTAGTTAAACATGATTTCCCCTTCATGAATCCATGCTGCATCTGCTCGATTGTACTATTCCTATCTAGATGTCCCGCTATTTCTTCCTTAATGATAATTTCAAGCATTTTCCCCACTACAGGTGTTAAACTAACCGGCCTATAGTTCCCTGCCTTTTGTCTGCCCCCTTTTTTAAACAGAGGCGTTACATTAGCTGCTTTCCAATCCGCTGGTACCTCCCCAGAGTCCAGAGACTTTTGGTAGATTATAACGAATGCATCTGCTATAACTTCCGCCATCTCTTTTAATACCCTGGGATGCATTTCATCAGGACCAGGGGACTTGTCTACCTTGAGTCCCATTAGCCTGTCCAGCACTACCCCTCTAGTGATAGTGATTGTCTCAAGGTCCTCCCTTCCCACATTCCTGTGATCAGCAATTTTTGGCATGGTTTTTGTGTCTTCCACTGTGAAGACCGAAGCAAAATAATTGTTTAAGGTCTCAGCTATTTCCACATTTCCCATTATTAAATCCCCCTTCTCATCTTCTATGGGACCAACATTTACTTTAGTCACTCTTTTCCGTTTTATATATCTGTAAAAGCTTTTACTATCTGTTTTTATGTTTTGCGCAAGTTTACCTTCGTAATCTATCTTTCCTTTCTTTAACCATGATTTGTTAGAAACTGGTCAAGATCGAAAAAAACCCCAAATATATCACATTTCTCTTTAACATTTAGCCATCGTCCAACTAGAGCGTTATAATGTATTATTCAATGATTTTGATGGCATGTTGCGCAATGCATTTCAGTAAGTTATGTAAGCAGCGTAAAATTTGTAATGCTTGGTTTGTGCACCTGGATTAAATGTCCAAAATAGAACGTTTGTCAGATCAGTCCCAGACTCAGTATTTTTAACGGTATTCGATTGGATAAGGTACATAAAATATTTTTCAAAACAACTATTAGATCTCCCATGGCATTGCTCACAGTAAGGCGGACAATAAGCGATTTTGTAATAGGTACAGTTTCCCTTGTAACACAGTGACACATATGTGAGTCTATTTATCAATCACATGCTTCTAGTGGGGCGCCACACTCAAAGGGAGTGCAGTTCATACTTCATACACAAAGAATCATTGCACAGTAGGCCATTCGGCCCGTCGAGTCCGTGCCGGTTCTCTGCAAGAGCACTTCAGCTAGTCCCGTTCCCCTGCCCTTTCCCATAGTCCTGCAAATGTTTTTCCTTCAGGTATTTATCCATTTCCCTTTTGAAAGCCATGATTGAATCTGCCTCCAAAACCCTTTCAGGCAGTGCATTCCAGATCCTTAACTTCTCGCAGCATAAAAAAGTTTTTCCTCATGTTGTCTTTGGTTCTTTTGCCAATCACCTTAAATCTGTGTCCTCTGGTTCTCGACCCTTCCGCCAATGGGAACAGTTTTTCTCTATCTACTGTGTCTAGGCCCATCATGATATTGAACACCTCTATCAAATCTCCTCTCAATCTTCTCTGCTCTAAGGAGAACAACCTCAGCTTCTCTAGTCTATCCACGTAACTGAAGTCCCTCCTCTCTGGAATTATTCTCATAAATCTTTTCCGCGCCCTTTTTAAGGCCTTCACATCCTTCCTAAAGTGCAGTGCCCAGAATTGGACACAATACTCCAGTTGAGGTCGAAGCAGTGTTTAATAAAGGTTCATCATAACCTATGCCTCTATTTATGAAGCCCGGGATCCCATATGATTTTTTTAACCGCTTTCTTAATCTGCTCTGCCACCTTCAACGATTTGTGCACATAAACCCCAGGTCTCTCTGTTCATGCACCCCCTTTAGGATTGTATCCTTTAGTTTATGTTGCCGTTCCTCGTTCTTCCTACCAAAATGTATCACTTCACATTTGTCTGCGTTAAATTTCATCTGTCACGTGTCCGCCCATTTCACCAGTTTGTCTATGTCTTCTTGAAGTCTATCGCTATCCTCCTCACTGTTCTGTATACTTCCACATTTTGTGTCATCTGCAAGCATCTCTAGCCCATGCGCGATTAAACTGACCACAGGATCACTGAATTTACCTTTTGTTCTCCAAGGCTGTTACTCATGGAGAAAATTAAAACAAAATATTCCTCTCTTCCTTCAGCTGTCTCTTGTTCTTTCCTACTATCTAATGATTTCTGCGTTGCAATGTGCGGGGTAGATTTTGACATTGTGCGATAGTGTAAAATGGGTGATAGCGAAGCAGCAGCCCATTTACATCTCTCCTGATATGCATTTCCAGTGACTTCAAAATTGGGAGAGATATAAAACATGCTGCCAATTCACTATCACCTGTTTTATATGATCATACAAAGTCAAAATCTAACCCCTCTATGTGGCTCTCACACAGCTTTCTTTACCGATGTATTCAAATTTGTATCATTTTCTTTTGTTAAAATTCAAGATGGTAGGTAAAATGTAACAGATTCAAATTGAATATGATGATCAGGCAGAGCGAGGCTACCAAGAAGAGGAACATACAAAAGCAAAAGAGGAAGTTAGTGCTGGGGACTCAAGCTGGGATTCAGTAAAAGTACAAGGGCCTGGTGGAAGGAGGAGGCTGAGGCTCAGGAGAGTGCTCGGAGAGGGTTGATGCACGAGAATGTGCTGAACATCTGGAGACCAAGAATATGGAGCTTGGAAACTGAACGATACAAACAGCAAAACTTCAGTCCAGACCTCAGAGAGGATAACCCTTTGGAGGCAAAAGTTATTGGTACTGGATATGTATAATTTTATGGTCAAGTTTATTTTTTCTCAATTATTTAAGTTTTTATGGATTTATAAATTATACTTTTTACCTGTAGACAAATGAGATAGCAGGATATCACAAACAGCAAATAAAATAAATCACAAATTAATCATTTTTTGGTTGAGGGAGGAATGATGCTTGAGACACCACCTTGCTTGTTTACAAATAGGACTTTGGAATCTTTTATGTCTACTTTAACAGGTGAACAGAGCCTTAATTTAACATCTCATAAAATAAAGACATTACCTCAGATAATGCAGTATTCCCTTTGTAATACAGTGGAATAGCAACGTAAATTATGTACTCAAGTCCTAGAGTAGGGATTAAACCTATGACCTAACTCAAAAGGTGAGAATGTCACGAAGCAAAGATGACACTGTTATGTCAAAATATACTACAGAAGCAATATAAAATGTGCGTATTTTCTTTTAAGTTTCTATACATTTCTATACCTTTTCAGTATCAATTCCTTTGGACATTGACCAAGTAGAAACAATATAGTCCATGACACGCTCGCTAAGGCCCTTGGGTACTTGATAAAGCTTCAAAAAGTCTCGGACACAGTTCAGCATCTCATGGTACCTGTTGCTATTAGCATACATTTGCTGGAAGATCGTTGTCACATTACCAAAGATGGTTGCATACAGGAGAGCTGCAAACAAGAAAAGAAGAGATCAGCTTTTATCAGAAAATTAACAGCTATAAACTGAATCTAATGCTAGTGTTGGAGAAATAACAAAGTATTCAGAATGGGGAACGTAGTTTATTATTTGTACTTGCCTAGATTAACTTTTCATTGTGCACACTAAGATCGAAAATTGGTGGGATGGGGAAAGTTCAACAGGATACAAATAATGTCGTAAGAAAGCAGAAAGAAAAACATAGGAACATAGGAATTACTAGATGACAAAAGACCAAGGTTCATCGAATTTACCTTCTACCATCCTGGTAGTCATATGATACATTGATAATAGAGTTGTTGACTAATTATGTAAAGATTGAACCTCCCTTATCCGGCACCCTCGGGACCTGGCCTGTGCCGAATGAGAGGAGGTCATCGGCCCGGGGGGGGGGGGGGGGGGGAAGAGAGATGGCCCGAGGTCGGGGGGGGGGGGGGTAGGAGGTGATCCAAGGTCGGGGGGAGGGGGGGGGTGGGGTCGGTGGCCCAAGCGGGCCCAACTGGTCCCGAAGACTCAGCCGGCACCAAAGTGTCGGCAGGCCCAGAAGTGTCGACTGGCCGGTGGGCCCAGAAGAGTCGTTGGGCCAAAGGGCCCCAAAGAATCGGAGCAGCCCAAACGGGCCCGAAGAGTCAGCGTGGTCTGAGCAGGCCCGACCCCCCCGGAGGGAGCGCTGTGGGGAAGAGTGGCCGGCCCGAGGACTATGGCTGCAGGAGTTCCAGCAGGGCGATGAGGAGGTGGCAGCCAATAACCCCGACATCGAGGAGAAAGACTATATTGATGAGTACCCTGTACGAATTTAAAAAAAAATGTATGTTCTGAGACTGGGGACGGAAGGATTTTGACCGGCCGCGTTCTGTGCATGCGTCACCCGGCAGCCGTGCTAGACGAGGGGTGATGGCGGATAAGGGAGCCCCGGATAAGAGAGGTTCAACCTGTCTTCAATTTATATCAAATAGTTTACACTGTATGCAAAAATATTATTTTCTGACTCATTTACTGTACATCAGATTATTCAACAAAAGATCACAAATGTAGAGAAACACACGAATGCTACTGGTGAATTGTTTTAAGCTGTCATTATATTATCACTTAAGTATTAATCTGCCTAGAAATTACTGTGTACAACATTAGTACAAAACGACTTAATATAAACAAAAATCTATCTCAATTTTTAATTTTTCAATTGACCTAGCATCAACAACTTTTTGTGTGAAGGAGTGCTTCGTGACATCACCCCTGAAAGGCCTCGCTGTAATTTTATTATGTCCCCTTGCTCTGGACTCCCCCACTAGAGGAAACAATTTTTCTCCACCTATATCAAATCCTTTAATCATCTTAAACACCTTAATTAGATCACCCCTTAGTCTTCTTTACTTAAAGGAATACTAGCCTCATCTATGCAACCTGTCCTCATAATTTAACCCTTTTAACTATTGTATTATTCTGGTAAATTTGCGCTGCACCCCTTCCAAGACCAGTATATCCTTCCTAAGGTGCGGTACCCAGAACTGAATGCAGTGCTCCAGATACAGTCTAATCAGAGCTTTATACAACTGTAGCATAACTTCCACCTCTTTGTGTTCCAACTTCTTGACATAAAGGCTAACATTCCATTAGCCATTTTAATTATTGTTTTGTACCTGTCCACTAGCTTATAGTGACTTCTGTACACAAATCCCTAAATCTCTGCTCTTCCACTGTATTATGTATTTAACCCTTGGCAACATGCATCACACCACCAGAGGGCCTACCTGTTGGAGTCCCAAGTGATCCCAGCATCCCGTACATAAGTAGGCCACCCACGCGGTACCTGCACTCTGGAGTCGAATTAAAGGAGCCAAGGTCATTGCTCACAGTACTCAGTTTCATCCTTTATTATGAGCGTAACAATTGGTGACGAGATAACGAACAACCACGTGAAAATGCAAAGAACGATTGGTATCCTGGAGAAGTTCTCAGAAGGGGATGATTGGGAGGACTTCGTGGAGAGACTCGACCAATACTTCATGGCCAACGAGCTGGAAGGGACGAGAACGCTGCCAAATGAAGGGCGATCCTCCTTACCGTCTGTGGGGCAATACCCTATGGCCTCATGAAGAATCTTCTAGCTCCGGTAAAACTAACAACCAAATCCTATAAAGAATTGTGTACGCTGGTCCAGGAGCCCCTAAATCCTAAGGAAAGCATTTTGATGGCAAGGTATCGGTTCTACACATGACATGGTCGGAGGGCCAAGAAGTGGCGAGCTACGTCGCCGAACTAAGGCGCCTCGCAGGACATTGCGAATTTGATGGATTCCTAGGACAAATGCTGAGAGACTTTTTTGTGCTTGGCATTGGTCATGAGGTAATCTTTCGCAAACTATTGACTATTGAAACACTGAATCTGAGCAAAGCCATAATGATAGCCCAAGCATTTATATCCACCAGCGATAACACCAAACAAATTTTGCAGCATAAAGAGGTTTCGGCCAATACTGTGCACAAAGTAACGTCGTTTTCGAACAGGAATATACATGGCAGAACGCACACGCCGGCTGCTGCACGACCTCAGATGACCCAGAGTCCGCCATCAATCGTTAATGCGAGGCAGTTAACACCTTGTTGGCGTTGTGGAAGCGATCATCAGGTCCATCAATGCCGCTTGAAGCACTATGCGTGCAACGGCTGCAGAACAATGGGACACCTCTAGCGAATGTGCAAGCGAGCTGCAAACTCTGCAAACCACCACGTTGCAGAGGAAGATCGATCCACGGTGGATCAGGCTGAACTAGAGACTCGAACCAAGGAAGTAAAAGTGTATGGGGTACACATCTTCGCCACGAAATGTCCACCAATAATGTTAAAAGTTGAACTGAACGGAATTCCAGTATCCATGGAACTGGACACGGGTGCGAGTCAGTCCATAATGAGCAAAAAGGCCATCGACAGGCTGTGGTGCAACAAGGCACACAGGCCCAAGCTCAGTCCCATTCACACCAATCTAAGAACTTACACCAAAGAGCTTATCCCTGTAATTGGCAGTGCAGAAGTCAAAGTCTCTTATGATGGAGCTGAACTCCCACTGTGGATCGTGCCAGGGGATGGGCCCACACTGTTCAGCAGAAGCTGGCTGGGAAAAATTCACTGGAACTGGGACGACATCCGAGCACTTTCGTCCGTCGACTACGCCTCATGTGCTCAGGTTCTGAGCAGATTTCCATCGTTGTTCAAGCCAGGCATTGGAAGTTTCTCAGGGGCGAAAGTGCAGATCCATTTGGTTCCCGGTACACGACCCATCCACCACAAGACACGGGCGGTACCGTATATGATGCGAGAGAAAGTGGAAATTGAGCTGAACAGGCTGCAGCGAGAAGGCACCATTGCGCCGGTGGAATTCAACGAGTGGGCCAGTCCGATTGTCCCAGTACTTAAAGGTGACGGCACGGTCAGAATTTGTGGGGACTATAAAGTAACGATTAACCATTTTTCACTAAAGGATCAGTACCCGCTATCCAAGGCAGACGACCTATTTGCGACCCTGGCTGGAGGAAAGACGTTCACCAAGTTGGACTGACCTCGGCCTACATGACGCAGGAGCTAGAGGAATCTTCGAAAGGCCTCACCTGTATCAACACGCTCAAAGGTCTATAACAGATGCCCATTCGGGAATCGGTCGACCGCGGCAATTTTCCAATGGAACATGGAGAGCCTGCTAAAGTCAGTTCCTCGCACCCGTGGTTTTCCAGGATGACATACTGGTCACAGGTCGGGACACCATCGAACACATGAAGAATCTGGAAGAGGTTCTAAGTTGGCTAGATCGCGTGGGACTCAGGTTGAAATACACAAAGTTTGTTTTCCTGGCGCCAAAGGTCGAGTTCTTGGGAAGAAGAATCGCAGCAGACGGCATCAGACCCACCGACGCCAAGACGGAGGCCATCAAGAACGCGCCGAAACCACAGAACGTGACAGACCTGCGGTCGTTCCTGGAACTCCTCAACTATTTTGGTAATTTCCTATCCGGGTTAAGCACCTTGCTAGAACCTCTACATGTGCTACTGCGCAAGGGAAACGACTGGGTATGGGGGAAATCACAAGAGGCTGCCTTTGAGAAAGCCAGAAATCTGTTATGTTCAAACAAACTGCTTGTTCTGTATAACCCATGTAAATGATTAGTGCTAGCTAGCGATGCGTCGTCATACGGGGTTGGGTG
Organism: Pristiophorus japonicus; assembly: GCF_044704955.1. Classification (NCBI taxonomy): domain Eukaryota; kingdom Metazoa; phylum Chordata; class Chondrichthyes; family Pristiophoridae; genus Pristiophorus; species Pristiophorus japonicus. Next base: position 65,910,959 of record NC_091985.1, read on the forward strand.
TGTGTTACGAATCGGGGATTTTGCAACCGGTCGCTTATGCGTCCAGGAGTCTGTCCAAGGCCGAAAGGGCCTACAGCATGAATGAAGAAGCTCTGGTTTTCCTTTATGGGGTGAGCTTGAGCTTGAAACTGACCATAAGCTGCTCATATCGCTATTCTCAGAGAGCAAAGGGATTACCACTAACGCCTCTGCCCACATACAAAGATGGGCACTCACGCTGTCGACATACGACTATGTAATCCGCCACAGACCAGGCAGAGAGAACTGCGCTGATGCTCTCAGTTGGCTACCATTGCCCACCACCGGGGTGGAAATGACACAGCCTGCAGACTTGCTCATGGTGATGGATGCATTCGAAAACGAAGTGTCACCCATTGCGGCCCAACAGATCAGGACCTGGACCAGCCAGGATCCTTTACTGTCCCTGGTAAAAAACTATGTCCTCCATGGGAGCTGGTCCAGCGTCCCAGCGGAGATGCAGGAAGCGATTAAACCGTTCCACAGGCTCAAAGACAAAATGTCCTTGCAAGCGGGCTGTTTTTTGTGGGGTAATCATGCGGTCTTACCCAAGAAAGGCAGAGAAACGTTCATTCATGACCTACACAGCACCCACCCAGACATTGTAATGATGAAAGCCATAGCCAGATCCCATGTGTGGAGGCCCAGCATCGACTCAGATTTAGAGTCATGCGTGCGCCAGTGCAACACTTGCTCTTAACTGAGCAATGCACCCAGAAAGGCACTGTTAAGTTTGTGGTCGTGGCCCTTCAAACCGTGGTCTAGGATCCACGTTGACGATGCGGGCCCATTTCTAGGCAAAATGTTCTTGATTTTCATGGATACTTATTCAAAATGGATTGAATGTGTAATAATGTCTGTAAGCACATCCACCGCCACCATCGAAAGCCTACAAGCCATGTTTGCCACACATGGCCTACCTGATGTCCTAGTCAGCGACAATGGGCCGTGTTTCACCAGTGCTGAATTCAAGTAATTCATGACCCGCAATGGGATCAAGCACATCACATCTGTCCCATTCAAGTCCGCATCCAATGGCCAGGCAGAACGGGCAGTTCAGACTATCAAGCAAAGCTTGAAACGTGCGTCGGAAGACTCCCTGCAGACCTGACTGTCCCGAGTTCTGCTCAGCTACCGCACCAAACCCCACTCGCTCACCGGGGTTCCCCCAGCCGAGCTGCTCATGAAAAGGGCGCTCAAAACAAGGCTCTTTCTTGTCCACCCTGATCACGTTGAGGGCAGGCGGCATCAATAAAGTATGTATTATGATTGCGCAAATTTGTCATGCGATATTGAGGTCAATGATCCTGTGTTTGTACTCAATTATGGACATGGTCCCAAATGGCTCGCATGCTCGGTCATAGCCAAAGAAGGGAGTAGGGTGTTTCAGGTCAAATTGGCCAATGGACTAACATGCAGAAAGAATTTGGACCAAATCAAATTGCGGTTCCCTAACAGCTGTGAGCAACCCAAACCAACTTTGACCCTCCAACACACACACAAGTGGCAACCGACATCATGGTTGACCACAAAGCTGAACTCACCATCTCCAGCAGCCCGGCAAGGCCAGCTGCCCAGCAGCCCAGTGAAGAACCAACCAACTCACCCACACTTGCATTTGTACCGAGACGATCGACAAGGGAGCAAAAAGCCTCAGATCGTCTCATCCTGTAAATAAGTGTATTATTGAGTTTACGAGGGAGTGATGTTATGTATTTAACCCTTGGCAACCTGTATCACACCACCACCAGATGGCTTACTTATTGGAGTCCCAAGGGATCCCAGCATCCCTTGGGAGCACTGTATATAAGCAGGCCACCCACACGCTACCTGCACTCTGGAGTTGAATTAAAGGAGCCAAAGTCACACTTACTCATTGCTTACAGTACTCAGTTTCATCCTTTATTATAAGCGTAACACGCTGTTCCTAGCTTATCATTTAGAAAATACTCTGATCTATATTTGATAGGTCCAAAATTGATGGCTTTCCACTTCCCCATGTTGAACTCCACCTGCCACAATTTTGGCCATTCACTTAATGTATGAATGCCCCTTTGCAACTTTCTGCTCCGATCTACATTACTTACTGTGTCACCTAACTTAGTGTCATCAGCAAACTTGGATATACAGCCCTCTATTCCTTCATCTTAAGTCATTAATGAATATAGGGAACAGCTGAGGCCCCAGTACAGATCCCTGGGGGACACCACTAGTCACATCCTGACAACTGAAGTACCTACCCATTTTCTCTACTCTCTGTCTCCTACCTCCTAACCAATTCAGCTACCCATGTCAATAGGTCGCCTCCAATTCCATGCACTTTTATTTTTGTTCAGTCGCTTGTGTGGAACCTTATCGAAAACTTTCAGGAAGTCCACAAATAACATCCATAGATACTCCCTTATCACCATATCGGTAACTCCTCAAATAATTCAACTAGGTTAACCAACAACAAATTAAACTGAACAAATTTTTTGCAAGCAGCAGACCATCTAGAGGGATTCCCCTCACCAATTACAAGGAGCATCTCGTTGACTAATTAAACAATTTTACAATATGGCGTAGCTGAGCAGTGACCTTTGCAGCTAAACAGCCATGCTCAATCCCAGGCTACATGAGAAAAAAACATGGGAGATTATCCAGCTTTCATAAATAAAGATTTGCATTTAGATAGAGAATTACCACAAGTCTAAGAAATGTCAGTACTTCATACATATTACTTTTAAAGTGTAATCTCTGCAAATTGCGCATTGAAACATCTCAGCTAAAGAGATGTATGATAAGTTAATTTGTTTTGGTAGTGTTGGTTGAGAGCTAAATGTTGTCCATAACACCAAGCGAACTCCCTACTTTGCCTCAAATAGTGCCATGAAATTTTTAATGTCCACCTGAACAGACAGATGATCATCTTAAAATCTTATCCAAAGGACAGCACTTCTGACAATGCAGCACTCTCTCACCTTAGATTTTGTGCAAGTCCTTAAGCGAAATTTGCATCCAAAACCTTTTGACTCACAGATAAGAGTGCTACCAACTGAATCAGGCTGACACTTAGGGCCCAAGTTTCCACATGATTTGCACCTGATTTTTAGGAGCAACTGGTGGAGAACGGACTATCTTAGAAATCGCAATTCTCCACATTTTTTTTTCTGCAGTTCTAGTCAGGTAGAACAGTTCTACTTTGGAACAGAATTTTTTCTTCAAAAGGGGGCGTGTCTGGCCACTGACGCCTGATTTCAAAGTTTCCACAGTGAAAATGTACTCCAAACTAAAGTAGAATGGAGCAAGTGAAGATTTTTGTAGAACTGAAAAAACCTGTTCTACACATTAAAAAATCAGGCGCAGGTTACAAATCAGGCGTAGGGAACGAGGGGGGGGGAGGGGAAGTCATTAAATTCTATAATAAATCCTTATTTATACATACAAATATTATACAAATAAATCCAACCTGAATAAACATTTATAAGCAAAGAAAAGATTAAATAAACCATCTTCCTACCTGTGTGAAAGTGCTTCAGGCAGGCCTTTCGGGACCGAAGGCTGAACGGGCCGGCCCGAGACTTCGGGCAGGGCCCGTCCCCAGCACCAGATTTACAGGTAGGTGGCGTTGGGTTGGGTCGGGTCGGGGGAGGGGGGGAAAGAGAGGGAGAGAGGGGAGGGGGAGAGAGGGGATGGGGGGGGAGAGAGGGGAGAGAGAGAGAGAGAGAGAGAGAGAGAGAGAGAGAGAGAGAGAGAGAGAGAGAGAGAGAGAGAGAGGGAGGGAGGGAGGGAGAGAGAGAGAGAGGGAGGGAGGGAGAGAGAGAGAGGGAGGGAGGAGAGAGAGAGGTCAGGTCGAATCCAGTCCGGGAGCGGGAGTCGGGTCGGGTCCAGTGGGGGGGGGGGGGGGGGGTCGGGTCCAGTGGGGGGGGGGGGGGGGGGCGGGAGCGCGGGTCGGGTTGGGTCCAGTCGGGGGGGGGGGGAGGAGCGGGAACAGGAGCGTGGGTCGGTCCAGTCGGGGGGGCGGGGAGCGGGAACAGGAGCGTGGGTCCAGTCGGGTCGGGTCCAGTCGGGGGCGGGTCGGGTCCAGTCGGGGGGGGGGGGCGCGGGGTGGAGCGGGAACAGGAGCGCGGGTCGGGTCGGGTCCAGTCGGGGAGCGGGAACAGGAGCGCGGGTCGGGTCGGGTCGGGTCCAGTCGTGGGGGGGGGGGGGGGGGGGGAGCGGGTGTCGGGTCTGGTCCGGAGGCAGGGGGGGGGTGGGAGCGGGTGTCGGGTCTGGTCCGGAGGCGGGGGGGGGGGGGGGTGGGAGCGGGTGTCGGGTCTGGTCCGGAGGCAGGGGGGGAGCGGGTGTCGGGTCTGGTCCGGAGGCAGGGGGGAGCGGGTGTCGGGTCTGGTCCGGGGGGAGCAGGAGCTGGCCGTGGGAGGAGCATTATTCACGCAGCCCCAGTGAGGCCATTCAGCCAGGGCTAGGGGCTGCGTGCTTCCGGCCCCTCCCACACACTTCGGCGCCTGGAGCTACTGCACTTCCGTGCCCACTGTAGCGCGCATGTGCAGAGGTCCCGGCACTGTTTTCAGCGCAGGGACCTGGCTCCGCCCTCCCACAGCTCGTGCTGGCTGCGCCGAGGGCCAGAGGACCTGCAGGTAGGTGGAGAATAACGAGGTTTTTTTAGGCGCACTTTGTGGCGCGAAAAATGAGCGTCCAGGTCAGGACTGCGCCGTTCTAGGCGCGTGTGGAAACTTGGGCTCTTAATTATCTGTATATCTTACCAAAATCTAATTTTTACACAAACTTCCTGACATTCTTAGATCCTGTTGCCACACATCTATGTCAAATTTTCCATTATAAATTCTTATGCCTACACATATACGTAGTAGAAAAGCCCAGTAGCAACTGGCTCCTGTCGTTGTGTATTTACAGAGTCTAGCCACTAGATTACCTTTTCCCTGCAAATCAATCAAAATGTTTTCATCTGGCACTCTTTTCTCAGTAATTGAAACTTCTAATGTCCAAAATAAGGGTTCAAATCAAATATTTTAAAATCAAAAAATTACACATTTCACAATAACATGATTAAAATTATCTATTGAATTGTATTTATGTCTTTTAATGCTTTAACTAAATTATTTACCTGAAGTCTTCAATCACTCCAAAAACCCTGATTTTTTAAATTAGAACTATTACATTGCTAGCTGAATTAAGACTACACAGTCTGGGTATGTGCAGCGTGTTACATTTCCCAGGATGTATCATTTAGTAGCTGAACTGCGAAAATATTTTTCTTTAGTTTCTCGTAATTTCTGCTCAATTGTTTTTCAAAATTACTTAAAGAAAAGCTGGAGAGCAAATTTTAAAAACTTTGGAAATTAACTTTTTTAATGAAATAGAGGCTGTGTTTTTTTTTAACCTTAAAATGGGTGTTTTTATGTATGCTTGTATGTGTATGTGACAGAGAGAGGGAGAGAGAGGGAGGGCGAGAGCGAGAGAGAGGGCGAGAGAGAGAGAGAGAGAGAGAGAGAGAGAGAGAGAGAGAGGGCGAGAGAGAGAGAGAAGCAGGGGGAGAGAGGGAGAGAGAGAGGCAGGGGGAGAGAGAGAGAGGCAGGGGGAGAGAGAGAGAGAGAGAGAGAGAGAGAGGCAGGGGGAGAGAGAGAGAGAGAGAGGCAAGGGGAGAGAGAGAGAGAGGCAGGGGGAGAGAGAGAGAGAGAGAGAGGCAGGGGGAGAGAGAGAGAGGGCGAAGGGGAAGAGAGAGGGCGAGGGGGAAGAGAGAGAGAGTGGGCGAGGGGGAGAGAGAGAGAGAGGGCGAGGGGGAGAGAGAGGGGGCGAGGGGGAGAGAGAGAGAGGGCAAGGGGGAGAGAGAGAGGCAGGGGGAGAGAGAGAGAGAGGCGGGGGAGAGAGAGAGAGAGGCAGGGGGAGAGAGAGAGAGAGGCAGGGGGAGAGAGAGAGAGAGAGGCAGGGGGAGAGAGAGAGAGAGAGGCAGGGGGAGAGAGAGAGAGAGAGAGGCAAGGGGAGAGAGAGAGAGAGAGAGGCAGGGGGAGAGAGAGAGAGAGGCAGGGGGAGAGAGAGAGGCAGGGGGAGAGAGAGAGAGAGGCAGGGGGAGAGAGAGAGAGAGGCAGGGGGAGAGAGAGAGAGAGGCAGGGGGAGAGAGAGAGAGAGGCAGGCAGGGGGAGAGAGAGAGAGAGGCAGGCAGGGGGAGAGAGAGAGAGAGGCAGGCAGGGGGAGAGAGAGAGAGAGGCAGGCAGGGGGAGAGAGAGAGGCAGGGAAAGAGAGAGAAAGAGAGGCAGGGAAAGAGAGAGGCAGGGGGAAAGAGAGAGAGGCAGGGGGAAAGAGAGAGAGGCAGGGGAAAGAGAGAGAGAGAGGCAGGGGGAGAGAGAGAGAGGCAGGGGGAGAGAGAGAGAGAGAGAGAGGCAGGGGGAGAAGAGAGAGAGGCAGGGGAGAAGTGAGAAGCAGGGGGAGAAGAGAGAGAGAGGCAGGGGGAGAAGAGAGAGAGCCAGGGGGAGAAGAGAGAGAGAGAGAGGGGGGAAGAGAGGGGGGAAGAGAGAAGGAGGGGGAAGAGAGAGAGAAGGGGGAGAGAGAGAGAGAGAGAAAGAGAGAGAGAGGGGAGAGAGAGAGAGGCAGGGGGGAAGAGAGAGAGAGAGGCAGTGGGGGAAGAGAGGCGGGGGGAAAGAGAGGCGGGGGAGAAGAGAGAGGCGGGGGAGAAGAGCGAGAGGGGGGAAGAGAGAGAGAGGGGGGAAGAGAGAGAGGGGGGGAAGAGAGAGAGGGGGGGAAGAGAGAGAGGGGGGGAAGAGAGAGAGGGTGGGGAAGAGAGAGAGGGTGGGGAAGAGAGAGAGGGTGGGGAAGAGAGAGAGGGTGGGGAAGAGAGAGAGGGTGGGGAAGAGAGAGAGGGTGGGGAAGAGAGAAGGGGGGAGAGAGAGAGAGAGAGAGAGAGAGAGAGAGAGAGAGAAGGGGGAGAGAGAGAAGGGGAGAGAGAGAAGGGGAGAGAGAGAGAGAAAGCGAGGGTGAGAGAGCGAGGGCGAGAGAGGGGGAAGTGAGGGGGGGAAGAGAGAGAGGGAAGGGGGAGAGAGAGAGAGAGGGGGGAGAGAGAGAGAGGGGGAAGTGAGGGGGGGGAAGAGAGAGAGAGAAAGAGAGAGCGCGGTGGAGGGGGCGGGGAGAGAGAGAGAGAGCAGGCGGGGGGAAAGAGAGAGCAAGAGAGAGCGAGAATATACTACTAATTAGACACCCCACCTGAATTTCCGTTGGGGGTCCTCCCAATCGGCCATCATAACTTTGACAGGAGATTGGTGAAAAACTTATTTCTCCAAGCTTTCTGCCAATCTTTCACCAAAGTTATAATAGGAGATTGGGGGAACTTCACCAAAATTCTATCCCCAATTGTAGTTTTTGTTCTGTGTTCTATAATTTGTAGAAAGTGCATTAAGCTTACAGATCATGGACTTGATTTTCAGCTTTTGGGATTTTGGGGCGGTGATGGCGGCAGGGCGGTCCTGAGACTGCCTCAAAAAAGTTTGTGCCCTCATCTACAAAAAAAGGGCATACAAAGTGGCCAAAACTAGTGGGAGGACAGAAGACTGTGAAGCTTTTAAAAACCAGCAAAGAATGACTCAAAAAATAATTAAGAAAGGGAAGATAGACTCTGAAAGTAAACTAGCACAAAATATAAAAACAGATAGCAAGAGTTTCTATAGATATTTTGGGCCCAATTCTCCCCAACTCCTTTTTTCGGTGCACTTACCTTAAATGCGCCGACTATGCGCACTGGAAACGGCGCCGAAAAAAAGGGGCCCCATCCTGCCCGCTCTCCGGTGTCCCAGCATAGCGTAGCTTGTGAAGTGGGGGGTGCCCTCACTGCCAGCAGCTGCGAGCATGCGCAGTGAGGGCTGCGCGCATGCTCCTGCCCTCCCTGCGTGTCCTGCGGGCTGTGAGCAGGACCCGATGCTTGCAGCCCTTATCCCCGGCCGAAGGGACGCCCCGATCTTCGCCGCACCCTATCCCCGGCCGAGTGACCTCCCGCACCGGCTGGCCCACTGACTTCCCGGGCTGAGGTAGGTCTTCAGTTTTAATTTTTATTTATTGATGCTTGTGCTTGAGAGTTTTGATTGGTCGGGGGGCGGGTGGGGGGAAGAGGAGGAGGAGAGTTTGGGGGGTGGTGGGGGGGAAAGAGTGTTTTGATGGGGGGGGCAGAAAGAGTGGTTTGATTGGGGGGGGGAGCGGGGGGAACTTTAAAAAAAATCTTGATTCTGGCATAAAGGTAGGACTTCAATTTTTTATTTGTTATTGATTGATTGCTGATTACTTTTTGTGCTTTGTTTAGTGCTTTGTAAGTGTTGGTGCTTTAAAAGTACTAACATGCGCCGAATTCTTAACTGCCCGCAAGGTTTTTCAGAGCTGGCCACAAATGCTGACCTAAGTCGATTTGGTATAAGTTTTTGCTGGCCAAAGTGACATAAATGGCCAAAACTAGCGTATGTATCTGGGAACTATCTTTTGAAAAAAACTGAACTAAAAAACAATCGTACCTAACTGACTTACTCTGGAGCAGATTTTTTTGGGGAAAATGGCATTTTTTAAAACTTACGCCAGAAAAAACAACTTACTCCAAAAAAATTGATGCAAGTCATGGCCAAAATTGGGCCGTTTAAAAGAAAAAGAGTGGCTAAAGTAAATGTTGATCTCTTAGAGAATGAGACCGGGGAATTAGTAATGGGGAACATGGAGATGGCAGAAACTCTGAACAAATATTTTGTATCAATCTTTACGGTAGAGGACACTAACAATATTCCAACAGTGAAGAGTCTAGGGGTTATAGGGGGGGGGGGCGGTGGGGGGAGGTGGTACTCAGTAAGATAATGGGACTAAAGGCGGATAAATCCCCTGGACCTGAGGGCTTGCATCCTAGGATCTTAAGAGAAGTAGCAGCAGGGATAGTGGATGCATTGGTTGTAATTTACCAAAATTCCATGGATTCTGGGGAGGTCCCAGCAGATTGGAAAACTGCAAATGTAACGCCCCTATTTAATAAAGGAGGCAGACAAAAAAGCAGAAAACTATGGACCAGTTAGCGTAACATCTGTGGTTAGGGAAATGTTGGAATCCATTATTAAAGAAGCAGTAGCAGGACATTTGGAAAAGCATAATTCAGTCAGGCAGAGTCAGCATGGATTTATGTTCATGTTTGACAAATTTGCTGGAATTCTTTGAGGCTGTAACGAACAGGGTGGATAAAGGGGAACCAGTGGATGTGATGTATTTGGACTTCCAGAAGGCATTTGACAAGGTGCCACATAAAAGGTTACTGCACAAGATAAAAGTTCACAAGGTTGGGGATAATATATTAGCATGGATAAAGGATTGACTAACTAACAGAAAACAGAGAGTCGGGATAAATGGTTCATTTTCGGATTGGCAATCAGTAACTAGTTGGGTGCCGCAGGGACCAGTGCTGGGACCCCAACTATTTACAATCTATATTAACGATTTAGATGAAGGGACTGAGTGTAATGTAGCCAAGTTTGCTGATGATACAAAAATGGGAGGAAAAGCAATATGTGAAGAGGACACAAAAAACCTTCAAAAGGACATAGACAGGCTAAGTGAGTGGACAAAAATTTGGCAGATGGAGTATAATGCTGGAAAGTGAGAGGTTATGCACTTTGGTGGAAAACAATCAAAGAGCAAGTTATTATTTAAATGGAGAAAAATTGCAAAGTTCTGCAGTACAGTGGGACCTAGGGGTTTTGGTGCATGAAACACAAAAGGTTCGTATGCAAGTACAAGTGATCAGGAAGGTCAATGGAATCTTGGCCTTTATTGCAAAGGGGATGGAGTATAAAAGCAGGGAAGTCTTGCTACAGTTATACTGGGTATTGGTGAAGCCACACCTGAAATACTGCGTGCAGTTTTGGTTTCCATATTTAAGAAAGGATATACTTGCTTTGGAGGCATTTCAGAGAAGGTTCACTATATCTGGGGACAAAGTAAATTTCCCGGCGTTTGAGGACTCTGAGGCTCCTGGCCCCAGTTGCTTACTGCAATGCCCAGCGGGAGGCAACTTCGGAGGCTAGGTCTCCGGAGGATGAGCCAGCACAGTAGTCCTGCTGAAGAGCAGGCAGACGTGGACCTAGGCTTGGTGGCAATGTCAAGGGAGAACACACAGATGCACCATGAGCTCATGAGTGCTTTGGTAGGATCCCTCAGGGCACAGACAAACTTGCTGTGAGTGTTGCGGAGGCTTCCTCACACTTTGTCTCTGCATCGCAGGACTCCAGCAAGGCCATCCTTGACCACTCAGAGACAACTGGCCTCCAGCAGCAACAGTGGCATGCCAGACTGTGTGGCGTATGCCATTAATCACATCGCAGCGGCGATCGCATCGTAGGCTCAAGCTACGTTGCAGCTTGGTGATGTAATGCGGTCGCTGACTTTTGACATGCTTTCTGTCTTCCCCAGTTTCCAACGGGGAAATGACGGTGCTGAAGCAGGCCAGCAAGTTGTGGTGACACATCATGCTCTGGATGCTGAAGCCCAGTCCTGTCTGAGTGTCACTGGTTCCCAGGAAATGGATGACAACTAACCGGCTCCCAACACTGACTCTCCCACTATGCACCTTACGCGGTCCACACCCATGCCAAGAGAGACTGCTTCTGCCGATGCTGAGGCGCAGCATTCCATAGCTCGAGCTTCCAGGCCCAGAGCTGGTCCAGGGCATTGTCATACACCGTCTGCATCCCTAACACAGCAGCCCTCAAGTAGCCTTGACTATATATTGATATATATATATCAATTACATTACCTATGTATTTAATTTTGGAGGGAGGGAGGGTTGGATAAAGAAAGGAAAAAAAATCCAGAATGCCATTTATTCAATCACTGTAAATCAGTGATGCTGATGACAATCATCCTATATTGGTATATAAAATAGCAAATTCCCACTCACTGAGAGAAATGCAATAGGAGAGATATATATATATACTAGTCAATACAGAAAAGCTTTAAGAATTGCCCATCACACTTTGGGTGGCACACATGCAAGCTTTCCTGTCACTTTTGTTAAAAAGAAAAAAAGAGCAAGAGCCAGTTATTTCATTCTCGTTTCTCCTGGCCTCTCACTGACCTCGGAATCTCCTCAAGTCCCTCTAGCTGGCCATGGGAAGATCCTGAAACACAGTAATTACACCATGTGGCCTTAAAGGATACACACAGCTGCACTTCAACAACAGAAACACCTATTGTGTTCTACATGGTACCATGTTCCTATAAATATATATAACAACTTGTATTTACATAAGCACCTTTAACATAGCAAACTGTCCCAAGGCACTTCACAGGAATTTATAAAACAAAATGTGATACCGAGCCACATAAGGAGAAATTATGGAAAATGATCAAAAGCATGGTCAAAGATGTAGGTTTTAAGGAGCGTCTAAAAGGAGGAAGAGAGATGGAGTGGCAGACAGGTAGAAAGGTTTAGGAAGAGAACTCCAGAACTTAGAGCCTAGGTGGGGTGATGAAAATCAGGGAAGCTCAAGAGGCCAGAATTAGAGGAGCACAGATATGTCGGGGGATTGTAGAGATAGGGAGGGGCGAGGCCATGGAGGGATTTGAACGCAAGGATGAAAAATTTAAAATCGAGGCATTGCTTAACCAGGAGCCAGTGTAGGTCAGTGAGCACATGGATGATGGGTGAACGGGACTTGATGCATGATAGGACACGGCCAGATGAGTTTTGGATGACCTCAAGTTTATGTAGGGTAGAAAGTGGGAGGCCAGCCAGGAGTGCGATGGAATAGTCAAGTCTAGAAGTAACAGATGGATGAGGGATTCAGCAGCGGATGAGCTGAGGCAGGGCAGAGACGGGCGATGTTATGGAAGTGGAAACAGATGGTCTTGGTTATGGTGCGAATGAGTGGTCAGAAACTAATTTCCGGGGTGAAATATGACACCAATGTTGCAAACAATCTGGTTCAGCCTCAGACAGATGCTAGGGAGAGGGATGGAGTCAGTGGCTAGGAAGCAGAGTTTGTGGTGGGGATGAAATTTCTTCTCAACCAGTAATGGATGTCGGACAAGCAGATTGACAATTTAGAGACAGTTGCGGGGTCAAGAGAAACGGTGGTGAGGGAGAGCTGGGTGTTGTCAGCGTACATGTGGAAACTGATGCTGTGTTTTTGGATGATGTCGCCAAAGGACAGTGTGTAGATGAGAAATTGTAGGAGGCCAAGGATACATCCTTGGGGGACACCAGAGGTAACATTGCAGGAGTGGGAAGAGAACCCATTGTAGCTGAATATAACAATGACTTACCATGAGCACTGTCATGGGAAATTTATTTATTTTCACAACCTTTCTTCATTCCTACTCTCTAGAAGCCAGTAGACTTGTTTGAGGATAAAATTCCACAGGTGGCAGTCAATATCTGGTATCTAGTCCAAGATACCATTCATTATAAATGAACTTAGACAATGAGTGACAAAAGAGAAAGAAAGTCTTGCATTTATATACTTCATTTACAGCCAATTAAAAACTTTTTTTTAAAGTGTAGTCTCTGTTGTAATGTAAGAGCAAATTTGTGCACAAACAGCAATGTGATAATGGCCAGATAATCTGTTTTAGTGATGTTGGTTGCGGGATAAATATTGACGACAACAGCGGGGAGAACTCCCCTGCTCTTCTTCAAAATAGTGCCATGGGATCTTTTACGTCCACCTGAGGGGGCAGGTTAAAGGTCTCATCCGAAAAGACAGCACCTCCAACAGTGCAGCATTCCCTCAGTGCTAGCACTGGAGTGTCAGCCGAGATTTTGTGCTCAGTCCTTGGAGCACAGCTTGAACCCACAACCTTCTGACTCAGATGTGAGGGTGCTACCAACTGAGTCATGGCTGAGATTTCTTACTGTAAAGGCATTACAATCAATTCTGTCCTTGCCCAAAGTACACTTCCAACAGAGATCTGTGGATTGTGATTTTAAATGATTTTAATGATTTTAAATGACCCTAAATGATTTTAACCTTAATAACTCAGGGCACTGAGACCAAATACTATTACCACAACTAATAAGCTCAGCCCAGAACAGGAATTGAACCTGTTAATTTCTTGGTCTATATGGTTGAGCTATTCCCAGTCCTAATCAACTAAGCTATCAAAGAAGCAATGTTATTTTTTTATAAACTAAAGCAAATTGAAAAACTGAAATTAGCAGTCATGGAACATGTGGTTGAACAGGTAATTACAGGGAGAAAATAAAATTACCAGAAGTATTCCAAAAATACTTACCACAGTTTTATCAAGGCTATAAAAGCTGGACATGGTGCTGCTATTGTTTCTACACTGATTAAATGTATTGTGTGATGGTTTGAGACCCAAGGCAAATCTAGTCTATAATCTAGCTTTAACACCGAAAGGCTTTGTCATGCAATAATCTATTAAGTCTTGCAAAGGTGAATTACTACATGAGTAACTAAATTAAAAAGTCACAAATTCAATTCATTTAGCCATCAGAAAATATGACATACTGTATGGTGCTTTTCAGTTTCCATAACAATCACTACACAAAAAAACATTTTAGACTGATGGCTGTTATGATTAAAATCAAACGCTCGGTTTCTGCCGGATGGGTAGGCAGTTAAAAATAAGCAGGTTACTTACCCACTCAGATCCCAACTGTAATGTCCTTACACAATACCACAAATCCACACGAGGCACATTCTATGGACAAGGTCACTCCATGAACCTTTATTCACAGGACCAAGAAGTGATGACCCTGCGTGGGACCTCCCTTTATATACCTGGTTGACCAGGTGAGGAGTGTCTCCCACAAGTTCACCCCCCTGTGGTAAAGGTGTGCATTTCTTACGTATATACAGTATTGCAGTGTTGTTACTTAAGGGTTACATACATGACATCACCTCCCCCTCAACGTCTGTCACCTGTGGTGATTCCGGCCTGTCTGGGCTGACCGCAGGGACTGTGCATGCTGCTGAATGTTCTTGTTGCTCATTCATTGGTGGTGGTGTGAATACCATCTCATGATCTTCCTCAGGTTCCTCAGTGTCCATGCTGAACCTTTTTTTTACTTGGTCCAGATGCTTGAGGCATATCTGCCTATTGTTAAGTTTAACCACTATGACCCTATTCCCCTCTTTGTCTATTACAGTACCCTCAAGCTATTTGGGCCCCAAAGCGTGATTGAGAACAAATATGGGGTCATCAATTTCTATACATCTCCCCCTTGAATTTCGGTCATGGTACTCATTTTGGGACTGGCGCTTGCCCTCAACAATGTCGGACAGGACTGGATGAATGAGGGACAGCCGAGTTTTGAGTGTTCGTTTCATGAGTAGCTCCGTGGGCGGGACTCCCGTGAGCGAGTGCGGTCGGGACCTATAGGCCTGCAGGAGGCGTAATAGGCGGCATTGAAGGGAGGGTCCTTGAATCCGGAGCAGTCCTTGCTTTATGATTTGGAAGAGGGGAATAGGGTCATAGTGGCTGAAGTAAGGTCCAACTTGGTGAACAGCTTGCCACCTGCCAGCGTGGCAAGAAGAGCCGCCACTCTCGGGAGCGGATATTGGTCTTGTAGGGACACCCGGTTGATGGTGGCCTTATAGTCGCCACATATCCTGACCGAGCCATCCGCTTTTAGGATAGGAACGATGGGGCTTGCCCAGTCGCTGAATTCAATGGGCAAGATGATGCCCTCTCTCAGCAACCGGTCCAACTCGCTCTCAATTTTCTCCCGCATCACATACGGCACAGCTCTGGCTTTGTGGTGCAGTGGTCTGGCATCCGGGGTGATGCATATCACTACTTTGGTACCTTTGAACGTCCCGACGCCAGGTTGAAATAGTGACTCAAATTGCTGTAGGACCTGTGAGCATGAACTTCGTTCCACAGATGACATGGCATGCACATCCCCCCATTTCCAGTTCATCTCAGCTAACCAGCTCCTCCCCAGCAGTGCGGGACCATTGCCCGGGACAATCCAGAGTGGCAGCCGGTTCACTGATCCATTGTGTGTGACCGCCTGGCACTGGAATGATTTCATTGCACTGCCTAGCACTGGAATAATTGCGTCTCAATGCGTTCTGGTTTGGGTCTGCTGGCTTTGAGTGGCCACAGCTTTTCGAATTGTTGAACACTAATGAGTGACTGGCTGGCCCCGGTGTCCAGCTCCATGTGTACAGGGATGCCGTTTAATAGGACTTTCATCATCATAGGTGGCGTTTTGGTAAATGAGCTGTGAATGTTTGCCACATGAACCCGCTGAACTTCAGCGTCCATTGATTTGCCCCAAACGTTATCCTGCCTCGCAGACCCCTCATCTGGTTCATCCGCCTCATATATTAGCCTGGTTACAGGCTTTCTGCACATTCTGGCTAAATGGCCATTGAGGTTACAATTTCTGCAGACGAACTGTTGAAACCTGCAAGTCCTGGCAGCATGTCTGCCCTCACACCTCCAGCATGAACTGAGATTCCCACTGTTGTGAACAAAAGAGCTGTTGCAAGGCATTCCTCGCTGATTGTCCCTTTGACTGCTCTTGAGCACCCCCCCTGTTAGTGGTTGTCAATGGCCCCATCCCGGGCCACATTGTCCACTGGGGGGGGGGGGGGGGGCGTAAATGTCCGTTCAGCCTGCCATTGTTTCTGTTGGAGACTTACTCTTGGGTCTATTGCTGCCTGGGGTGTCTCGAATTGCCCTTGCCTGCCTGCGGGGCTCTGTGTCGCATTTATGATATTGACTCCCTGATCCATCGCCACGTTGGAGGCAGAATATTATCTTGGTTTCCTCCTCCCCCGCCATAAAAGTCTGAGCCATCAATGCCGCCGTGTCCAAGGTCAAGTCCTTGGTTTCAATTAGCTTTCTGAAAATCCCAGCATGACTGATGCCCTCAATAAAGAAATCCCTTAGCATCTCCCCCCTGCAGGCGTCTGTGAACTTACAGAGGCTGGCCAAGCACCGGAGGTCCGCAACAAAATCCGGTATGCTCTGTCCTTCCCGACGTTGGTGTGTATAGAATCTGTGTCGGGCCATGTGTATGCTGCTCGCCGGTTTGAGGTGCTCACCGATTAGTTTGCTGAGCTCTTCGAAGGTTTTGTCCGCCAGCTTCTCGGGTGCTAGCAGGTCTTTCATGAGCGCGTAAGTCTTAGGTGCACAGCTGGTCAGCAGGTGAGTCCTTCGCTTGTCGGCCGCTGCGTCTCCCAGCCAGGCCTTCGTGACAAAACTCTGCTGGAGCCTCTCAATGAAATCGTCCCAGTCTTCACCAACACAGTACCGTTCATCTGTGCTGCTGATGGCCATTCTCATGGGTCGTTGATTCCCGTTTCTCGTCGCCAATGTAACGTCCTTACACAATACCACAAATCCACACGAGGCACATTCTATGGACAAGGTCACTCCATGACCTGAACCTTTATTCACAGGACCAAGAAGTGATGACCCTGCGTGGGACCTCCCTTTATATACCTGCATGACCAGGTGAGGAAAGTCTCCCACAAGTTCACCCCCTGTGGTCAAGGTGTGCATTTCTTATGTATATACAGTATTGAAGTGTTGGGGCCAAGTTTTGGCCTAAGTTGCTCCTATTTTTTTGGAGCAACTGGTGTAGAACGGAGTATCTTAGAAATTTGAATTCTTGGCATTTAGTTTGCTCCAGTTCTAGTCAGTTAGAACAGTTTCACTTTGGAACAGAATTTATTTTTCAAAAGGGGGCGTGTCCGGCCACTTACGCCTGTTTTCAAAGTTTAGGCAGTGAAAACTTACTCCAAACTAAATTAGAATGGAGTAAGTGAAGATTTTTGTATGTTCGAAAAAACCTTGTCTACACTTTAGAAAATCAGGCGTATTTTACAAATTAGGCGTAGGGAATGGGGGTGGGGTTTAAAGGGAAGTTTACAAACATTAAACACTTCAGTTTTACAAATAAAGAGCCTTCATCAATAATAAATGATAAATACATCAATAAATCAACCAATAAATCAATCAAAAAAAATTAATAAAAAATAAAAATTTTTTAAAAAATCAATAAATAAAAAATTTTCTACTTACCGACTGCAGCACCGGGAGTCCTCCAACAGCGTGCTGGGATGGCCCCCCAGTGTGTCTCTGTCAGTGTCTCTATCTCTCTGTCTGTTTGTGTGTGTGTCTCTTACTCTCTGTCTGTCAGTATCTGTGTTTCTGACAGCAAGGGGAGGGAGAGAAGGGGGGTGGGGGGGGGAGGGGGAGAAGGGGGGTGGGGGGGATGGGGAGAAGGGAGAGGAGGGAAGGAGGGAGGGAAGGAGAGAAGAGGGAGGGAGGGAAGGAGAGAGGAGGGAGGGAAGGAGAGAAGAGGGAGGGAGGGAGGGAAGGAGAGAGGAGGGAGGGAAGGAGAGAGGAGGGAGGGAAGGAGAGAGGGAGGGGAGAGAGGGAGGGAAGGAGAGAGGAGGGAGGGAGGGAAGGAGAGATGAGGGAGGGAAGGAGAGAGGAGGGAGGGAGGGAAGGAGAGAGGAGGGAAGGAGGGAGGGAGGGAAGGAGAGAGGGAGGGAAGGAGAGATGAGGGAGGGAGGGAGGGAGGGAAGGAGATATGCGGGAGGGAGGGAAGGAGAGAGGAGGGAGGGAAGGAGAGAGGAGGGAGGGAAGGAGGGAGGGAGGGAAGGAAGGAGAGAGAGAGGGAGGGAAGGAGAGAGGGAGGGAAGGAGAGAGGGAGGGAAGGAGAGAGGAGTGAGGGAAGGAGAGAGGAGGGAGGGATGGAAGGAGAGAGGAGGGAGCGAGGGAAGGAGAGAGGAGGGAGGGAAGGAGAGAGGAGGGAGGGAAGGAGAGAGGGAGGGAAGGAGAGAGGGAGGGAAGGAGAGAGGAGGGAGGGATAGAAGGAAAGAGGAGGGAGGGAGAAAGGAGAGAGGGAGGGAAGGAGAGGGAGGGAAGGAGAGAGGAGGGAGGGAGGGAAGGAAGGAGGGAGGGAAGGAGAGAGGAGGAGGGAGGGAAGGAGAGATGAGGGAGGGAGGGAAGGAGGGAGGGAGGAGGGAGGGAGGGAGGGAGAGAGGAGGGAGGGAGGGAAGGAGAGAGGAGGAAGGGAGGGAAGGAGGGAGGGAAGGAGAGAGGAGGAGGGAGGGAAGGAGAGATGAGGGAGGGAGGGAAGGAGAGAGGAGGGAGGGAGGGAAGGAGAGAGGAGGGAGGGAGAGAGGAGGGAGGGAGGGAAGGAGAGGGGAGGGAGGGAAGGAAGGAGAGAGGAGGGGGTGATGGAGGGAGGGAAGGAGAGAGAGAGGGAAGGAGAGAGGAGGGAAGGAGAGAGGAGGGAGGGAGGGAAGGAGAGAGGGAGGGAGGGAAGGAGAGAGGGAAGGAGAGAGGGAGGAGGGAAGGAGAGAGGAGGGAGGGAGGGAAGGAGAGAGGAGGGAGGGAAGGAGAGAGGATGGAGGGAAGGAGAGAAGAGGGAGGGAAGGAGAGAAGAGGGAGGGAAGGAGAGAGGGAGGGAAGGAGAGAGGGAGGGAAGGAGAGAGGAGGGAGGGAGGGAGGGAACGAAAGAGGAGGGAGGGAGAAAGGAGGGAGGGAGGGAAGGAGAGGGAGGGAAGGAGAGAGGAGGGAGGGAAGGAAGGAGAGAGGAGGAAGGGAGGGAAGGAGGGAGGGAAGAAGAGAGGGAGGGAAGGAGAGAGGAGGGAAAGAGAGAGGAGGGAGGGAGGGAAGGAGAGAGGAGGGAGGGAAGGAGAGAGGGAGGGAAGGAGAGAGGATGGAGGGAAGTAGAGAAGAGGGAGGGAAGGAGAGAAGAGGGAGGGAAGGAGAGAGGGAGGGAAGGAGAGAGGGAGGGAAGGAGAGAGGGAGGGAAGGAGAGAGGAGGGAGGGAGGGAAGGAGAGGAGGGAGGGAGAGAGGAAGGAGGGAGGGAAGGAGAGATGAGGGAGGGAAGGAGGGAGGGAGTGAAGGAAGGAGAGAGGAGGGGGGGATGGAGGGAGGGAAGGAGAGAGGGAGGGAAGGAGAGAGGAGGGAAAGAGAGAGGAGGGAGGGAGGGAAGGAGAGAGGAGGGAGGGAGGGAAGGAGAGAGGGTGGGGGGAGAGAGAGTCGCGGAGGTCCGGGGGAGGGAGAGAGTCGTGGAGGTCCGGGGGGGGGAGCGGAGGTCGGATCGCCGGCGGGGGTCAGGTCGGGTCCGGTCGGGTGGGAGGAGCCTTATCCACGCAGCCCCTGTGAGGCCATTCGGCCAGCGCTAGGGGCTGCGTCCCTGCACTGTTTTCAGCGCAGGGACCTGGCTCCACCCCCTACAGCTCGTGCTGCGCCGCGCCCAGCTTCAGAGGGCCTGCAGGGAGCCGGAGAATAGTTAAGTTTTTTTTAGGCGCACTTTCTGGCAACAGCCCGAAACTTGGACCCATTGTTACATAAAGGTTACATACATGACACCAACCATTTCCAATTTTAACCTGCAGGGTTTTGCAGACAACTGAGGCACCCACCTAAAGCAGATGGGAGCCTCATAAATTTATGGAAATCGGGCTCCAATTATAATAGGACCCCGAAGCATTTTTTGCTGCAGCTTAAGCAGGAAATAGCTGAGAATTTCCTGTTAGGCAGATACAAGTCTATAGAGAGAAATGGTCCCGTCAAGTAAGTCTAAACTTTCCAACAAGGAAAGTTGTGACCTTCCCTGCTCCCAGATTATCCCTCCCCTTCCCTCTCACAAGACCCTCCCAAAAACCCTTCTCTGCCATTTATCATTTACCTGGAACTGGTGGGCAGCCCTGCGCCTCCCAATATTCACCCGAGGTCAGCAACTCAGCACCCTCTTCACACCAATTCCATGCATGAATTAGACCAGCAGCATTTAAATAAACCACAAGAGTTAAAATACCGCAGATCTGATATTGTTTTGCACTCACCTGTGCCCCAACCACCCAAAAAAAACTCCGGGTTAAAATCAACCCCAAGGATTTCATGCGACAATTTCAATTACTAGATACAATCATATTAGCACTGCAATAACCAGTATTTCAATAATTAATGTATTTCTGCCCAATACTTAAAATTATGGGCGTTAATTTCCTTTCTAAACAGTATTCTGGCGGTACACTATTGTTGACGTCATAATTTTTTTTTAAATATGGGCGGGCGGTTTAACTAATTCGCGGTGTTAACTTTATGCCGAAACTAATGCTGGCGATAAATGGGCGTTAGTTTCCATTTTTAGGGAAAATGGGCGATAAATGGGCATTCTACTTCATCTCAGCGATTAAGTGGGCGGTAGCGAGACGAAACTTATGGTAAGTCTAGCCCTATATATTCTCATTTTAATGCCCAACAGAAATTTTATGAGGATGCTGTGCATTATCGGCAGTATTATTTCATCCCAAGACTGCATTAGAATTTTATGTTGTATTAAGGAAAAAAAGCATATGGTATTCTTGGCTTTATTAACAGAGGAAGAGAGTTCAAAAGTAAGGAAGTTACACTAAACCTTTATAAAGCACTGGTTAGGCCTCAGCTGGAGTATTGTGTTAAAATACCGGGCAGCACACTTTAGAAAGAATGTTAAAGCCTTGGAGAGGGTGCAGAAAAGATTTACTGGAATGGTACCAGGGATGAGGGACTTCAGTTATGTGAGAGACTGGAGAAGCTGGGATTGTTCTCCTTAGAGTAGAGAAGGTTAAGGGGAGATTTGATAGACACATTCAAAATCATGAATGGTTTTGATAGCATAAATAATAAGAAACTGTCAGTGGAAGAAGGGTCGGTAACCAGAGGACACAGATTTAAGGTGATTGGCAAAAAAATGAGGCGATATGAGGAAAAACTTTTTATACAGCAAGTTGTTGCGATCTGCAATGCACTGCCTGAAAGGGTGGCGAAAGCAAATTCAATAGTATTCAAAAGAGAATTGGATAAATGCTTGAAGGTGAAACCTTGCAGGGCTATGGGGAAAGAGCAGAGGAGTGGCTGGGATTAATTGGATAGCTCTACCAAAGAGCTGGCACAAACACGATGGGACGAATGGCTTCCTTCTATGCTGTATCATTCTATGATTCTAGCATGGCCTGTGCCCAAAGGTTAGCACCTCATTATAACCCATTTAACATATTGTTGGCTTTGAACTGAAATTAATTGTTCATGGCTTCTTTACTAGTACAGAATTCAAATATATTTCTAGAATACTGCCTTAGGTGTCACTTTACAATTTATAAGATTCTCAATTATAGAATTGACCTTATGTGCTTTATCATCATGGTCTATAATATTGAATCTTAAAGAGAACATATTAGTTCAGATTACTTTCCTTCTGAAACAACTGCTTTCCAGAGATAGGCGAAAGCAGCAAAGTAGAGTGGAACTCCATCATAATGGAGAACCCCTCTTGGAGATTAATGGAAATTGGTAGACAACTGAGAGCTCCATTTTTATTTTATATGCATACAGAATAACCTAGAAATGAGAATAAAGACAAATATAATATAATTTGCAATGTTGAATTTAATCCTCCTTGTCCTGTGAAATTTAATTATTTGAGACAGAAACAAATTGGTATTTTCAGACTATTCAGTGAAACAACGCTACATGCAAGGCTTTGTTGCAAGAACATTCTGGCAGATAACTGGGAAGGCGGATAAATGAAATGTATAATGGATTTTCCATTGCAGTAGGTTCTTGGAAGCTTCCAAGAGGCAAAACACATCTAAAACAAAATGTTTGAGTTTGGCTTAGATTTTTTTTGTTTGAACTTCCACTGATAGTTGTGTATCATAATTAAGTGTTAGCCTTGCTAATTAACTAGTTTTCAAAATTTCAATGCACTTCAAGCCTTTGGTAAAATTCCCAGTGCATTTTTCTGCAACATTTGCCATTGAACAGTATGTCACTGGGAAATCTCTTTGAAACCTTAAGCCTGGCTATATGAAATAAAGCAGAGCGTTCTATACGCAAGCAATGAGTGTAGTTATTTCTTCATCTCAAGCAGGACTTTCCCTAAGGCATCTGGCAAAGAAGTCACAGTACATCAATTATGCAAGCTTGAATGAACTCATCTATGGAAACTGCTGTAGTTGACATTACAACTCTGCGTATTATTTGGTTGTTTCACGACTCAGCATTTACCATAGATTATGTGACATTTATCAAAGAAATCCCTTTGTGACAAGAATGCCCATCATATATGTTTAATATTTCTCTTTAGGTATTGAAAATACTTTTACTTACTAATGTACATATAGATCAAAATAATGACTGATGACAACTGGCCTTCCATCAGTAATCATAGACGATAATAACAATACTAATGCCAGTTACAATGAGAAAATTGCATCAAGTTAAGATACACCTTTTATAAATGTCAACTAATCTTACATTCACATGAATACAACATAGTTGTTAAGAAAAATAACTAACAGAAGGCAATGAATAAACTTGGTGTTTTAGTAATTACATGATGCTCTTGCTGACCTTTTAGTGACTCACATCAATAGGGAAGCACTAGCAGCATAAGAACACAAGAAATAGGAGCTGGAGTAGGCCATACGGCCCCTCAACCCTGCTCCGCCATTTAATACGATCATGGCTGATCCGATCATGGATTCAGTTCCAGTTCCCTGCCCGCTCCCCATAATCCCTTATTCCCTTATCAGTTAAGAAACTGTTTAACTCTGTCTTAAATTTATTCAATGTCCCAGCTTCCACAGCTCTCTGAGGCAGCTAATTCCATAGATTTACTACCCTCAGAGAGAAATTCCTCCTCATCTCAGTTTTAAATGGGCGGCCCCTTATTCTAAGGTTATGCCCCCTAGTTCTAGTCTCCCCTATCAATGGAAACATCCTCTCTGCATCCACCTTGTCAAGCCCCCTCATAATCTTAAACGTTTCAATAAGATCACCTCTCATTCTTCTGAATTCCATTGAGTAGAGGCCCAACCTACTCAACCTTTCCTCATATGTCAACGCCTTCATCTCCAGAATCAACCTTGTGAATCTTCACTGAACTGTCTCCAAAGCAAGTATATCCTTTCTTAAATATGGAAACCAAAACTGTATACAGTATTCCAGGTGTGGCCTCACCAATACCCTGTAAAACGGTAGTAAGACTTCCCTTCTTTTATACTCCATCCCCTTTGCAATAAAGGCCAAGATTCCATTGGCCTTCCTGATCACTTGCTGTACCTGCATACTAACCTTTTGTGTTTCATGCACCAGGACCCCCAGATCCTGCTGTACTGCAACATAGAAATATTTGGATCTGAACAAAATTAATAACGTATATTACAAAAAGACCCTTCTTACTCAGTCTGCATAAGTACTTTGTAAAAACAATCTACAGGGTGGATTTTCCCCCAGAACAGTACCCAGGCAGCTGCCCAGTGGAATATGGGAGTCCTATAGGGAGGCCCAATCAATTTTGAGGACACTGCCTCATTTGCATTAGGTTGGCAGGCTGCAGCAAGAAACTCAGCGCCCTGAGACAACTGGCCAGTTCCAGGCCATCACAAGATCAAGTGATGCAGCCGGCCTCTGGGCCGAAGGAAGGTAGGTTCTGGGTGGGTGGGGGGAGAAATGGAGAGCTACAGCGGCATTGGCCCAGGCTGAAAACTCATCTTTCGGATCCTCTTCAGCCGGGCCGTCAACTGGTTAGAAAATGTAAAAATGGTAATCAAAGTCTACTTGCATCATAGGACTCTGATTCACATTGGGGCTACCGCCTGACTCCGGCTACCTAGCAGTAGGCCCCGGTGAACGTTGCCATGGCCACTGGGCAACAGGTAATCGCCTACCATTTTTGTGGCAATACTGCCCTGTTTACTCTGGGTGGGAATTCAGCCCTATGTGTCTGTCCTTTACAAAAAGTAATTTTCACATTGTAAGAATATACCAGTTTCTGCTTTATTTTTGCTGTAACTGTGCTTTAAAATGGCCAATCTTAAAATTTGACCAAATTATTATAACCCAGTATACCTTGCGAGGCCAAGAGCCCTCTTTGTTCAACTTTAAGAAATGCTGCAGCTGCAAAAACGTTTATCACAGATAGGAGTTCTGGTAAAGCCTGTGAAAACAGGACAGGACTATTGAACAGTAACATTTTTAGAGAAGTGAAGTAACTGTCCTTGGAACCCACAGATGAATTAATGAACTATTGATAAGATTGTGCAACTCTTTTTTTTACAGAATTTAAACTGAATTGAAACCTAACACATTTTTAATTAAAGAATGAAAAAACCAACTGCAGAACTTTTGATCAGGGGGAACTGAAGACCAGTTATTCCACCATTATTGGTATAGTTTGGGACACACATGCAGTGGGCCATGTGCCAAATTTTTAGGTATAACTGGACTGTGAAAAGACAATACGCTGCTGCAGTCGGAAGAGCGACCTGGTCAGTTGCAAACCAAAGAAACATGAACTAATTACTGGGCGCTTGACCACCGCTGGTGTTAGTTACGTGTGAGCTTTTGCTTATAACTGCTTGAGCGTAGAGTAAATAAACGGTTAGACAGCACGTCTTACAGGATAAGAACATAAGAATTAGGAACAGGAGTAGGCCATCTAGCCCCTCGAGCCTGCTCCGCCATTCAACAAGATCATGGCTGATCTGGCCGTGGACTCAGCTCCACTTACCCGCCCGCTCCCCATAACCCTTAATTCCCTTATTGGTTAAAAATCTAGCTATCTGTGATTTGAATACATTCAATGAGCTAGCCTCAACTGCTTCCCTGGGCAGAGAATTCCACAGATTCACAACCCTCTGGGAGAAGAAATTCCTTCTCAACTCGGTTTTAAATTGGCTCCCCCGTATTTTGAGGCTGTGCTCCCTAGTTCTAGTCTCCCCGACTAGTGGAAACAACCTCTCTGCCTCTATCTTGTCTATCCCTTTCATTATTTTAAATGTTTCTATAAGATCACCCCTCATCCTTCTGAACTTCAACGAGTAAAGACCCAGTCTACTCAATCTATCATCATAAGGTAACCCCCTCATCTCCGGAATCAGCCTAGTGAATCGTCTCTGTACCCCCTCCAAAGCTAGTATAGCCTTCCTTAAGTAAGGTGACCAAAACTGCACGCAGTAGTCCAGGTGCGGCCTCACCAATAGCCTGTACAGTTGCAGCAGGACCTCCCTGCTTTTGTACTCCATCCCTCTCGCAATTAAGGCCAACATTCCATTCGTCTTCCTGATTACCTGCTGCACCTGCAAACTAACTTTTTGGGATTCATGCACAAGGACCCGCAGGTCCCTCTGCACCACAGCATGTTGTAATTTCTCCCATTCAAATAATATTCCCTTTTACTGTTTTTTTTCCAAGGTGGATGACCTCACATTTTCCGACATTGTATTCCATCTGCCAAACCTTAGCCCATTCGCTTAATCTATCTAAATCTCTTTGCAGCCTCTCTGTGTCCTCTACACAACCCGCTTCCCCACTAATCTTTGTGTCATCTGCAAATTTTGTTACACTACACTCTGTCCTCTCTTCCAGGTCATCTATGTATATTGTAAACAGTTGTGGTCCCAGCACCGATCCCTGTGGCACACCACTAACCACCGATTTCCAACCTGAAAAGGACCCATTTATCCCAACTCTCTGCTTTCTGTTAGTCAGCCAATTCTCTATCCATGCTAATACATTTCCGCTGACTCCGCGTACCTTTATCTTCTGCAGTAACCTTTTGTGTGGCACCTTATCGAATGCCTTTTGGAAATCTAAATACACCACATCCATCGGTACACCTCTATCCACTATGCTCGTTATATCTTCAAAGAATTCCAGTAAATTAGTTAAACATGATTTCCCCTTCATGAACCCATCATCAGTGATGGGCAGCAATTAAAGGAAAAGCGAGGATGAGAAAAGCGCTACTTGCTGCTGTGTGCTCCCCACTGGAATCAAACACTGGCATTTATTTGACTTTATCATCCTATCTGGACAATGATAACATTATTTTGACTCAAAATTGATGTACTCAGCTTATCGCTAATTCCAGGCAGCAACATTAGCAGGTTACTTGTACTCTCTTGTTGATTGTGCACTGATGCTACTGGATGGTTACCTGTATTCTTTTGTTGATTTTTAAGTAAAGGTTACTCCATGAGGGGAAACAAGTTCTCCGCATCAAATTGTATGTTTCATGAGACTGAACTGTATAAACTGTTAGACAGCAAGTCTTACAGATGGATGATTTGGCGCCCAAAGAGGGACTCATTAAGAGCAGACAATGTCATGGACTATTACTCTGTACAGCCACCAGAAGGCTCATCCCCTGGAGTCCCAAGGGATCCCATAATCCCTTGGGAGCACAGGTATTTAAGGAGGCTTCACAGGTTGGAGAGGTACTCTGGAGACCTGCAATAAAAGACTATGGTCACACTTTACATTGAGCTCATAATGTTCAGTCTGACTCTTTCTCCATGCACAACAACTGGCGACGAGATACAGATAGTGAACACAAAAATGCAGAGAACAGTGGGAATCCTGGAGAAATTCTCGGAGGGAGATGATTGGGAAACTTTTGTGGAGTGATTCGACCAATACTTCGTGGCCAACGAGCTAGATGGGGAAGAGAGCGCTGCCAAACGAGAGTGGGGCACCAACGTATGGCCTCATGAAGAATCTGCTCACTCCAGCGAAACCCACAGAGAAATCATACGACAATTTGCGCACACTGGTTCGAGAGCATTTGAATCCGAAGGAAAGCGTTCTGATGGTGAGGTACCGGTTCTACACCTACAAAAGTTCTGAAGGCCAGGAAGTGGCGAGTTATGTCGCTGAGCTAAGATGCCTTGCAGGACATTGCGAATTTGAAGGACATTTGGAGCACATGCTCAGAGACTTTTTCGTACTTGGCATTGGCCACGAAACCATACTTCGCAAACTTTTGACTGTAGAGACCCCAACCTTGAGTAAGGCCATTGCGATAGCCCAGGCGTTCATTGCCACCAGTGACAATACTAAGCAAATCTCTCAGCACACAAGTGCTGCTACAAGTACTGTGAACAAAGTGATGTTGTTTTCGAATCGTAATGTACAGGGCAGGTCACACATACCTGCAGCTATATGTCCACAGATGTCTCAGAGTCCACCATCAAGGGTGATGAATGCAAGGCCATTAACACCTTGTTGGCGCTGCGGGGGTGATCATCGTTTCCATTCATGCCGATTCAAAGATTACGTTTGCAAGGGCTGTGGAACAATGGGACACCTCCAACGAGTGTGCAGGCGAGCTGCAAAGCCTGTTAAACCTGAAAACCACTATGTTGCAGAGGAGGACAGATCCACGGACGATCACGACGAACCAGAGCCTCAGATCGAGGAGGCAGAGGTACATGGGGTGCACACATTCACCATGAATTGTCCCCCGATAATAAGAACATAAGAACATAAGAATTAGGAACAGGAGTAGGCCTTCTAGCCCCTCGAGCCTGCTCCGCCATTCAATAAGATCATGGCTGATCTGGCCGTGGACTCAGCTCCACTGACCCGCTCCCCGAAACCCTTAATTCCCTTATTGGTTAAAAATCTATCTATCTGTGACTTGAATACATTCAATGAGCTAGCCTCAACTGCTTCCTTGGGCAGAGAATTCCACAGATTCACAACCCTCTGGGAGAAGAAATTCCTTCTCAACTCGGTTTTAAATTGGCTCCCCCGTATTTTGAGGCTGTGCCCCCTAGTTCTAGTCTCCCCGACCAGTGGAAACAACTTCTCCGCCTCTATCTTGTCTATCCCTTTCATTATTTTAAATGTTTCTATAAGATCACCCCTCATCCTTCTGTACTCCTTCGAGTAAAGATCCAGTCTACTCAATCTATCATCATAAGGTAACCCCCTCATCTCCAGAATCAGCCTAGTGAATCATCTCTGTACCCCCTCCAAAGCCAGTATATCCTTCCTTAAGTAAGGTGACCGAAACTGCACACAGTACTCCAGGTGCGGCCTTACCAATACCCTATACAGTTGCAGCAGGACCTCCCTGCTTTTGTACTCCATCCCTCTCGCAATGAAGGCCAACATTCCATTCGCCTTCCTGATTACCTGCTGCACCTGCAAACTAACTTTTTGGGATTCATGCACAAGGACCCTCAGGTCCCTCTGCATCTCAGCATGTTGTAATTTCTCCCTATTCAAACAATATTCCCTTTTATTGTTTTTTTCCCCCAAGGTGGATGACCTCACATTTTCCGACATTGTATTCCATCTGCCAAACCTTAGCCCATTCGCTTAACCTATCTAAATCTCTTTGCAGCCTCTCTGTGTCCTCTACACAACCCGCTTTCCCACTAATCTTTGTGTCATCTGCAAATTTTGTTACACTACACTCTGTCCCCTCTTCCAGATCATCTATGTATATTGTAAACAGTTGTGGTCCCAGCACCGATCCCTGTGGCACACCACTAACCACCGATTTCCAACCCGAAAAGGACCCATTTATCCCAACTCTCTGTTCGCCAGCCAATTCTCTATCCATGCTAATACATTTCCTCTGACTCTGCATACCTCTATCTTCTGCAGTAACCTTTTGTGTGGCACCTTATCGAATGCCTTTTGGAAATCTAAATACACCACATCCATCGGTACTCCTCTATCCACCATGCTCGTTATATCCTCAAAGAATTCCAGTAAATTAGTTAAACATAATTTCCCCTTCATGAATCCATGCTGCGTCTGCTTGATTGCACTATTCCTATCTAGATGTCCCGCTATTTCTTCCTTAATGATAGTTTCAAGCATTTTCCCCACTACAGATGTTAAACTAACTGGCCTGTAGTTACCTGCCTTTTGTCTGCCCCGTGCTGAATGTTGAACTAAATGGACTCCCGGTGTCAATGGAGCTGGACACAGGCGCGAGCCAGTCCATCATGGGCAAAAAGACTTTCAAAAGATTGTGGTGCAACAAGGCCTCAAGGCCTGTCTTAATTCCAGTTCACACGAAACTAAGAACTTACACGAAAGAACTGATTCCATTTATCGGCAGTGCTACTGTAAAGGTCTCCTACGATGGAGCGGTGCACAAGCTACCACTCTGGGTGGTACCAGGCAGTGATCCCATGCTGCTCGGCAGGAGCTGGCTGGGAAAGAAACGCTGGAACTGGGACGATGTCCGAGCGCTATCGCCCGTTGACGACACTTAGTGTGCCAGGTCTTCAACAAATTTCCTTCGCTGTTCGAACCAGGCATCGGGAAATTCCAAGGAGCAAAAGTGCAGATCCACCTAATTCCAGGGGCGCGACCCATCCATCACAAGGCGAGAGCAGTACCGTACATGATGAGAGAAATGGTAGAGATCGAGCTAGACTGGCTGCAAAGAGAGGGCATCATTTCCCCGATCGAGATCAACGAGTGGGTCAGTCCTATCGTCCCAGTCTTCAAGGGAGATGGCACCGTCAGAACCTGTGGCGATTACAAAGTAACTATCAATCGTTTCTCCCTGCAGGACCAATTCCCACTACCAAAGCAGACGACCTCTTTGCAACGCTGGCAGGAGGAAAGACGTTCATAAAGCTAGATCTGACTTCAGCCTACATGATGCAGCAACTGGAGGAATCATCGAAGGCCCTCACCTGCATCAACATGCACAAAGGTCTTTTTGTTTATAACAGATGCCCATTTGGAATCCGATCAGCAGCGGCGATATTCCAGAGAAACATGGAAAGTTTACTGAAGTCAGTCCTGCACACTGTGGTCTTCCAGGACGACATCTTGGTCAAAGGTCGGAACACAGTCGAGCATCTGCAGAATGTGGAGAGGGTTCTTAGTCGACTCAACCGCGTGGGGCTCAGGTTAAAATGTTCGAAGTGCATTTTCCTGGCATCTGATGTGGAGTTCCTGGGAATGAGGATTGCGGCGGACGGCATCAGGCCCACCAACGTGAAGACGGAGGCAATCGAGAACGCACCGAGGCCACAGAACGTGACGGAGCTGCAGTCGTTTCTAGGACTCCTGAACTACTTTGGTAACTTCTTACCGGGTCTCAGCACACTGTAGAACCACTGCATGTCTGACTACAAAAAGGGGATGAATGGGTTTGCGGTAAAAGCCAAGAAAATGCCTTTGTAAAAGCGACAAAATTGTTATGCTCAAACAAATTGCTTGTGTTGTATGATCCATGTAAGCGTTTGGTACTAGCATGTGATGCATCGTCATATGGCGTCGGGTATGTATTGCAACAAGTTCATGATTTCGGGAAACTGCAACCGGTTGCTTATGCATCCAGGAGTATGTCTAAGGCTGAGAGAGCCTACAGCATGATTGAGAAAGAAGCATTAGCGTGTGTCTATGGGGTAAAGAAAATGCATCAATACCTGTTTGGGCTAAAATTTGAATTGGAAACTGACCATAAGCCACTTATATCCCTGTCCTCCGAGAGTAAAGGGATAAATACCAATGCATCGGCCCGCGTCCAGAGATGGGCGCTCATGTTGTCCGCATACAACTATGCCATCCGCCACAGGCCAGGCACAGAAAACTGCACTGATGCTCTCAGTGGGCTGCCATTGCCCGCCACGGGGGCGGAAATGGCGCAGCCCGCAGATCTAGCCATGGCTATGGAAGCATTTGAGAGTGAGCAATCACCCGTCACTGCCCGGCAGATCAAAACCCGGACAAGCCAGGACCCCTTATTGGGCCCAAATTTCCACACGATAAAAAACGGGCGCCCCTCCGAGCTGGGCGCCCGTTTTTCGCGCCTAAAACGGCGCCGGAAAAAAAACTCGCGATTCTGGAGAGCCCTGCAGCTCCTTGAGTATTTGGCGCGGCGCCCAGGGGGGCGGAGCCTACACTCGCGCCGATTTTGTAAGTGGGAGGGGGCGGGTACTATTTAAATTAGTTTTTTTCCTGCAGGCAACCCTGCGCGTGCGCGTTGGAGCGTTCGCGCACGCGCAGTGTGAAGGAAACATTGGTACTCGGCCATTTTTGTAGTTCTTTGTAGCTGTTTAATTTTTGAAAATTTTTTAATAAAAGCACATTGCCATCAGCACATCAGCACTGAGGCTTCCTGCAGCCTTCTCACTGTCTCCTTCCCGCCCGCCGTCTGGAACGGCTTCCTCCCCCCTGCCCCCCCCACTGCGTTCGATCGATCGGGCCCGCACTCCCTCCCTCCTGCCGTCGGGAACGTCTTCCTCCCTCCCCCCGCTGCTTTCGGGCGGGCGGGCCTGCGCTCCCTCCCTCCCGCCGTCGGGAACATCTTCCTCCTCCCCCCCCACCCCCGCTCCGTTCGGGCGGGCAGGCCCGCACTCCCTCCCTCCCGCCGTCGGGAACGTCTTCCTCCTCTCCCCCCCCCCGCCGCTGCGTTTGGAGTATGTTTTCACTGTGGAAACTTTGAAATCAGGCGTCAGTGGCCAGACACGCCCCCTTTTGAAGAAAAAATTCTGTTCCAAAGTAGAACTGTTCTACCTGACTAGAACTGCAGAAAAAAAAATGTGGAGAATTGCGATTTCTAAGATAGTCCGTTCTCCACCAGTTGCTCCTAAAAATCAGGCGCAAATCATGTGGAAACTTGGGCCCTATATCTCTAGTCAAAAGCTGTGTGCTTCACGGGAGCTGGTCCAGTGTTCCAGTGGAAATGCAGGAAGAGATAAAGCCGTTCCAGCAGCGCAAAGATGAAATGTCTATACAGGCAGACTGCCTTCTGTGGGGCAATCGAGTAGTGGTCCCCAAGAAGGGCAGAGACACCTTCGTCAATGACCTCCACAGTACCCACCCAGGCATCGTCATGATGAAAGCGATAGCCAGATCCCACGTGTGGTGGCCCGGTATCGATGCGGACTTAGAGAGTCCTGCGTTCACAGATGTAATACATGCTCGCATTTAAGCAATGCACCCAGGGGGCGCCGCTAAGTTTATGGTCTTGGTCTTCCAAACCGTGGTCTAGGGTACACGTCAACTATGCAGGCCTGTTCTTGGGTAAAATGTTCCTTGTGGTTGTAGACGCGTACTCCAAGTGGATTGAATGTGAGATAATGTCGGCTAGCACGTCCACTGCCACTACTGAAAGCCTGTGGGCCATGTTTGCCACACACGGCCTTCCCGATGTCCTGGTGAGCGACAACGGACCATGTTTTACCAGTGCTGAGCTCAAAGAATTCATGACCCGTAACAGGATCAAACATGTCATATCTGCCCCGCTTAAACCAGAGTCCAATGATCAGGCAGAGAGAGCAGTGCAAACCATCAAGCAAGGCTTAAAGAGGGTAACTGAAGGCTCACTGCAAACTCGGCTATCCAGAGTCCTGCCTAGCTACCGCACAAGACCCCACTCACTCACTGGGATCCCAACTGCTGAACTGCTCATGAAAAGAACACTTAAGACAAAGCTCTCGCTAGTTCACCCTGATCTACATGAACAGGTAGAGAGCAGGTGGCTTCAACAAAGTGCATACCATGATAGCGCAAATGTGTCACGCAAGATTGAAATCAATGATCCTGTGTTTGTTTTAAATTATGAACAAGGTCCCAAGTGGCTTCCCGGCACTGTCGTGGTCAAAGAGGGGAGCAGGGTGTTTCGGGTCAAACTTTCAAATGGACTCATTCACCGGAAACACTTGGACCAAATCAAACTCAGATTCACGGACTATCCTGAGCAACCCACCTTGAACCCTACCTTTTTTGATCCCCCAACATACACACCAGTGACAACCGGCACCACGGTTGACCACGAAACAGAACCCATCATCCACAGCAGCTCAGCAGGGCCCAACACACCAGGCAGCCCAGCAAGGCCAGCTGCACAGCAGCCCAGCGAGGGCCCAACAAATGATTCAACAGCACCGGCTTTCACACCGAGTCGATCAACCAGGGCAAGAAGGGCCCCAGATTGACTCACATTGTAAATAGTTACACTATTGACTTTGGGGGCGGGGGGGGGGGGGGGTGGTGGGGGGCGGGGGGGAATGTTGTTATGTATGTAAACTTGTATTTACTCTGTACAGCCACCAGAGGGCTCATCCCCTGGAGTCCCATGGGATCCCATAATCCTTTGGGAGCACAGGTATTTAAGGAGACTTCACAGGTTGGAGAGGCATGCTGGAGACCTGCAATAAAAGACTACGGTCACACTTTACTTTGAGCTCACAGTGTTCAGCCTGACTCATTCTCCATACACAACAGAATTCACTTCAGGAGTGGAAGCAAGCCTTCCTCGATTCCGAGGGACTGCCTATGATGAGGATGATGACTATCATTTTTAACGGTGGAGAAGATTTCCTGTGTACTATATGCAACCTATTTGTTTATTATTTTATTACACGTTCTGCAGAGAGGAATTCTCCCCCTGGTGCGTTAAAGGATTATCCTAACGGTGTTCCATATCCAGCATAAGCCCATTTCCAATCTGGACTTATAATTAAAACCATACATCGTCTGCTTTAAAAAACAAACTTAAGTATTATGTCACGATTACAAAATAAACAAAATTTACAATATTTCTACATAAACAAGGGGATTAATGGCCAAAGTCTCACGTTAGTAACAAATGTGTATTGACCCAGTTAAACAGACATTCCTTAGAGCCTTTGTGCAATCAGTCTGGAAATGCTCTAGAGATGATGCAAATTATATAAATCCTGCTTCATTCAGTGTCACCCAAAATGTTGTATAACAACATTTGAAGGATATAAGGAAAATACAGGAGAGGTTCCAGTAGTTTAAGATAAAATAGTCAACTCCCTACCTATTTTCAAAGTATTTTACTTGGGTTATCTAATTAACAATTATTTTCTGTAAAGTACTGCGTTCTCTCATGTTATTTACATACAATGTGATTAGGTTTTCTTAAATTAAGCGTAAAGGTGAATTGGCTAACTAACAAAACAGAGAGTCAGGATAAATGGGTCATGTTCAGATTGGCAAACTGTAACTAGTGGGATGCCACAGGAATCAGTGCTGGGTCCTCAACTATTTACAATCTATATTAATGACTTGGATGACGGGACCGAGTGTAATGTAGCCAAATTTTCTGATGATACAAAGATAGGTGGGAAAGCCAGTTGTGAAGAAGATACAAAGAATCTGCAAAAGGATAAAAGGTAGGTTAAGTGAGTGGGCAAAAATTTGGCAGATGGAGTATAATGTGGGAAAATCTACTTTGGTAGGAAAAATAAAAAAGCAAATTATAATTTAAATGGAGACTACAAAATGCTGCGGTACAGAGGGATCTGGGGGTCTTTTGTACATGAAACACAAAAAGTTAGCATTTAGGAAGGCAAATGAATGATGGCCTTTACTGCAAGGGGGCTGGAGTATAAAATTAGGGAAGTCTTACTACAACTGTACAGGGTGTGCAGTTTTGATCTCCTAATTTAAGGAGGGATATATTGGAGGCAGTTCAGAGAATGTTCACTAGGTTGATTCCTGAGGTGAAGGGGTTGTCTTATGAAGAAAGGTTGAGCAGGTTGGGCACTATACTCATTGGAGTTTAAGAGAATGAGAAGTGATCTTATTGAAACATATAGGGCTGGATTTTAGGCTCATTTGCGCCTTCGTTAGCGTCCCGGCAGGGTATTAAATGCTATTTTGGGGCATTATGCCAGGAGTCCAGGATTTATCGCCCAGGTGGAAGATTTTGTGCCGGCGCAAAAGTTTACCATCCCGCCCTCCGTTTTTAACGTGATGACGACGACAATCATCGTGCAACGCTTCGCTAGCGCCCCGGATGGAACATTCGGCCTTAACACCTCATTTAATGCCCGCCCCAAGAAACACCTGAAATAAAACAGGCGGTCCCAGGGTACGGCAGGCGGTATTGGCAGCATTTTTAAATGGGGGGGATGAGGATCCTACATTGCAGGTCATATTGACTACAACGGTTGCGCACATAATGCTGTGTGAAGCTCCAACTTGCAAACTTCACTTTTATCCGCCATTACAGTGCCCCTACAACTTCAATGAGAAAATTTAATGGGGACATTACTAGTTCACCAGCGTATCATGCTGCTTGCTATTGCCAAGCAATGTCAAGCTAGAGGAAGGACACTTGGCCATGTCGGCCCACGGATGATGAGGCCGAAGATGTCCGGGGAGGAGGGCTTACTCCCCACGGGTTTACAGGCACCAACGCTCAGACCTCCAGCTCTCTGAGGAGTAGTGTGTGAGAAGGTTGTGCTTCCAAAAGGAAGTGCTGGTAAAGATATGCCATGTCCTACAGGCAGACCCATGCCTGCACCGCTCTGAAGGCAGCCTTCAATACTGCCCTCAAAAGATTTCCGAATTCATGGTAGTGTGCTGCATGTTGCACAGCTTGGCCATCATGAGGGGCCAGGCATTGCCAGTGCGGATTGCATGCCCACCTCAGGAGGAGGAGGATGATGAACAGGAGCCTGGCGAGGCCCCCACTGAATAGCCACTCCATCCATGGGGGAAGCAGTGTGGAGATGCTGCCAGATCAACACTTGCATGTCACCAGCTTGTAATGAACCAGATCTCCTAAATGGAGGAAACTGAGGGATGGAGCTAATATTTGACACGCTATGTGCCCCCTAAAGGCACATCTCCGGTGAACGTTGTAATGATGCGATGCACAAGACACCAATGGCAAACGATGAGTTATAAATTTTACTGGAATAAAGTCACAAAAACACCCGCACCAAATTAAAACCATATAATTTACGTTATGTTGCAGGGCACTAAACAACAATAAAACCTCCTTACCGCCGCAAGTTTCGGCTCAGGTGCACAAAGTGCGTTGTGTAATGCCTGACTTAATGCCAACGCTCCTCCAACTTACATTTTCGGTGAAACTTGCAGTCCGAAGTGCAAACTATTTTCAGGTGCTAACGTTAACGCGCCGCCGTAATTAACACCCCAAAATCCAAAAAGCCCAAAATCCAGCCCATAAGATTCTGAGGGGGCTTGACGGGATAGTTGCAGAGAAGATGTTTCCCCTCATGGAGAATCTAGAACTAGGGGCCATAGTTTCAGAATAAGGGGTCGCCCATTTAAAACGGAGATGAGGAGGAATTTCTTCTCTCAGAGGGTCATGAATCTTTGGAATTCTCTACCCCAGAGAGCTGTTGAGGCTGAGTCATTAAATATATATATGGTAGAGATAGACAGATTTTTGAACAATAAGGAAATCAAAGATTATGGGGAACGGACAGTAATGTGGAGTTGAGGCCAAGATCAGATCAGCCATGATCTTATTGAATGGAGGAGCAGGCTTGAGGGGCCAAATGGCCTACTCGCGCTCCTTATGTTCTTATAACTACAGTCAAAGAGGTATGGTGTACTAGTCTCCAATATAATTGATAAATGTCAGTCATGAAAAAGAAATGCTATCCACTCCTATCCATTTGATACACTTTTTTTTCCATATTTCAAGCTGAAGTATAAGCAGTTAGGTTTTTATACACATTATACAGCACCTATAGATACAGTAGCAACATCATTTGAGTGGCAATGAAAGTGGGGAGCAAATGATTATGCCCCTTGTTGGTATCATTGTACAGTGTAAAGGGCAGCACAACTCAAAATATTTGCACTCAAAAGCACACAGGGATCTCTGTCCAAAATAAAATAATGAAAATATTGGAAATCTGAAATTTGAAATAAAAGCAGAAAAAGTTGGAAATACACAGCTGGTCAATCAGCATCTGTAAAGCGAAAAGTCAAGTTAATGTTTTGGGTATACACCCGTCTTGAGAAATTAAAGCAGGGTCCTTGAGTGTTTCTGCTCCATTCCCCACGTCATTGCTCTCACTCCTCCGTCTGCCCCTCTCACTAATCACAGATTAGGTGACCACTTTATCAAACACGTTGCTCTGTCTACAAATATGAAGTCTGTAACTAGCAGAACTTAGTGCAGAATAGGATATGGACAGCAGAGTTTTGGATAAGCTAAAGAAACAGCCTGCAGCGGTGAGAGAGAAATCCCAATCAGGTAAGTAAGAAAGTAGTAGGCCTCTGTCGGGTTTATATAGAATATTGTCATATATGTGCCCTTATGTCGAGGTATTACAGGATATTGCCAGACATCCTTTACCCCTAATACAAGTCGATAATTAAGAAACATTAAAGATAATAAAAACAATCCCTTACATGCAGCACATGAGATATAGGTACTAATTATAGAAACATAGAAAATAAGTGCAGGAGTAGGCTATTCGGCCCTTCAAGCCTGCACCACCATTAAATAAGATCATGGCTGATCATTCACCTCAGTACCCTTTTCCTGCTTTCTCTCCATACCCCTTGATCCCTTTAGCTGTAAGGGTCATATCTAACTCCCTCTTGAATATATCTTATGAACTGGCATCAACAACTCTCTGCAGTAGAGAATTCCATAGGTTAACAACTCTGAGTGAACAGATTTCTCCTCATCTCGCTCCTAAATGGCATACCCCTTATCCTTAAACTGTGACCCCTGGTTCTGGATTTCCCCAACATCGGGAACATTCTTCCTGCATCTAACCTGTCCAATCCAGTCAGAATTTTATATGTTTCTATGAGATCACCTCTCATCCTTCTAAACTCCAGTGAATACAGGCCCAGTCGATCCAGTCTCTCCTCATATGTCAGTCCTGCCATCCCAGGAATCAGTCTGGTGAACCTTCGCTGCACTCCCTCAATAGCAAGAATGTCCTTCCTCTGATTCGGAGACCAAAACTGAACACAATATTCCAGATGAGGCCTCACCAAGGCCCTGTACAACTGCATTAAGACCTCCCTGCTCCTATACTCAAATCCCCTAGCTACGAAGGCCAACATGCCATTTGCCTTCTTCACCTCCTGCTGTACCTGCATGCCAACTTTCAATGACTGATGTCCCATGACACCCAGGTCTCATTACACCTCCCCTTTTCCTAATCTGCCGCCATTCAGATAATATTCTGCCTTCGTGTTTTTGCCACCAAAGTGGATAACTTCACATTTATTCACATTATACTGCATCTGCCATGCATTTGCCCACTCACCTAACCTGTCCAAGTCACCCTGCAGCCTCTGAGCATCATCTTCACAACTCACACCGCCACCCAGCTTAGTGTCATCTGCAAACTTGGAGATATTACAAATTCCTTCATCTAAATCATTGATATATATTGTAAAAAGCTGGGGTCCCAGCACTGAGCCCTGCGGCACCCCAATAGTCACTGCCTGCCATTCTGAAAAGGAGTTTATCCCGACTCTCTGCTTCCTGTCTGCCAACCAGTTCTCTATCCACGTCAATACATTACCCCCAATACCATGTGCTTTAATTTTGCGGGATTAATCTCTTGTGCGGGACCTTGTTAAAAGCCTTTTGAAAGTCCAAATACACCACATCCACTGATTCTCCCTTGTCCACTCTACTAGTTACATCCTCAAAAAATTCTATTAGATTTGCCAAGCATGATTTCCCTTTCATAAATCCATGCTGACTTGGACCGATCCTGTCACTGCTTTCCAAATGCATTGCTATTTCATCTTTAATAATTGATTCCAACATTTTCCCCACAACTGATGTCAGGCTAACCGGTCTATAATTACCCGTTTTCTCTCTCCCTCCTTTTTTAAAAAGTGGTGTTACATTAGCTACCCTCCAGTCCATAGGAACTGATCCAGAGTCGATAGACTGTTGGAAAATGATCACCAATGCTCCACTATTTCTAGGGCCACTTCCTTAAGTACTCTGGGATGCAGACTATCAGACTCTGGGGATTTATCTGCCTTCAATCCCATCAATTTCCCTAACATAATTTCCTGACGAATAAGGATTTCCTTCAGTTCCTCCTTCTCGCTAGACCCTCGGTCCCCTCGCATTTCTGGAAAGT
Source organism: Pristiophorus japonicus (assembly GCF_044704955.1). Classification (NCBI taxonomy): domain Eukaryota; kingdom Metazoa; phylum Chordata; class Chondrichthyes; family Pristiophoridae; genus Pristiophorus; species Pristiophorus japonicus. Next base: position 65,949,602 of record NC_091985.1, read on the forward strand.
TATTTGTGTCTTCCTTCGTGAAGACAGAACCAAAGTATTTGTTCAATAGGTCTGCCATTTCTTTGTTCCCCATTATAAATTCATCTGAGTCTGACTGCAAGGGACCTATGTTTGTCTTCACTAATCTTTTTCTCTTCACATATCTAAGAAGCTTTTGCAGTCAGTTTTTATGTTCCCGGCAAGCTTCCTCTCATACTCTATTTTCCCCTCCTAATTAAACCCTTTGTCCTCCTCTGCTGAATTCTAAATTTCTCCCAATCCTCAGGTTTGCTGCTTTTTCTGGCCAATTTATATGCCTCTTCCTTCGATTTAGCACTATCCTTAATTTCCCTTGTTAGCCACGGTTAAGCCACCTTCCCTGTTTTATTTTTACTCCAGACAGGGATGTACAATTGTTGAAGTTCATTCGTGTGATCTTTAAATGTTTGCCATTGCCTATCCACGGTCAACCCTTTAAGTATAATTCGCCAGTCTATTCTAGCCAATTCACATCTCATATCATCGAAGTTACCTTTCCTTAAGTTCAGGACCCTAGTCTCTGAATTAACTGTGTCACTCTCCATCTTAATGAAGAATTCTACCATATTATGGTCACTCTTCCCCAAGGGGCCTTGCACAACAAGATTGCTAATTAGTCCTTTCTCATCACACATCACCCAGTCTAGGATGGCCAACCCTCTAGTTGGTTACAAATCACATACCAGGGGCTCTTCAGGAGATCAAAAGCCTGTCTGTCTTAACTGCTTACACTCTCCTTAGCAAGGCTAGATCAAAAATCCCCAAGAAGCTCCAGTGTCTGTATCTTTTTATATGTTCAATTATGTCCTCCCAACGTAATGCCATTTTGTCATTGTGTTTTAAATACATCTGGTTAATATCCCTCCAACAAGTCTGAGGAATAACATCCATCTACTCACCAATGAGAAACCATGACCGGAATTTTGTCTATGGTCCAGTGTGGGCAGTGGCCATGACGGGTCGCAGCCCCGCTGCTGGCTCCATCCCGCTGCTGAAAATGAACTTACATTATAGGGCCTATTAAGCCTGCCCAGCGCGTTACCCGGCCCAATTAGATGGAGCAGGTCTGGTAATGTCATTCATGATGCATTTTCAGCCAGGATCTTTAAAGGGACCATGGCCACATTAGATTTGACTTTCAATCTAACATGCTGTCAGTGTACTACAGCTCTGGAGTGCTGCACGGAGGTGCAGGGCTACACCCAAATTCTCCCATGACTCCCTCCAAATGCTTGGGGGGAGGAGGGGGGGGGGCATTCAGAGCAGACAGGAAAGTCCTCTTTCCTTCTGATGGGCAGAAGAGAGCAAAACAGCCTGGTTGCAGACTGCAGAGGTCATAAGCAGGGATAAGTTTAGGAGGACCTGGGTGCAGTGGCACAAACATTTTAACGATCTCAGTAGATCAGGAAACCTTAGTACAAAGCTACATAACTTCATCCTGCTGTGCCTATCATCATATCCCCATCACTCTGCCTTCCCAACCCTAGACATCCTTACTCACACCAACATATCTTGCACCTCCGCCCATCCCTCTCTCGCTATCTACATTATCACATCCCCATCTCACTAACTACCCCTCACATTCACCCTCATCCTAGTGCAATCACACCAACTAACAACACACATGGGTAGCCACTTGGGTGTTTTATCCAATGTTCAAGTAAAGTTTCTGTTAATGTGGTGTCAAACATAAAAATATTTATTTTCAACACTTTGCGTACTTGGGCAGATTTGTGTGCACCTTTGGAAGTGGCTTAGTGAGTTGCAGTGAATGGTGAGACATAACGGTATCCCCTGAAATGGTGGTGAGTGTGAAAGGAATAGCTTGGTCATTGTAGGGATGCTTTATGGTGTTGGCGTGGGGTGGTGTCAACTTGGTGCATCATCTGGCAGCTCCCGCTGTCTACAGTGTAAAGTTAACTAAATCTGGCCATGATGAGGTCATCGCTAGCCTCCCGGGCAGCAATGTGGTCGGGTGCTGATGGCCTGTGCCCTGTGCAGCATCAGGTGATTACGGAGAAGGTTGGTGTTGTTGGTGGTGCTGTTGGTGTGCCTGGTGCTGCTGGTGTTGGGGCTCATTGTGGTCTGATTCCGAGGGCCAAGGTGAGACTGGATAAATGGCACCCCTGTTGATGGAATAGATGGCAAGTGAAGTACAGATGACAGAAGCTTTCTGTCAATGGTGAGTGAGTTCTTCCAATGAGGCGAGACTGGATGGAGACTTTGCTGGAATGACTTGCAGCCTGCAGAATCTGTGCTGGAAATGGACTGAGCAACAGCTTGTGCCTGAGGAAAGTGATCATGTCAGGTCGGAGCTTTTATGTATATTTCATGCTGTCAAGTAATCAGCTGGAGCAATGGTCACTGAACTCCTGCCTCAGGTTGACAGACATGCTTCTCGAGCAGCATGGTTCACGTGGCCATGCAGTTAAATTTAAAAGCAAGTTAAAAAAGCCTATTAAGGGTCTGACAACTAGCTGTTAATCATCTGAATTGGGTCGCCTGCTGCTGCCACTTGGGTTGGCTCTGTGATGACACACGCGCCTGGGATAAAGGCCGATGGGAGCAGGATGACAACAGGTTCCCGACCCGCTGTCAAAAATAACTTTCCCACCTGTCCCACCGATCGCGCCCGCTACCACCCTGGAGAATTCTGGCCCATACATCAGTTACGGCCTTCAAAATCTATAACAACAATAACTTGCATTTATATCGTGCCTTTAACATCCCAATGTGCTTCACAGAAAGGTTAAAATTTGATACTGAGCCACATAAGGAGATATTACAGCAGATGACCAAAAGCTTGATCAGAAAGTTAGGTTTTAAGGAGTGTCTTAAAGGAGGAGAGATAGCGAGGCAGAGAGCATTAAGCAAAGGAATTCCAGAGCTTAGGGCCTAGGCAGCTAAAGGCGTGGAAGCCAATGGTGGAGTGATGAATATCGGGGATGCTCGAGAGGCCAGAATTGGAGGAACGCAGAGATCTCGAAGGATCATCTTTTATTCTTAGGCATTCCCCCAGAGCCGAGAATGACTTGCTTCCACGCTAATATGAGTTCTAAGGTGACTGATGAGACCAATGCGGAATCTACAGTCTCTGTCACAGGTGGGACAGGTGCTTGGTTTGTCATACACTCCTTTCACTGTTTATACTTGGCTTCCGCGTGCTCCCGACAAAGAGATTCAAAGTGACTGACGCCTTCTCGGATGATTCTCCTCCATTTTGAGCGGTCTTGTGCCAGGGGGTTTCCCAAGAGTCGGTGGGGATGTTATATTTTTCAAGGAGGCTTAGAGTGTGTCCTTCAAGCATTTTCTCTGGGACTCGCTTACTGTGACGGAGCTCGGAGTAGAGTGCTTATTTCGAGAGTCTAGCATCGGGCATGCAGATGATGTGGCCCGTCCATTGGAGCTGATCAAGCGTGATCAATGCTTCGATGCTGGGGATGTTGGCCTGAGAGAGAACACAGATGTTGGTGCGCCTATCCTGCCAGTGGATTTGCAGGATTTTGCGCAGGCAGCATTGGTGGTACTTCTCCAGTGCTTTGAGGTGCCTACTGTACATAGTCCATGTCTCTTAAGCATTTAGGAGGGCGGGTATCACTGCTGCTCTGCAGATCATGAGCTTGATGCCGGATTTGAGATTCTGCTTTTTGAACGCTCTTTTCCCCAGGCGACCAAAGACTGCACTGGCACAGTGAAGGCAGTGTTGGCCTCGTTATCGAGACCAGTAGCGAGGTCAGGTCCAGCAGCGAGGTTGGGAGGTCGAGTCCAGCAGCGAGGTTGGGACGTCGGGTCCAGCAGTGAGGTCGGGACGTCGGGTCCAGCAGTGAGGTCGAGTCCAGTAGTGAGGTTGGGGGGTCGAGTCCAGCAGCGAGGTCGGGGGGTCGAGTTCAGCAACAAGGTTGGAGGGTCGAGTCCAGCAGTGAGGACGGGAGGTCGAAACCAGCAGCAAAGTCGGGACCAGAGGCCAAAGTGTGCGCAGCTGGAGAGAGAGAGAGCGAGAAAAGTGCAGCAAAGCCTGCGAATAGACAGCAGGAAGCTGGATCTGGAACTGGGGGCCCGGGGTAGAGTGTCAGTACGATATGGACAAACTCACAAGCTGCTCCAAGCTAAGGTGCTCACCCACGCTGCGATCTCAAAATCAGGATGAGAGGACCCAAGGGAGGGAGGGAGGGGGTTAGCGGGAATGTGTGTGTGTGTGCTAGGCCCGTGCAGCAGAGCCTGGTCTCCAATCATCTTGGGTCCCCTTGCCATTGGACCAAGACCTTGCTCTATCAAGTTCATGTGGTAGCTGGTGTGAAACAGCCACCCCACGTTAAAAGAACTCACGCGCAGGCATCTTCCACCCTCTAGAATGAAGTTCGGGACCTGGAATGTCAGGACCCTCATGGACAACCCCTACAGCGACAGACCTGAATGTCGCACTGCTATCATTGACTGGGAACTCAGCCGTTTCAACAGTGACATTCCCACCTGAGCGAGACACAAAGGGCAGGAGAAAGTCAGTTCAAGGAACAAGTTGGTGGTTACACCTTCTTCTGCAAAGGCAAGAATCCCGCCTCCATGGGGTAGGCTTCGCCATCAAAAATGAGCTTGTTTGGCTTCTTAGAGACTCCCCCAATCGGATAAACGTACGCCTCATGCCCCTTCGGCTCACACTAACCCGGAACCAGTACGCTACGGTCATCAGTGGGTACTCCCCAACCCTGGAAACCACGGACAAGGCCAAAGAGGAATTCTATTCCAGGCTTGAACAATCCTTGTCCGGAGTCCAAATGGGTGACAAGCTGATTCCCTTTAGCAACTTTAATGCCAGAGTTGGAAAGGACACAGACCTCCTGAGAGGTGTGATTAGCAGGGAAGGGGTAGGGAAAACCAACTCCAATGCTATCCTCCTGATGACATGCTAAGAACATGGTCTTGTCATAACCAACACCTTGTTTCATCAGAGAGACAAGTACAAGGCTTCATGGCAACATTCTCGTTCCGGGCACTGGCATCTATTAGACTACGTCATCGTCCGAGCGAAGGACCGCAACGACGTTCGCATCACTCGCACCATGACAGGAGCTGACAACTGCTTGACTGACCACCGCCTAATCCGCTCCGTTATCTCCATCAACATAGTCTCAAAACGGCGGTGGTAACAGAAATGCTGCCGCAGAAAAATCAATGCGGAAGCACTCAAAGACCCTGCAAAGAAAGCCCTATTCGGTCAATGCCTCACAACCAACCTGACAACTCCCAATGAACCAGAGCCGCAGAGTGTCCATCGTGCCTGGTTTGCCCTCAAGTCCACCATAATTAGCACCTGTGAAAAGAATCTTGGTTCCTCTAAAACATCAAGATTGGTTCAATGAGAACAACCAGGAGATCCAGGAGCTAATAAACCACAAACGCAAGGCATTCTTGAATTGGAAACAACATCACAACTCGAGAGAAAGAAAGCAGATCTATATGCAACTGAAGGCCAAGGTCCAACAAAAAACTTGTGACCTGAAGAACAGATGGTGGGTGTAAAAAGTGCAAGAAATCCAGCAACTAGCCGACAAGCAAGGTGTCTGGATTATTTAGCGTAGTCAAGACCACATACGGCACAAGCACTCAAGGTCCTAACCCACTGAGAGCTAGGAACGGAGGGGTGCTCATCAAGGGCAGAAAGGCAGTCAGTGCCCGATGGAAGGAACACTTCGAAGATCTCCTTAACCAAGACTCTGTTTTTTGATGCGAGTATCCTTGACTCCATCCCACAGCATGCTACACGCCACCACCTCGGCATAATCCCAGCCGAGCCTGAGGTCGAAAGGGCCGTCCGACAACTGAAAAACAACAATGCCTCAGGAGCAGTTGGAATCGCTGCTGAAGTACTCAGCGTTAATCCATGACCTCAGCGCTCTTATCTAGAAGGAGGAGAGCATGCCAGGGGATCCAGAGACGCTGTAATCGTGACCATCTTCAAGAAAGGTGGCAAGTCCGATCGTGGTAATTACAGAGGAGGTTGCCTGCTATCTGGCACAAGGAAAGTGATCACAAGAATCCTCCTCAATCGGCTCCTCCCAGTGGCTCAAGAGCTCCTCCTCGAGTCGCAATTCAGATTTCGCCCACTAAGGGCAGTTGTGTATCTGTAAAGCATGCACTCCCATGTTCTGCCACCAGGGAGCTCATCCCCTGAAGTCCCAAGGGATCCCAGCATCCCTTGGGAGCACTGTATATAAGCCGGCCCCCTAAGGCCTGTTCCTCACTCTGGAGTGTCTTATTAAAGACTGAGGTCACTGTTACTTTAACCTCTCTGTGTGCAGCCTCATCTGTGTTAGGAACACAATAACTGGCGACGAGAATACAAATCCAATGCAAAGATGCAGCAAACTGTGGGCATCCTGGAGAAGTTCTCGGAGGGTGAGGACTGGGAAGCCTATGTCGAACAGCTAGACCAGTACTTTGTAGCCAACGAGCTGGACGGAGAAGGAAGCGCTGCAAAAAGGAGAGCGGTCATCCTCACAGTCTGCAGGGCACTGACCTACAGCATCATGAAGAATCTTCTGGCTCTGGTGAAACCCACAGATAAGTCGTATGAGGAGCTGTGTACACTGGTTCGGGAGCATCTTAACCCGAGGGAGAGCGTACTGATGGTGAGGTATCGGTTCTACACGTGCCAGCGATCTGAAGGTCAGGAAGTGGCGAGCTAAAGCGACTTGCAGGACAATGTGAGTTTGATGGCTACCTGGAGCAAATGGGCATTGGCCATGAGACCACCCTACGAAAACTTTTGACTGTAGAGACACCCACCCTCAGTAAGGCCATTGTGTTTATGTCCACCAGTGATAACACCAAACAAATCTCTCAGCACACAAGTGCTAGCAATGTTCATAAATTAACTGGAACTGTGTTTGTGAGCAGAAATGTACAGGGCAGAACCCATGAGTCTGCAACTGCCAGCAGGCCTCAGGTGACCCAGATGACTCAGAGTCCGCAACAAAGGATGAATGCAAGGCAATTCACACCTTGTTGGCGTTGTGGAGGCTTCCATTCAGCCTATTCATGCCGCTTCAAAGGGTATGTTTGCAAGAGCTGTGGAACAATGGGGCACCTCCGAGCTTGCAAACGAGCTGCAAGCTCTGCAAAACCTGCTAATCACCACGTGGCAGAGGAAGATCGGTCCATGGTGGATCAAAGCAATTTCGAGCCTCAAAGAGAGGAGGTAGATGCTGAAGTACACAGGGTGCACACATTTTCAACGAAATGTCCACCTATAATGCTTAACGTAAAATTGAATGGCTTACCCGTAGCCATGGAACTGGACACTGGCGCTAGCCAATCCATCATGAGTAAAAAGATGTTTGAGAGACAGTGGTGCAACAAGGCATTCAGACTAGCTCTGAGCCCCAGCCACACGAAACTGAGAACATACACCAAAGAGCTTATCACTGTCCTGGGCAGCGCCATGGTCAAGGTCACCTACAAGGGCACGGTGCACGAACTGCCACTCTGGATTATCCCGGGCGATGGACCCACACTGCTTGGAAGGAGCTGGCTGGAAAAAATCCACTGGAACTGGGATGACATCCAAGCTCTATCACATGTTGATGAGGCCTCATGTACCCAGGTTCTGAACAAATTTCCTTCCGTTTTTGAGCCAGGCATTGGAAACTTTTCCGGGGCGAATGTGCGGATCCACTTGGTCCCAGAGGCACGATCCATTCACCACAAGGCGCGAGTGGTACCTCACATGATGAGGGAGGGAGTGGAAATCGAGCTGGACACGAGCAACGCGAGGGCATCATCTCCCCAGTGGAATTCAGGGAGTGGGCCAGCCCGATTGTTCTAGTACTCAAAAGTGATGGCACGGTCAGGATTTGCGGCGATTATAAAGTAACTATTAATTGTTTCTCGCTACAGGACCAATACCCGCTAGCTAAAGCAGACGACCTATTTGCAACGCTGGCAGGAGGCAAGACGTTCACCAAGCTTGACCTGACTTTGGCCTACATGACAGGAGCTGGAGGAGTCTTCGAAGGGCCTCACCTGCATCAACACGCACAAGGGACTGTTCAGCTACAACAGATGCCCGTTTGGAATTTGGTCGGCTGCAGCGATCTTCCAGATGGAGAGCCGACTCAAGTCGGTACCACGCACGGTGGTCTTTCAGGACAACATATTGGTCACGGGTCGGGACACCGCCGAGCACCTACAAAACCTGGAGGAGGTCCTCCAGCGACTGGATCGCATAGGGCTGCGGCTGAAGAGGTCGAAATGCGTCTTCATGGCAACAGAAGTGGAGTTTTTGGGGAGAAAGGTCGCGGCGGACAGCATTCGGCTCACAGACGCCAAGACAGAGGCTATCAGGAACGCACCCAGGCCACAGAACATCACGGAACTATTTTAGAGCCCCTACATGTGTTATTGCGCAAAGGTGAGAACTGGGTTTGGGGAAAAAAAACAAGTAATTGCTTTTGAGAAAGCCAGAAACATTTTATGCTCCAACAAGCTGCTTGTATTGTATAACCCGTGTAAAAGACTTGTGCTAGCATGTGACGCGTCATCGTACGGAGTCGGGTGTGTATTACAACAAGCTAACGTTGCGGGGAAGTTGCAACCTGTCGCCTATGCTTCCAGGAGCTTGTCTAAGGCTGAGAGGGCCTACAGCATGATTGAGAAAGAGGCATTAGCATGTGTGTTCGGGGTAAAGAAAAGGCATCAGTTCCAGTTTGGCCTCAAATTTGAGCTGGAAACCGATCACAAGCCCCTAACATCTGTGTTCACTGAAAACAAGGGGATAAATACTAATGCCTCAGCCCGCATACAAAGGTGGGCACTCGCGCTATCAGCGTATAACTGTACCATCCGCCACAGGCCAGGCACCAAGAACTGTGCGGATGCTCTCAGTCGGCTACCATTGCCCACCACGGGGGTGGAAATTGCGCAGCCTGCAAACTTGTTGATCATGGCGCAGCCCGCAGACTTGTTGATGGTCATTGAAGCGTTTGAAACTGATAAATCACCTGTCACGGCCCGCCAGATTAGGACTTGGACCAGCCAAGATCCTCTGCTGTCCCTAGTAAAAAACTGTGTACTGCATGGGAGCTGGGCCAGCATCCCAGTTGAAATGCAAGAGCCAATCAAGCCATTCCAGCGGCAAAAGGATGAGCTGTCCATTCAGGCAGACTGCCTGTTGTGGGGTAACTGCGTAGTGCTACCCAAAAAGGGCACGGAGACGTTCATCTCGGATCTCCACAGCAGACATCCGGGTATAGTGATGGTGAAAGCGATAGCCAGATCCCACGTGTGGTGGCCCGGTATCGACTCTGACTTAGAGTCCTGTATACGGCAATGCAGCGTATGTGCTTAGTTGAGCAACGCACCCAGAGAGGCACCACTAAGTTTGTGGTCCTGGCCCTCCAGACCATGGTCGAGGATCCATGTCGACTATGCAGGCCTGTTTCTCGGTAAAATGTTCCTGGTAGTGGTGGATGCTTTTTCAAAATGGATTGAATGTGAAATAATGTCGGGAAGTACCGCCACCATTGAAAGCCTGAGGGCCATGTTTGCCACCCACGGCCAGCCTGACATACTGGTCAGTGACAACGGGCCATGTTTCACCAGTGCCGAATTTAAAGAATACATGACCCGATATGAGATCAAACATGTTACCTCGGCCCCGTTTAAACCAGCCTCCAATGGGCAGGCAGAGCAGGCAGTACAAACCATCAAACAGAGCCTTAAACAAGTCACAGAAGGCTCACTCCAAACCCGCCTGTCCCGAGTACTGCTCAGCTACCGCACGAGACCCCACTTGCTCACAGGGGTGCCCCCGGCTGAGCTGCTCATGAAAAGGACACTTAAAACCAGAGTCTCGCTGGTTCACCCCAACCTGCATGATCAGGTAGAGCAGGCGGCAGCAACAAAATGTAAACGATGGTCGCGCCACTGTGTCACGGGAAATTGATCTGAATGACCCTGTGTATGTACTAAACTATGGACATGGTCCCAAGTGGATCACGGGCACGGTGAAGGCTAAAGAAGGGAATAGGGTGTTTGTATTCAAACTAGACAATGGACAAATTTGCAGAAAGCACCTGAACCAAACGAGGCTGCGGTTCACAGACTGCCCTGAACAACCCACAGCAGACACCACCTTTTTTGAGCCCACAACACACAACCAAAGGATCAACGACACCACGCCAGACCAGGAAATCGAACCCATCACACCCAACAGCCCAGCAAGGCCAGGCTCACCTAGCAGCCCTGCAGGGCCAACAACACGCCAGCCCAGCGAGAGCACAGCCAACACACCAGAACTGACATTTGTACCGAGGCGGTCCACCAGGGAAAGAAAGGCTCCCGACTGCCTCACCTTGTAAATAGTTTTCACTTTGACTTTGGGGCGGGGTGGAGTGATGTTGTGTATCTATAAAGCATGCACTACCATGTTCCGCCACCAGGGAGCTCATCCCCTGAAGTCCCAAGGGATCCTATCATCCCTTGGGAGCACTGTATATAAGCCAGCCCCTAAGGCCTGTTCCTGACTCTGGAGTGTCTTATTAAAGACTGAGGTCACTGTTACTTTAACCTCCCTGTGTGCAGCCTCATCTGTGTTAGGAACACAATAAGGGCGACAATGGACATGATCTTCACCCTGTGACAAATCCAAGAAAACTGTAGGGAACAGCATCTTCAGAGGATTGTAGGGCTGGAGTGGTTGCAGAGATAGGGAGGGTAAGGCCATGGAGGCATTTGAAAACAAAAATGAGTATTTTTAAATCGAAACATTGCCGGACAGGGAGCCAATGTAGGTCACCGAACTCAGGGGTGATGGGTGAACAGAACTTGCTGCGATAGGATATGGGCAGCAGAGTTTTGAATGAGCTCAAGTTTACAGAGCTTATATCTCTTCGCAGTACATTCATAACACAAGCCTATTCATACCAGATTATCTCCCTACAGTCTGATCTGACTGATTTACTATATACCTACTAAATTTCGTAATCTATTCTGGAAGATTAATGAGTTAATACTCCTACTGCTTCAGGCATGCCCTTGTATAGCCATTGCATTGCAAAATGAGTACTAATATGTGGATATTAATTTTAAAAGCTAATTATGGCTATTCTGCCTGGCACACTTATACTTGCAGCTATATGCCCTGAATTTTCCCTCATTCTTCGCTGCAATTTCAGGTAGGATCGCGAAAGAGAATCCCAGCCTTGTTTTCATTTCAGATCCCATACCTTTCTTGTGCTTTTAGCTGTCTACACATTCTTTTCTTTTACTGGTATCTTTTCATTGCCTTACTGAGGTAATCATTTATATCATTTAACAAGTTCATGCTTCTTTATTATGCAGATCATTCAATCCATTAACTTCCTCTCCGTGTTTGCAGTATTAATTATCTTTTCCTCTCCCTTCTTTGTCTCTTCCACCCAAGAAACTATGGGGTAAAATTTGGACAGTATAGATTTCTGGTGCACTCACCAGAGGTGCGCCACTTTTGTCTGCCTCGAAGTGCTCCAAAAATCTTCGGGCCGAGTTTGGCCGCTCCCCAACCTCTCCTCGATGGTGGCGTAGTGTGGCCACTAGATTCGGGGGTGGAGCCAGGTCCCGGCACTGAAAACATGTGCGCTAGAGTGTACGTGCATGAGCAGTAGCTCCTCGCCCCCAGAATCTGTGAGAGTGTGCTGCAGGCTGTGTGGGAGGGGCCAAAGCACGCCGCACCTATCCCTGGCCGAATGGGCTCTCTCATCGGCGGCCCGCTGCCTTCCCGGGCCGTGTTTTGCTAGGACTTCTATTTTTTATTTGTTATTGATTGATTGATTGATTATTACTTTGGTCTTGGTGCTTTAGATGCAGGGTTCCTTCTATTTTTTATTTTTTTAATTAATTGCTGATTACTTTTTGTGCTTTGTTTAGTGCTTTGTAAGTCTTGGTGCTACATGCAGGTACTCTCAGCTTCCTTGTATTTTTTATTTGTTATTGAATGCTTATTTTTCTGCTTTGTTTAGTGCTTGGTGTTTTAGAATGTAATTACCTGCGCTGATTTCTTAACTCTCCGCAAGGGTTTTCTGTGTGGTCCACAAGTGGCCACATACGCTGGCCTAAGTTAGTTTGGAGTAACTATTAGCTGTCCAAACTGGCTTAAATGGCCAAAACAGGCGAAGGTAGCTGGTAACGCCCCATTTTGAAAAAAAAAACTAAATTAAAAAAATCCTAACTCACTTACACTGGCGTAAATTAAATGAGCAGAATGGGGATTTTTAAGATACTCCAGAAAAATCAAGTTGCTCCAAAAAAAAATGGAGCAACTCCTGGTCAAATTTGGGCCCATTATGTCCCCTCTCTAATGCTATTTATATAGCATACAGCAAACTTCAAATATTTTACACAATATTTATACAAATAGGCACTATTAGCACGTCTTCATCTTTATTTCAACTGATCAAAAGGATGGCTCAATAAAAAACTGTTATGTGCCTGTTGGAACCCCTGTTAGTTTTAGATAGGCATATTAATCACAATTATAGGGTAATCTCTTCTGTCCACTCCCTCAAAACTCATAATTATATTTGGTTTTCCTGTTCAAATAATGCTGGTACCCATGAATAATTGAGAATGAAAATCATTCATAGAACCAGGGATCTCTGCTGTAATCAGTGCTTTATGCATAAGACGCGATTATGATCCCTTTGGACAGGATGAGTACCTCAATCTGTATACAGCTGACCATAGCCTGAACTTTTGGAAATGCAGGTGGTGTGTAGAAGTTCTATTGCTTTTACAAATAAAATTAAATTCAATTAATTAAATAAATCTGGAATAAAAAGCTAGCACAGTAATGGTGTTCAATTTTGGCCAGGAGTTACTCCGCTTTTTTTTGGAGTAACTTGGTTTTTCTGACGTAACTTAAAATCCCCATTTTCCCCAATCAATTTGCACCAGCGTAAATGAGTTAGTTACGATTTTTTTAGGTTCGTTTTTTTTTCTCAAAAGGGGGCATTACCAGCCACCTACGCCAGTTCTGCCCATTTAGGCAACTTTGGCCAGCTAATAGTTACTCCATTTCTACTTAGGCCAGCATATGTAGCCACTTCAGAAAACCCTTGCAGAGTGTTAAAGAAATCGGCGCAGGTAGGTACATCGGAGACCATTCGACCTGGGATAGGGGCGGGAAGCGGAGAGGACCTGCCTGCACCTAAACCACCAAAGGTTACTGCGCAAGATAAAAGTTCATAGGGTTTGGGGTAATATATTAGCATGGATAGAGGATTGGCTAACGAACAGAAAACAGAGAGCAGGGATAAATGGTTCATTCTCGGGTTGGCAATTAGTAACTAGTGGGCTGCTGCAGGGATCACTGCTGGGACCCCAACTATTTACAATCTAGATTAATGACTTGGAGGAAGGGATCGAGTGTAACGTAGCCAAGTTTGCTGACGATACAAAGATGGGAGGAAAAGCAATGTGTGAGGAGGACACAAAAAATCTGAAAAAGGACATAGACAGGCTAAATGAGTGGGCAAAAATTTGGCAGATGGAGTATAATGTTGGAAAGTGTGAGGTCATGAACTTTGGCAGAAAATAAATCAAAGAGCAGGTTATTATTTAAATGGAGAAAGATTGCAAAGTGCTGCAGTATAGCGGGGGTATACCTGGGAGTACTTGTGCATGAAACACAAAAGGTTAAAATGCAGGTACAGCAAGTGATCAGGAAAGCCAATGGAATCTTGGCCTTTATTGCAAAGGGGATGGAGTATAAAAGCAGGGAAGTCTTGCTACAGATGTACAGGGTATTGGTGAGGCCACACCTGGAATACTGTGCGCAGTTTTGGTTTACATATTTACGAAAGGATATACTTGCTTTGAAGGCAGTTCAGAGAAGGTTCACATGGTTGATTCCGGAGATGAGGGGGTTCACTTATGAGGAAAGGTTGAGTAGGTTGGGCCTCTACTCATTGGAATTCAGAAGAATGAGAGGTGATCTTATCGAAACGTATAAGATTATGAGGGGGCTTGGCAAGGTGGATGCAGAGAGGATGTTTCCACTAATAGGGAAGACTAAAACTAGGGAGCATAATCTTAGAATAAGAGGCCGCCCATTTAAAACAGAGATGAGGAGAAATTTCTTCTCTCAGAAGGTTGTGGATCTGTGGAATTCGCTGCCTCAGAGAACTGTAGAAGCTGGGACACTGAATAAATTTAAGACATAAATAGACAGTTTCTTAAACAGTAAGGGAATAAGGGGTTATGGGGAGCAGGCGGGGAAGTGGACCTGAGTCCATGATCGGATTAGCCATGATCGTATTAAATGGTGGAGCAGGCTCGAGGGGCCATATGGCCTACTCCTGCTTCTATTTCTTATGTTCTTATGTTCTAAGCCTTACAAACCATGAAACCTTGCAAACAAAATGTACTAAGAATTCAATAAGAAATAAAAAATTGAAGTAAGTCCCACCTTCATCTTCAAACTCAGCCCGGGAAGGCAGCAGGCCAGCCGGTGCGGGAGGCCACTCAGCCTGGGCTAGGGGCAGGCAGGAGCATAGATCATGCTCCTGCCCGCCACACAGACTTTTCACCTCCACCACTATACCTGGGAGTCCAATTCTAAGTGTTGATCACGCACTGTGCGAAGAACTTTGATTGCAGTCAAAAAGTTATCTTTTACCAGTTTGAACCTGTGTCCCCTCGTCTTATGTTTCCAATTTATTTTAAAGTATTAGTCTGGATTTACATTTTCTATTATTTATAATCTTGTATATCTTGCTAAGATCACCACCAAGTTGAAAAGCCTGTTTCTCACGTGTTTCCTCACAACTCAGACCGCTGACACTAAAGATCAACCTCATAACTCTTCTCTTCCCGCCCCTAGCCCAACAAAGGAGGTAGAATAAATGCAGAGAACTTTACCTGAAGGAGCCCATCGCCACGCAGTGACCTACTGTTGTTGCAGACTCGCAGCACTACTGCTCATGCGCGGACATCACCAGCGGACTCCACTGTGCATGTGCAGAAGTCCCGGCACAGTTTTCAGTGCAGAACGCTGGCTCCACCCACAACTCGACTGGCCACGCTGCACGACTGCCGTGAAGAGGCCGGACAGTGGCCAAAGTGGCAACAACATTTTTTGGCGCACCTCAGAACGCAAATAAGCGGCGCAACTCCGGTAAGTGCGCTGAAAAACAGGCTCAGCCAAAATTGAGGCCTCTGGATTGTTGTAAAAACCCATCTGGTTCACTAATGTCATTCAGGGAAGGAAATCTGCCGTCTTTACCTGGTCTGGCCTATATGTATGTGATTCCAGATCCACAGCAAAGTGGTTGACTCTTAACTGCCCTCTGAAATGGCCTAACAAGCCACTCAAGGGCAATTAGGGATGGGCAATAAATGCTGGCCTTACCAGCTACGCCCACATTCTGTGAATGAAAACATTTTTTTAAACTGTTATTTTTGGAAACATGTATGAAGTGTGAAGAATGTGCCATTACAGTTTGATAACCTCCTCTTCAGTCTGTTTTGCACATTAGCAGTATGAGCTTCCCAAGGTATTAAAAGAACTCCATGACCCAAAAACAAAAACAAAAATCAGGTTAGTATGCTTGCATTTCCCCAAGGGTGGGGGGAAAATTTACAAAAATACTTTCCACAGTCTAAGCAAACAAAATCACATATCTCTCCAGTGACCTGCCTGTTTAATGCAACATCCTCACATACTCCACTTCAGATAGACCAAGATAATTTGTCCATGATCTGTAAGAATTTTCAACAGGATAAATTCTTCTGAATCATTTCCTCCATCTTTTCAGCTACTCCTCCTTAGGGAAAGGAATCCCTGAAGCTACTCCAATAATGGCATTTTTTGAAATGGCAAGAAAACAGATTGTCCTGTTTGGCTTCTGAACCTGCTCTGTTGAGTCTTTAATTCTCAGCTGGTGGGAAGTTTGTCTCATTGTTGGCAAATCATAGAGGGGTGCGCCAGGGATGCCCCATGTCCGGCCAGTTATATGCCATCTGCGTGGAGCCTTTCTTGCGCCTCCTGCGGACGAGGTTGACGGGACTGGCTCTGCAAGGGCCGGGCATGGAGGTCGTCCTCTCGGCTTACGCCGATGACGTGCTCTTCATGGTTGAGGATCCCACTGACCTGCGGAGGATGCGTGAGTGCCAGGAGATTTACTCAGCTGCATCCTCCGCCAGGATCAACTGGGAGAAATGTTCCGGATTCCTGGTGGGTCAGTGGCGGGTGGGCTCCCTGCCGGAGGAGCTCAGGCCTTTTGCCTGGAGCACGACCCATCTCCTCTATCTGGGAGTCTGCCTTAGCCCTGACGAGGAAGCCTGGCCGGCGAACTGGCAAGAGCTGGAGGCCAAGGTCGGCGCTCGCCTAGGGCGCTGGATAGGACTGCTCCGAGTGATGTCCTACAGGGGTCGAGCGCTAGTCATAAACCAGCTGGTGGCCGCAATGCTGTGGTATCGGCTGGTCACTTTGACCCCTCCTCCTCCGTTTGTCGCCAAGATACAGAAGAAGCTGGTGGACTTCTTCTGGAACAATAGGAAGCAATGGGTCTCTGCCGCGGTCTTGAGTCTCCCACTTAGGGAGGGCGGTCAGTCGTTGGTGTGCGTCGGCACCCAGCTAGCGACTTTCCGTCTTCAGACCCTGCAGAGATACCTTTACGTCGAGCCCCCTCCTAGGTGGCGTGCACTGGCGACGTATTTCTTCCGCCAGCAGTACAGCCTCAATTATGACACGCAGTTGCTGTTTGTGAGCCTGGGGGGGCATCAGGACTGCTGTGCAGGGGCTGCCTGTCTTTTACCAGGAACTCATCAGGGTCTGGAACAAAGTCACCACCAAGCACAGCTCTCCACCGTCTGGAGTGGCGGCTGTCCTGCAGGAGCCGCTGCTCAGGAATCCGTACCTCCACGACCGCGGTTTTAGGTGGCAGGCGGACGAGAGGGCTGTGGCTGGTGAAGTGACCAGGGTCAAGGACCTGCTCGATGGCGGAGGAGCGGGCTGGATGGTGCCAGACGTGCTGGCACGGCGCCTAAACTGGGCCGACGTCCGCCACGCAGCCGATGCCATCGAGTCGCTAAAAACACCATTGGGCCCTGACTCCATTAGGTGTGTCGAGGAGGCTCAAGCACGTGGGGAGATCCCGTCCAAACTGACCCCCGTCCAGACGGAATTCCTCATCGGCGCCAAGCCCCAAAACCTCCCTCAGGAGCCGGCGCCTCACAACTTGAGCCGCCTTGGGGAAATCCCCTCCGTGCCTTTCAGTTCTGCGCGGAGGGGTTTCCTATACGGGCTGCTCCTGCACACTCTCAACCTTGCCATCCTCGTCTGCAGTCCGGACACACCATGGCGCACTATCTTGCCGTCCGGAGGAGGCGGGGTTCCCCGATGGAGTGCACTCTATGCGGGAGTCCTCCCACTGTTTATCAGGGACTTGGCCTGGAGGGTGGTGCACGGAGCAATCCCGTGCAACAAATTTTTAAGCCGGTTCACGGGCTCCCAGGCCACCTGCAATTTCTGCGGTCTGGAGGAGTCCGTGTTCCATGTTTTTATGGAATGTGCGAGGTTGCAGCCCCTGTTCCATTAATTAAAGGGGCTGCTCCTCAATTTCTGGTTGCACTTCAGTCCCACACTCCTGATCTTTGGGCACCCTGTGCGGAGGGGAGCGGGTAGGTCCGAGGGCCTCCTCGTAGGACTGCTCTTGGGCACGGCCAAGGGTGCCATCAGCTGGTCCAGGCAGCGGGCGGTCGAGGGGGTTGTTCAGCCTGACTGCCTGCCTCTCTTCCGCGCATACATCCGAGCCCAGGTGTCCTTGGAGATGGAGCACGCGGTGTCCACCGGTACGCTCGCGGCCTTCCGTGAGAGGCGGGCGCCGGAGGGACTGGAGTGCATCATTACCCCCGGCAACCAAATTTTAATTTGATTTTATATGTTTTAAAGTTTAATTTGTTTTATTACCGGTTTTAGTGTCCCCCGATTTAGGGGGCACTTGTATAATTCGCCTCGGTGTCCAAAAAAAAACACAAAAAACCCCACAAAAAGAACACAAAAAAAGGAAAAAAACAAAAAAAGGGCACTTGAAAAATGGTTGCCGTGTCCTCCCCCTTTAATCAGGGGGGCACTCGATTTAATTTGTTAATTAGTATGCAACAAAAGAGTTGTTGGAAAATCATTGTGTACACTTAATTGGACGCACTCCCTAATAAGTGAGTAAATTACTGGTTTAAGACAAAAGGCAGACTTTCCAGCTAACAGGATCCGTTTCAGTGGCACGAAACAGGCATACAAGAGGCAGGAAATCGAGCAGGAAGATATTTTGCTGGACCTCCACTTGAACTGCGCTTTGCGGTAGCTTCCTGCTGGCCTAAATGCTCTCACTCTTGCAGGAAATGCATGTGTGCTCTGATCATCTGTATAAAATGGGTGATAGAAACATAGAAAATAGGTGCAGGAGTAGGCCATTCGGCTCTTCGAGCCTGCACCGCCATTCAATGAGTTCATGGCTGAACATGCAACTTCAGTACCCCATTCCTGCTTTCTCACCACACCGCTTGATCCCCCTAGTAGTAAGGACTACATCTAACTCCTTTTTGAATATATTTAGTGAATTGGCCTCAACAACTTTCTGTGGTAAAGAATTCCACAGGTTCACCACTTTCTGGGTGAAGAAGTTTCTCCTCATCTCGGTCCTAAATGGCTTACCTCTTATCCTTAGATTGGGACCCCTGGTTCTGGACTTCCCCAACATTGGGAACATTCTTCCTGCATCTAACCTGTCTAAACCCATCAGAATTTTAAACGTTTCTATGAGATCCCCTCTCATTCTTCTGAACTCCAGCGAATACAAGTCCAGTTGATCCAGTCTTTCTTGATATGTCAGTCCCACCATCCCAGGAATCAGTCTGGTGAACCTCCGCAATGATAATGGGCAATAATGACCAGTAACATCCAGCTTCAAGCTACATTTTTGATTGCTACAATCTAAATAATGAATACTGGAATTGCTATAGGCATTCCTTGGTGTTTAAATATTTTGAAGGAGAAAGAAGTAATGAAAGGATGCAAAGAATCACTTGTACCAGAGGTAGACTTCCATGGAGTCATGCATACAGACCCACACACAGATTAGGCAGAGTTGCATTGTCTGTTAGAATCAGATGTCAACTGCAGGTCACGACTACAGTGATCTTTTGTGCCTCCAGCTATTTTCAAACTACCACAGGGAATATCTACAATATCAATTTACAGAATAAAATTGCATCCAGCAAGTGTGTTATTAAGCAGAGCAAACACCTTCATCACTTTGCCCATGAAAAAATGTCAGCAAAACAAAAGTGCCTTGCTCTTTTCCCACATCACAGGATTCCCTAGAGTGCAAGGCATTATCAATGGTACCTACAACATGGCCATCTGGACCTCTAACAGAATACAATGGCTTTTATGAACTGCAAGGACTTCCATTGCATCAAAGTAATCATCAACATAAGACAGTGCAGGTCAGTATTCGCTCCCCAGGCAGAAGACACGTTTCCTTTATTTTAAGACAATTCTAGAGTTGAAAGAGAAAGCAGAGCAGAAAGCTGAGTGAGAAACTTCTACCTATCCAAAGGGCAATTTAAAAAGGGGAAAGAAGATCTTAAAACTGGATACAGCAACCAGAAAGAGCAGCAATACATCAATCTTCCTTAAATGAGACCTTCACCTACGTGCCTGAGGCACCTAATACACAACAGCCTGGATGTCGCCTGCCAGGCGTTCATTGCAGTAATGTTAATTAGGTAGCTGGGAGTTCAATACCTACAAAACTCCACCAAATTTGTGCCTCAGCAAAGCTTCTGGGATGGGTGTGGACAGTGGTATTGAAAATGCCCATCTTAACCAGCTGGGTGTTTCAACAACGGATGCATTTGGGAGGCAAGGGCATCCTTTCCGCTATTTCACAACATTTGAAGACGCAGGATGTCAAGTCTAAAGGATGCCCCTGTGAAATGGGTAGACAGATGTTCTTGGGGAATCGGCTGACAGTATGTAACCTCAATCACTCGTGTTTCAGTCATTTTCTGATTATTTTCAATCATTTGTTTTTGTTTTGTTTCTGCTTGTAAATAAATTCTGATGAAACGTTGTGCTAATTATTTTACGCCTCTTCTATGAGGAGATGAGAATGTTTCTTAAGCAGCGAGTGTTATGATCTGGATTTAAATTATTTTTATCCCATAACTTTCACATAAACTATGTAGCATGCAATACCCGGCTACAAAAGTCGAGAAATCTAATGCTGTCATCAATATCTACAGAAAATAAAGTAAAGTCTTTGTAAGTACTTACAGCCAATCATCATCATAGCCACAGCAAAAATCTTCTCGCCATCAGTTGTTGGAGCAATATTACCAAACCCAATACTGGTGAGGCTTGTCATTGTAAAGTAGAGTGAGGCGATGTACACGGAGTCTTTACTCGGTCCTCCTTCCCATTTTTCTGTCCCACTTGTATTAAAATGATACGGCATTCCGACAGTTTCTCCTAACTGATAGAGCCAGCTATCTGTTCTGATTATGTTTAATTCTTCATCGATTACTTCATAATCCCCAATGCTGTACCAGATGCAAGCCAGCCAATGAGCAGCAAGCCCAAAAACACACACAAGTAGTACTAATACAGCTGCTCCATATTCAATGTAATGGTCCAACTTTCGTGCTACTCGGCCTAAACGAAGAAGCCTAACAACTTTCAAGGAGCTGAAGAGACTGCTGATGCCCTGCAAAAATGAAATATATATATATATATATAAGTATATACATAAGCACTTGCAAAATAAAGTTACTAATAACAGAATATTTCAACTATCTCAAAGGCTTCATATCAGATTTTTTTAGTCCTTCTGCAGTAAATAGATACTTTTAAATGTGAGAGACGGGGACACGGGGGTGTGGGTGGGGGAAAGAAAGGCCATCGCGGAAGGGAGGAAGCGAGTGAGAGATCGGAGCTTGGGTCAGTGAGTGGAGGGTGACCATCGAGGGAGTGAGTGAGAGAGCGGGCGGTGGGGTGAGGGGAGCAGCCAAAGAGATGCCATCACAGGAGGGAGAAAAAGATTGGGGCTTGGGGTGAGAGAGGCTATTGCAGGAGGGAGGTGTGAGAGATCGAGCCCTCAGAAAGGTCTGCAATCGCGCAGGGTGGAGAGAGAGGCTGCAAATGGCCAGGGATAGTGCTCCTGGTCCTGCCTGTTTTTACATTTTTAACCACCCAACATTTCCAACCCTCTGCCACCCGTCAGGGTGGGTGTTAATATCGAGGCCAGAGTCTTTCCTAACACTTGTATGCTTCTCATGAAAAAACATCGATCAGATACTCTGCAACAACTTAGTGGGTTCGCAGATGTGTGAAAACCTAGTTGTCCGATTAAATTTGCAAATCTAAGCTCTGTGACAGGCTAATTTGAATCTTTATTGGCAGATTCAACTATTAAGGGATTATAAAACAAAGTATTACAAAAAAAATGAAGAGGAGAGGCAATATCCGAATGACAGTGAGTTATGGCAGTTCCGTCATTAATGTGGAACAGCAAACAAGAATGAGTCAGAATGGTTTATGCCATAAGTGAACTTCTAGAACTCAATGTCACCACAGATTGAGGTTCGTCTTATTTGAGCATCCTTGGTACAGCCTTAAGCACTTATTTAAAATTCAGAAACATTACATCCTATGTTTTATTTCATATGTGAGAATTATAATTTCCAATTTTCACACCTGTGATATTTCAATAATATAGAAAGTGCCATTTATCCAATTACATTCATAGAATTAATGAAGATTATATGGTCACTTTTTATGCAATTCATTATAAAAACAGTCATGTAATTTTTAATGTTGTCTTTAGCCTCACACTGTGTATGCATCGGCAAACAAATGGAGAAGAAAGCTTTAAAAAACTATACAATGCATCGTTAACGTGATAACATGACCATACTAGAAACAACCTTTATACATTTTTATATTGATTGTAATTAAATGATTCAGTTTGATAGCAAGTAAACAAACTGAACATCAAGATAGCTAGACACACCTTTGTACATAGACTCTGTGCCATACTTTCTCCAAATTTATTACTAAGTTAATCGTGCAGAAATAAAACAATCTATTGTACAAATGTCAATCCCAAATAACACAAGCATTCTGAAAAACTGTAACTCGACATTACTTTCAGCACTTTACAGAAGACACATTAAACATATTTTATGAAATACAAAGCCTACTTTAGTCACAGCATGATGATTCCAGGTCTTCAGACCCCAAAAGGTAGTTAGAAGGGGATCAAGCCACACAAATAAAGAAGCATGCAAGTGGAAAAAGTAGAAAGCAAGAAGAAAATGAAATATATAAAAAGTGATTTAATGCTAGAGTGCAAATGTCAAACTATTGTAAATCAAAATACAGTGCATAATTTTACACATTAAAAATCAATGCAAACAAAAAGTTAACAGTTAGCTGCAATATCTTTTTGTCTTCGGCATACATCTAAGAAGTCAGTACTACAATGTACTCTTGTATCATGTAAATGTTCCCATTCTAAGTGGAAAATCACTTTATACACAAGCAGGGTATGAACTGGGATTTCTTCTTAATTCAGTGAACAACCCATTGCCAATTATTTTTAACAGCAGCACATGCTTAGTGACATGGATAAGACCAATTTGAAGAATGAATAGGGATGATGTTACTCCCACTGTGAGTCTAAACAAAGCAAACACATCATCAGGATCATTAAGTACAACTGAGCAGAGGGCCAAAATGCCATTTGTGCCTTTGTACTCTATTTCTTGGATCAACATTACTGTATTGAAGAACTTGTTCAGGATTCCGCCCCGACAAACCATCAGCTTGACAGCAGTCACACAGGAGTGTGAAAAAGTATGTTAATATTCTCCCAAAATAGCATAATTTCATATACTGCAGAATAAAGCACATTTTATCACCATGGTGCTATTATATTGGGAAAAGAATTATAAATGCCAGGTAATGACCATCCCAAAGAAGAAAAAAACCTCTAACCTTCAACTGCACTACCATCACTGCGTCCCACACCATTAACATCTTGCAGGGTTCACCATTGATCAGCGTCTTAACTAGTGGCTTAAAGTTAGAGGCTGGGTTCTAGACGGGTGGCTTACTTCCTGACCCCTCAAAAGTTCTCCACCTTCTACAAGGCTAAAGTTAGGAATGTAATGGAATATTCACTGCTGACCTGGATGAGTGCAGCTGTACCAACCGTGAACAAACTTGACATCATCCAGAAAAGAACAGTTTGCTTGATTTGCCCCGGTGCCATTGGAATCAATACCCAAACATCCACCATCTTTTCCAGTTCTGACGAAGGGTCACAGACCCGAACTGTTAACTCTGTTACTCTTCACAGATGCTGCCCAACCTGCTAAGGTTTCCATCATTTTCTGTTTTTATTTCAGATTCCAGCATTCGCAGTATTTTGCTTTTGCATCCACCATCTTATCTTTTTGTAGATCGGTTGTACTGTGGTAGTAAGGCAGGCAAATCGGCCACTTTCCCAAGCCCCATTCCCTTATCATAATTTAAATGCGACGGGCAGGAAAATGGTGGGTATCTGAAATGCTGCTCGAGTGGTTGGAAAATCAAGGCATGTGATTCAGTGTTAGGCACTGCTGCACTGCTCCAGCACTGCCTGAAAATGGGCAAATTGCCAGGGAAAATATCATCACCAGAAAATATTGACTACTGGCCAGCCTATCATAATCTTAGCTTTTACGCAACCATGTTTTTTTTTGATTGTAAAGTAATTTATTTTAAGTAGTACAGCTTACTAATTTTACATATTTAAACATGTCAAAGAGTACTCCAAATTAATTTATGAAACTTATTAGGCTAGAACTTCAGTTTTGGCGATATCGTTTTTTTTTTGTCATTTTTTGGAAAATATACCACTAAAAATGTCGCCATTTTTTAAGGGGGTAAAATTGGCAAAAAAAATGCGCCCGACGTAAAAATCAGCGTTGCACGAGGATTCGCGGTGGAAATCGCGATCCTCGACAACTTTAGCCCAAGGCAGATCACTGCCAAAAATACAGGCCCTGGGAGGGGAAAAATGGTGCGTTTATTTGTACTAACTGAAATGCAAACATTTCTCTGATTGGCCCTCCAGACCTATTGCTGATTGATCCCCTTGGAGGATAAGCCACACCCTGAAGTTCCTCTGGAATGTGTAACTGGAACCACCCAGACCAAGTTCTGAGTGAATTTCCAATTTGTAATTCGATCCATTTTGACTCCAGATGCCACAGAGGATAGATCTCCCCAAAAGCCACCAAGTTTCAGCTGAAGACCCTTACCCCAGCGTAGGTGCATCCCTCCCTCAGCTGAAGACCCTTGACCAAGCGCAAGACCTTACACCCGTTCCCCCCCGCCCATAGATGGGCCAGTGTGTGTGGATTGTTAACATTTTTATTGGGTATGAAGTGAATAGTGACAGTGTCGTGACTTCTGGATTTCATCAACCCCAACGATGTTTCTTGTAACCTCGCAATCTTCTGAATTCCAATGAGTAGAGGCCCAACCTATTCAACCTTTCCTCATAGGTCAACCCCCTCATCTCCGGAGTCAACCTAGTGAAACTTCTCTGAACTTCCTCCAAAGCAAGTATATCCTTTCGTAAACATGGAAACCAAAACTGCACGCAGTATTCCAGGTGTGGCCTCACCAATACCCTGTATAACTGTAGCAAGACTTCCCTGCTTTTATACTCCATCCCCTTTGCAATAAAGGCTAAGATTCCATTGGCTTTCCTGATCACTTGCTGTACCTGCACAATAGCCTCTTGTGTTTCATGCACAAGTGTCCCCAGGTCCCGCTGTACTGCAGCACTTTGCAATCTTTCTCCATTTAAATAATGTTTTCTGCCAAAGTGCATGACCTCACACTTTCCAACATTATATTTCATCTGCCAAATTTTTGTCCACTTACTTAGCCTGTCTATGTCCTTTTGCAGATGTTTGTATCCTCGTCACACGCACCAGGGGGTAGGAAGAATGTGATCCGTCTTCTCTGAGTTCCCCCCCACCTGTGTCTCTCTCTTCCCCCCCCCCCCTTCCAGGCTCTCTCTCTCCCCCCACCACCCCAAGCTCTCTTTCCTCTCCAGGCTCTCCACCCCGCCCCCCCGCCACACCCCCCAAAATTCTCTTTCCCTTCTCCACCCCCCCCCCCCAAGCTCTCTCTCTCTTTCTGCCTCCCCCCCAAAAAACTCTCTCTCTCTTGCTCTCACTTCCCCCCCCACCAAGCTCTCTCTCTCTGCCCCTCCCCCAAGCTCTCTCTCTCTCCTCTTCCCTCCCCCCCACTCCCCAAGCTCTCTCTCCCCTCCAGGCTCTCTCTCCTCGCCCCCGTCCCCCCAAAGTTCTCTCTCCCCACCCCCCAAGCTCTCTCTCTCTCCCCCACCCCCCCAAACGCTCTCTCGCTCTCTCTCTCTCTGCCCCTTTCCAAGCTCTCTCTCTCTCTCTCTCTGTGCCCCCCCCCCCCCCCCCCCACCACTCCCCAAGCTTTCTCTCCCCACTTCTCTCTCTCCCCGCTGCCCGGTCTCCCCAGCGCTGTGGGAGGCTCGGGGCCCGCGGCTCCCTCGGGGCTGTGGGAGGTTCGGTGGATGCATTCAACTGCTCAGTAGAGGCAACGTAGTGTTGGACACATACGCGGAAAAGGGTAATTGAGCTGGGGGGGGGGGGTGGTGGGCGGAGTCATTGATATTTGTCCTAACTCTCGCTTCTGCACATGTGGCGGGAGCCGTATGCGCAGAAGGGAGACAGTACAAATAGTTACTGCAGTGGAGAAAACACACAAAAATAAATGATTAAATTTTAAAAATTAAAAAATCTGAAAACATTCACTGGACACTTAACTAATGAATCGCTGAAAAAGAATTAAAAAATAAATACTTTAACTTTTTTGTAGGTCTTCATACCTACAGCTGTTTCAGGGTCTTCAACGCAGGCTTTTCTCAGGCGGTGTTTTTTTCACTGAGTACAGGTTCGCCGAATGGCTAATTTTAGGTGGTCGCATTTTTTTTGGTGTTGCACGTCATCGATCCGCTTTTCAGCGATATTTCAAAATCGGCAGTCATTAACTTTGGCCAATTTAGGTGAGTACCATTTACTGGCAAAAAAGGCGAAATATCGCCGAAAAAACATGCACAAGGCTGGCCAATTTCTCCCCCAATGAATACTGAGGTAGATTTTCATCTTCAACTACGGGCAGTAATCTGGCACAGTGACTTCTATAAAGGGAGGGTACACCATTCCGCCAGGTTACCACCCAGGCAGTGAAGATGAAAATCTACCCACTGATTCATAAGAACATAAGAATTAGGAACAGGAGTAGGCCATCTAGCCTCTCGAGCCTGCTCTGCCATTCAATAAGATCATGGTTGATCTGGCCATGGACTCAGCTCCACTTACCCGCCTTCTCCCCGTAACCCTTAATTCCCTTATTGGTTAAAAATCTATCTATATATTCATTCATACAATGTAAAGTTCCATAATCTCCAATGTTCTTCCCTCTTGAAGGAATGAGGTACAGTTCTGAATTTACTAGGACATTAACCTAGGGAGATATCGCAGCCAAGCCTCACCTGACATCAATGCAGAAGCACTTTCCAGCAAGAGTAACTGGATAACACTCAGGATTAGAAATCCTGACATTTTTTTCCCCTTGCTAGCCTGGGGCAATGAGAAGTTATTTTACAGAGGTCATTCTACTATCCATAAATTACAAAATTAACTCAAAATACCAACCTCATCCACATTCTCAAATGCGTTGATGACATCATATGGCAAACAGGAAAGGAGGTCTATAACAAACCACGTCTTCAAGTAATTCATACGGATGAGCTTTGGGTCTGAAATCACCTCCCCCGCCGGCCCAACGAAAGTGGTATGAAAATTGAGGACAATGTCTACTAAGAAGATTACATCAACTATACTGTCAACCACCAACCAAGTCACATTATTTTGTTTGGTTTTGAAGGAGACATTGTATGGAACCATGATTGCGGTGTAGAAGGTCAGGATCAGGATTATCCAATCCCAGGAAGTTTTGAATGCACAGTAATGCAAGATGATATGTGGTGGAGTCTTTGGTGCCTCTTGTTTGTACTGTGGAAGAATCTCAGACCCAAGCTGTAATACCTGCACAGTAAAGACAAATTATGATTATTATATATTAAAACATTAGGATTACTAACAGTAGAATCCAGTAGTATACTTCTGAGGTGTGAGCAAACTGTCTGGACTAGTTTTTTTTGTCATGTAATACAAGGGCCTTGGAGGTAGCATGATCCAAATCATAGAAGCAAGAAGGAATTCTATGGCCTCTAAAGCTATGATTTGCTTCATCAAAACTCAGTTTAATATATGCTGATGTGGACCAAGAATCTTGAAAGTATTTGGTAAATTGATCTCAGAAAACAGACTGATCGTAGATTTGTGCCAGCTCTCTGAAAGACCTATTCACCTAATCCCATTTGCTTGTCCTTTCCCTATATCTTTTTAACATTTTTGTTGTCTAATACTTATCCACTTCCCTATATCACAGGTACAACATCTCGAATCCGGCTATCTAAAAATCGGAATTGTCCAAAAACCAGACATTTTTGAGGCAGCCGAGAAGGCGACATCGGGTGGCGAGGGACAAGAAAACCACAAAAAAACGGTAAAAATCGCAGTGCTGGGGGGCTGCGGGCAGTGAGATTGGCAGGCGGTGAGAAGCAGAGGATCGGTGGCAAGGAGGTCCAAAATCCAGCAAAATCCGAAAACCAGCACGGTCTCGGTCCCGAGGTTGCTGGATTTCAGACGTTGTACCTGTATTTAGCTCATGCAGACTTGGCATATAATACCAGCCAGTTTAGAGCATCACCGGATAGGTTCGTTTGTGGGCATGTTTCAACGATGTGGGACATAGTTTGTATTTGTTCATAATAACATTTGCCATCGTCATGAAGGCCCTTCCCTTTTAAAAGCTATTGTGTATTTTGCT
Source organism: Pristiophorus japonicus (assembly GCF_044704955.1). Classification (NCBI taxonomy): domain Eukaryota; kingdom Metazoa; phylum Chordata; class Chondrichthyes; family Pristiophoridae; genus Pristiophorus; species Pristiophorus japonicus. Next base: position 65,977,650 of record NC_091985.1, read on the forward strand.
TCCAGCACTCTTTCTAGTGGAGTATTCTATGCCCTAATAACCTTTTGCATACAAAAGTCCAGCTAACTTCTTCCTTCATTCTTTTGGTGATGATATTAAATTTCTGCCCTCTAGTTAGCCATTCATCAGCCAATGGAAATAGTTTTCCCCAATTTCCCTCGTAATTTTGAATACCTCTATTAGATCTCTTAATCATCTTAGTTGTATTGCAAAGACCCCCAGTTTCTCTCATCTTTCCTCATAACTGAAGCCTTTCATCCCTGGTGTCATCTTAGTGAATCTTTTCTGCACCATCTCCCTAGTCTTGACTGTACACCGTATTCTAACTGCAATGTAACCAATGTTTTCTATAAGTTTAATATTACCTCTTTGCTTTTGTATTCATAGCCACTATTTGTAAAACCTGGGATGCTGGATGCTTTCTCTTTTAACAGTTTTACAAACTTATCCTGTCACTTTTAAAGTTCTGTGTATTTAAAGCCCCTATGACTCTCTGCTCCTCCACATTAAAAACAAGTTTCACCATTTAGTATATATTCCTCTCCTTACTCTTCCTCCCAAAAAGCATCACACTACATTTCTCCACATTAAATTTCATCTGACATCTATCTGCCCAATTTAATCTATATTCTCCTGAAGTCACTTGCCATCTGGTGGTAGTTAAATATTGTATTTATTATTTTACTCTACTGATTTGTTCATGCTTACAAATAACTTTACTTCTTAGTTAATATAAGTTAGCTGCTTTTAGCCCTAATTATCGCCAGGAATTTCTGAGTGTGGAGTGTGCAGTGGTACTCTTACAGTATTTCTAGTGTGTACCACAACAGTAAATAGGATAACTGCTTTTCCAAAGGTCTGCTATCCTAGATATTTTGTGCACAGTGTCAAGTTTCTGTTCACAGGAAGTATATGCTCGCCTACAAAAACTGACTTTTGCATTGAGCATGCATAAAATCTATCAGAAGTCATCCCAAATCTTTACAATTAGTAAAGCTAAGGTGGGATAAATATCAGCTGCAGACCAATTGAGGCAGTGTAAACTTTTAACATAAAAGTTAATTACCAGAAACAAATAGCAGTCGAAAGGGAATTTTACATTTCTTTCCCACGGCAGCTGTTGATGATTCTGCCATTTCCCTTTACATTCTATCTAGACTCATCTTTTGTTTCTTAACTTGCCCCATTACCATCTCCTTTTGCCTCGCACCGTTATCCCTTTTGTCTCTTAATCTCTTCTGCCTTCCACTCTATGACAGACCTTCTCTTTTGTGCTTTCCTCCCCTCCTCACTTTCCCTGCCCCTACACTTGCTTAAGAACCTGTTACATCTCAAACTTTTTCCAGTTCTGACAAAGGGACATCGACCTGAAATGTTAACTCTGTTTCTATCCACAGATGCTGCCCGACCTGCTGAATATTTCCAGAATTTTCTGTTTTTATTTCAGATTTCCAGCATCCGCAGTATTTTGTTTTTGTATTAGATTAGTGCGGGTCCTGTTGATCCAGCCCGTAACAGTACAAAATAATTTTAATATAGCTAATCGCTTTTTAAATTTAAAAAAAGGAGATTGCATGGATAGTTATTATGGAGTTTTGAGTCGATAGCAAACCACCAAAAGTTTTACACAGCAGTTTGGGAGGAAGATTGAGACAGTGACTTTAAGGTAAAATGTTTACTTACGCCTCCTGTATCCAATGGCAAGTGGTGATTATGAGATTGTATAAATGATTCTCATTGCTTAGGACTTGATGCTTGAAGCATACAAACAAAGACTTCATCAACTTGAACAATGTCAAGATTTAGACCTCTACTGACAAGAGACTTACTACATGAACTCTCGTACAGCATAGATGTGCGAAAAGGCAGTCACCCACAGAATGGCACTCAGTATACAGCTATCCCTGTGGTCGCGCACCGGCTGTTCATTGTGCTGGCGGATTCGATGGGGACATTGAACCAGCCGAAGGGACTCCGGGCCGGCGCTGAACCAGCCGAAGGAACCGAGGAGGCGGCGTTCAACCCAACATCTTAAACTTCTAACCAATTTTTAATCAATTTTTAAACCTTTAATCAACTCTTAAACTTTTTAAACAATTTGGGAGAACTTTTAAAACTTACATTTTAGCCTTTAAATCAAAATACTTTTAAACACCTATTATTGATCTACATCTTTGACTTTTTAACAACCTTTAGAAACTTTTAAAATAAATTGCAAATTTTTATCAACTTTTAGTCAATTCTTAATCTTCTTAAACAATTTGGAAATACTTTTAAACTTCTAAAATACATCTTAGACTTTTTAACAACTCTGAGAAACTTTTTAAATAAATTGGGAATTTTTATCAACTTTTAACTCTTAAAATAACTTTGGAAGTGACCTTCCTAATGCCTGCCCCCCCAACCAAGCCTCGGGCCATCTACCACCAATGGCGCTACTCGGCGCCAAGCTTGCGGTCAACACTTCGCTGTAGCAAGTAGGCTTATGCAGCTGTGCCTGGTCTCCAGTTGTCTTGGACCCCCTTGCCACTGGACGAAGACCTTGCTCGGCTAAGCCCGTGTGGTTGCCGGTGTGCAGCAGCCACCCCACGTTGAAAGAACTCACGCACAGGCATCTTCCACTTCGTCAGTATGAAGTTCGGGACCTGGACCGTCAGGACCCTCATGGACAATTCCAACAGCAACAGGCCGGAACGCTGCACTGCTATAGTTGCCCGGGAACTCAGACATTTTGACATTGACATCGTCACCGGCAGGCAGGGGAAGGCCAGTTGAAGGAACATGGTGGAGGTTATACCTTTGTCTGGAAAGGAAAACCAGAGGAAGAACGCCGCCTTCATGGAGTCGGCTTTGCCGTCAAGAATGAACTGGTCGACTGCCTCAAAGACTCCCCCTGTGGGGTTAACGAATGCCTCATGACTCTTCGTTTCACCCTATCCCGGAACCAGTGCGCCACAGTCATCAGTGCGTGCACCCCTACACTTGATGCAACGGATGAGGTTAAAGAGGGTTTTTATTCCAACCTCGAGACATTCTTGTCCCGCGTCCCCATGGACAACAAATCGATCCTCCAGGGTGACTTTAATGCCAGGGTCAGCAAAGATAGAGCTCTCTGGGAAGGCGTGATTGGCAGAGGAGGGTAGGGAAAGCCAACTCCTGTGGTACCCTACTCCTGAAAAAATGTCTAGAACATGACCTCCTCATCACCAACACTCTGTTCCGCCAGAGGGACAAATACAAGGCAGCGTGGCAACACCCTCGCTCCAAACACTGGTATCTGCTTGACTATGTCATCGTCCGAGCCAGGGATCGCAAGGATGTGTGCATCACCCACGCCATGACAGGAGCTGACGACAGCTGGACGGACCACCATCTAATCCGATCCATCATCAACATTAACATAACCCCAAAGCAGAGGGAGCAGCAGAAGCAGTACCGCAAAAAAGTTAATGCCGGGGCACTGAGAGACCCAGCTAAGAGAGCCCTATCCAGCCAGCGCCTCACAGCCAATCTGGCGTGCCTTGATGACCCTGAGATGCTGAATGCCCACAGCGCTTGGTCTGGCCTCCTTGCCTCTATAACTAGCGCCTGTGACGAGACACTTGGTTACTCAACCAGAAAACATCAGGACTGTTTTGATGAAAATGATCTGGAGATCGAAGAACTAATAGATCGTAAGCGCAAAGCATTTCTGAGCCTCAAACAACAACCCAACTCGGGAGCTGCAAAACAATATTAGAGACAGATGGTGGATGGAGAAAGCACAGGAGATACAACAACTGGCCGACAGCCATGATATGCGAGGATTCTTCATTGCAGTCAAGGCCACCTATGGTCTAAACTCCCAATGCCCCGCCCCACTCCTGGCCAAGAATGGGGAAACACTCATCAAGGACACCGAGGCTGTCAGGGCCCGATGGAAGGATAACTTTGAAGATCTCCTCAATCGAGACTCTGCCTTTGACTCGAGTGTTCTCGACTCCATCCCACAGCATGCAAACAGCCACCAACTCAGTGAAACAACACTGCACGAGGTAGGCAAAACCATAAAACAGCTCAAGAATAACAAGGCTACGGGTGCGGATGGAATCCCTGCTGAGGCGCTAAAGTATGGCAGAGAGGCGCTGTTGGCGTGGATACATGACCTCATCTCTCTCATCTGGAGGGAGGAGAGCATGCCGGAAGATCTCAGAGATGCAGTGATTGTGACCATTTTTTAAAAAGGGGACAATTCCGACTGCGGCAACAATAGGGGAATCTCCCTGCTATCAGCCACTGGGAAGGTTGTCGCTAGAGTTCTCCTCAACCGTCTTCTCCCTGTGCTGAGGAGTTCCTCCAGAAATCACAGTGCGGATTTTGTCCCCTATTGGACACAACGGACATGATCTTTGCAGCGCGACAGCTGCAGGAAGAATGCAGAGAGCAGCGCCAGCCCTTATATATGGCTTTCTTCGATCTTACAAAGGCCTTTGACACTGTCAACCGTGAGGGTCTATGGAACGTCCTCCTCCATTTCGGATGCCCCCAAAAGTTTGTCACCATCCTTCGCCTGCTTCATGACGACATGTAGACCATGATCCTTACCAACGGATCCATTACAGACCCAATTCACGTCCGGACCGGGGTCAAACAGGGCAGCGTCATTGCTCCAACCCTCTTCTCAATCTTCCTCGCCGCCATGCTCCAACTCACAATCAACAAGTTCCCCGCTGGAGTGGAACTAAACTACAGAACCAGTGGGAAGCTGTTTAACCTACGCCGCCTCCAGGCCAGGTCCAAGATGACCCCAATCTCTGTCGTTGAGCTGCAGTACGCGGACGATGCCTGCGTCTGCTCACATTCTGAGGCTGAACTCCAAGACATAGTCAATGTATTCACTGAGGCATATGAAAGCATGGGCCTTACGCTTAACATCCATAAGACAAAGGTCCTCCACCAGCCTGTCACCGCCGCACAGCACTACCCTCCAATTATCAAGATTCACGGCGCGGCCCTCGACAACGTGGACCATTTCCCATATCTCGGAAGCCTCTTATCAACAAAGGCAGACATTGATGCGGAGATTCAACATCGCCTCCAGTGCGCTAGTGCAGCCTTTGGTCATCTGAGGAAAAGAGTGTTTGAAGACCTGGCCCTCAAATATACCACAAAGCTCATGGTCTACAGGGCTGTCGTAATACCCACCCTCCTGTATGGATCTGAGGCATGGACGATGTATATCACCAGCGATGTCTCCGCAAGATCCTGCAAATCCCTTGGGAGGACAGGCGCACCAACATCAGTGTCTCCGTCCAGGCTAACATTCCCAGTATTGAGTCGCTGACCACACTCGATCAGCTTTGCTGCGCAGGCCACATAATTCGCATGCCAGATACGAGACTCCCTAAGCAAATGCTTTACAAGGAGCTCCTTCATGGTAAACGAGCCAAAGGTGGGCAGCGGAAGTATTACAAGGATACCCTCAAAGCCACCCTGGTAAAGTGCGACATCACCACTGACACCTGGGAGACCCTGGCCGAAGACCGCCCGAGGTGGAGAAAGTGCATCCGGGATGGCGTTGAGTTCTTCGAGTCTCAACGCAAAGAGCGTGAAGACAGACGCAGACCCACTCCTTCCCTCGACGAATATCTGTCCCACCTGTGACAGAGTCTGTGGCTCTCGTTTTGGACTGTTCAGCCACCAGAGAACTCACTTTGGGAGTGGAAGCAAGTCTTCCTCGATTCCAAGGGACTGCCTATGATGATCCATGAGAACCTGGGTTGTGTGAAAAAAGCAGGACCAGGAGGTTCAGTACAGTGGACCATGTGAAAGCAGATGAAGAACAATTTCATGCAGGTGCCCGGTGCGGCATGAAAAGAGGCACCTCGTCACCAACGACAGCTGCGAACCGCCATGATCATCTTTCAAAATTCCACAGATTCTAGAATGGTTCCCACAAATTGGAAGGTAGCTAATGTAACCCCGCTATTTAAGAAAGGAGGGAGAGAGAAAATGGGGAACTACAGACCAGTTAGCATTACATCAGTCATAGAGAAAATGCTAGAATCTATTATTAAAGATGTGGTAACAGGGCACTTAGAAAATAATAATAGGATTGGGCAGAGTCAACATGGGTTTATGAAAGAGAAATCATGTTGTCAAATCTGTCAAGAGGTTTTTGAGGTTGCAACTAGTAGAATAGATAAGGGAGAACCAATGGATGTGGTGTATTTGGATTTTCATAAGTATTCGATAAGGTGCCACACAAGAGGTTATTAAACAAAATTAGGGCTCATGGGAATGGGGGTAATATAGTAGCCTGGATTGAGGATTGGTTAACAGACATAAAACAGAGAGTAGAAATAACTGTGTCATTTTCGGGTTGGCAGGCTGTAACTAGTGGGGTGCCGCAAGGATCAGTGCTAGGGCCCCAGCTATTCACAATCTATATTAATGATTTCGATGAGGGAACCAAATGTAATATATCCAAGTTTGTTGATGATACAAAGCAAGGTGGGAATGCAAGTTGTGAGGAGAATAAAAAGAGCCTTCGAGGGCATAAAGACAGACTAAATGAATGGGCAAGAACATGGCAAATGGAATATATTATGGGCTCAATTTTCCCTAATGCCATTTTTTGGCGTACTTGAAGAGTTACCCCCGTTTTTTGGAGGTCAAACTACGCCAAAAAAAAATCATCCAGCTTTCCCCGCTTGAATTGTTGATATTGGCCTGACCTTTAGCTTTGGGGGTGGAGCCTAAGATCTGCACCAAAAAGGTCGAGTTGCCAGGGTAACCAGGGACACACTTCGGGTTGAGGCAGAAAGTGAAAAACACATTCTGGCCAGCTCACAGCAACCTGCACAAGCACCTTGCACATTGCAGCAGCTTACCAGCATTAAATTATTAAAGAGTTTATGCCAAAAGTCTATCCACCACCCCCCTTCCGATGCCTGGTGCCGCTCCTAATCCTGGCCGAAAGGCTTCCCTCCCCTCCCGGTGCCGGGTCTTGCTCCTAACCCTGGCTGAAACGCATCCCCCTCTCTCCTCTTCCCCTCTCTTTCCCGCTCTGCTGCCGCTGTTCCGGCAGTGGAACTGCATCTGCTGCACTGATTCTCTTACCTGCACTGATTTTGTTAATTGCCCAGAAGGTTGTTCCAGAGTCCGTCCTAAGAAAAATTGGAGTAAATCGGAGCTGGCCAAACTTGCTTAAAGGGCCAGAATTGGTGCGTGAGGCAGGTTACACCCCCAATGAGGTAAAAAAAAATCGTAGTCTAAAAATATCCTACCTAAGTAAATTACGCTAGCGCAGAAACTTTGGGAAAACTTGGAGATTTTAATTTACTCCAAAAAAAACGGTGCACTCCAAAAAAATGCCGCAGATAGTTGGGAAAATTGAGCCCATAATGTGGAGAAATGTAAAGTTATCCATTTTGGTAGGAAAAATAGAAAAGCAGATTATTTTTTAAATGGTGAGAGGTTGGGAAATGTTGGTGTTCACAGGTTCCTGGGTGTCCTTGTATAGAAATCACTGAAAGTTAACATGCAGGTGCAGCAAGCAATTAAGAAAACAAATGGCATGTTATCCTTTATTACAAGAGGATATGAGTATAAGAGTAAAGACATCTTATTGAAATTATAGTGCCCTGGTGAGACTGCACCGGGAGTGTACAGTTTTGGCCTCCTTCCCTTAGGAAGGATATACTTGCCTTAGAGGGAGTGCAATGACGGTTCACCAGACTGATTTCTGGGATGAGGGGATTGTCCTATGAGGAGGGATTGAGTAGACTAGACTATATTCTCTAGAGTTTAGAAGAATGAGAGATGATCTCATTGGAACATACAAAATTCTTACAGTGCTTGAGGGAGGATGTTTCCTCTGGCTGGGATGTCTAGAACCAGGGGTCACAGTTTCAGAATAGGGGTTGAGCCATTTAGGACTGAGATGAGGAGAAACTTCTTCACTCAAAGAAGGTGGTGACTCTTTGGAATTCTCTACCCCAGAGGACTGTGGAGGCCCAGTCTTCGAGTATATTCAAGACAGAGATCGATAGATTCTTGAATATTAAGGGAATCAAGGGATATGAAAACAGTGCAGGAATATGGAGTTGAGGTAGAAGATCAGCCATGATCTTATTGAGTGCGGAGCAGGCTCGAGAGGCCAAATGGCCTACTCCTGATTCTATGTTCTTAGAGGCAGCACATACTAGGATATGGAAGCCTACCTTTGTGTTGAACATGAATAAAAAGTATCAAAGAGAACCCAAGTCAAAGCACGCTGTTTAATACTATGTTTCTTTCCTCAGGAAACAAAAGGCCTAATATTATACTGTAGTGCCTGCCAGACAAACTTCATTTCATATATCTCTCTCTCTCTTCCTTTCCCCCCTCCCCCCCACAAAATGGTTTGGCTCCAATTTGTGGCTTTTGAAACAAACAAAACCCAACTTTTTGTAGGTTTCATTTATTTCAAATGCTCTGAATGCAAAGCATTTCACTGTGCAGACATTGTACATCTACATAGCCAAAAATCAGGACTAATTGTATTGACTATATTCTGCTGGTTATAAGGATGTTAATGTTTATTAATAAAACTTGTATGCACCACAGTTGATTTGCACCACAATCGTGGCCTCAAGATGGCTTTGCATCTGTTGGCACTGGCAACAATCCCTCCCATTGTCACCTATCCAAAAAGGTGGAACAACCTCTGAACAGCTTGGCTGAGAATTCATAAAATTGAAGATAGCAACCTTGAGTACCACATATAGTTGGGATTCCACAGCTATGATGCTGACCACATTTCCAAGTGAAAATAAATTTTTTTTAAACATTTATTTCCTGAGGAAATGACAGTATCAAGGTACACACATAAGAAACATGCGAGAAATAAACATTAATCATACTTAGTATTAACTTAAAGCATTTATATCCTCTTATCATTAAGAGGATATAGAGCTGGAAATTCAGCAACCATCCGCCATGTTTCTCAGCGATATTTTGCTGTTTCGGGCGGAATGCAGTGTGGCGAAAATTACCTGAAGTCTTCCACCGGCAGTTTTGAAATACCGCTGGGGAGCAAGACTGCCGGCGTGCAAGACTGGAAAAAGCGCTTTCGCCCAAGTTTGGTCATAGTGGTGACCCGTAGATAGGGTAAAAATAAACGCCGAGGAAAAACCTGTCGGTGCAGCCCTTGGAAACGGCAATAGATATGAAAACCTGCAAAAAAGGTAAGTTAAAGTTTATTTTTTAAATCTTTTGCAGCGATTCACTAGAAAAGGGTGTTGTGAATGTTTCGCAACTTTTTATTTTTTGGAAAAATATTTTTTGTGTTTTCCCCGGCTTCCTAGGCCCAACTCGCCTCGGAGAAAAGTTGCAGAAAATTCGTGGTTTACGCTGCGAATCTTCGTGCAACGCTGATTTTTCCCGCTGAGCGGATTTTTTTCACATTTTTTCCTGAATTTTCCACCTCGAAATCATAGCGGAGTCATAGCGGGTTTTTTTGCCGAAAAAACAGTGATAATGGTATTTTACGAATTTTCAGACCATAAATGCTTTAGTTATTAAGATTATTCAAGCATGCAAGGGTGCTCAGTGCATTGACTTTAATAATTCATAATATTGGAGCACCTCAAATTAGAAATTTAAAATATAAAAATTCCTTTCAGTACAAACATTGTCCGCATTACAATTCATCTTGATGACAAAGGTACGTACTTATTCAGTTCAGATAGCTGATACTTGCTAACCCCAGCTTCGCAACCAAGACTTCAAAGCACTCAGCATTTGAAGAGGATAGCAGTTCTGAAGTCTCGGCAGGATTTTTACCATGGAAACCAATTATAAGCATTACTTAAGAAACAAATCAGTAAGTCAAAAGAACCAACCATCACTGGATAAGCATTTAATAACAACCAATGTCAACCACCCATTCTTTCTATTTTTTGTGAAATTGTTCTCTTTGAATTAAATAATAATACTGTGCATAATGCACATTTTACTAAGTGTTCTGAGATTAACACTTAATAACATTTGTATTTTGCATGATATTCATCAGTTTCTTTGCACTTGGATGGATGACTATCATTTCAGTTCTCTTATAATCTTAATTGCAGGACTCACATAGGATAGTACCAATCTTATATGACATGTTATTTAGTGAGGATGAAGTAACTACAAGACCTTCACAGCAAACCAAAATTCAGAAATACTAAATAATCTGCCTTGTAATTATTTTCATATTTTCTGATTGTTTGAGGTACAAAATTCAAAGGGCTAGAAATTGGCCTCCTTTGTGCCTTCTGTTATTGCCTCCGGTGGGGCGATAACGGGGCACTAACGATTTACCAACCTGGCATGGCGAGAGTACCGACACCCGCTAAATTCCTCAGGACGTTTGCAGTGGCGGTAACCCCTAGCGCCATGATCTCCTGTGCCCGGAGATCGTGATATCATTGTCATGCGCATCGCCCCGTTGGGGCTATGGATCTGAACTTTGGTCCCGCCCGCTGCAGCATCACCAGGCAACAATATCGACAGCTGCAGGAGGCGTTGGTCGGGGGGTGGGCGTTTTGCGAGCGCTGTTTGAAGGGGATGCGGGTGGGGATATTTTTTTCGTGATGCCCAACGTTCATTTTTGCTGATTTTCTTGAGCCACAATTGATCAGCCCTGCACTCTGTTAGAGTGCTTGGGGCTGATCATGGTGGTTCATGGCTGCTGCTGGTGACGACGTACCTCTTTTCATTGCAGAGCCTGCAGCGATGGCCCTTCCCTTTAAAGGAGGGAAGGATCCTCCGATCCCGGCAGTGCTGCACGGGACCTTGCACTGATTTTTCAGGATTTCAAAAGTTAGCACCCCAAACAGGGCAATACCGAATTTCTCTCCCTACTTCACATATAGTGAATTACTTCTGAAAAAAAGTGACTTGTTGTCATAGACAAATATATCAGTATTTATCCCTCAACCAACATCACTAAAATAGATTATCTGGTTACTATCACATTGCTGTTTGTGGGACCTTGCTGTGCACAAATTGGCTGCCGCGTTTCCTATATTACAACAGTGACGACATTTCAAAAGTACTGAATTGGCTATATAGCGCTTTGGGATATCCTGGTGTCATGAAAAACGCTCTATAAATGCAAGTTCTTTCTTTTATACTTGTGCGGTGGGGGTGCATGCTCATAGGCATATTAGGAAGGATAGACAGAAAGGAAAAGGAGGCGGGGTGGCGTTGCTGGTTAAAGATAAAATTAATGCAATAGTAAGGAGGGACATTAGCCTGGATGATGTGGAATTGGTATGGGTGGAGCTGCGGAATTGCAAAGGGCAGAAAATGCTAATGGGAGTTGTGTACAGACCACCAAACAGTAGTAGTGAGGTTGGGGATAGCATCAAACAAGAAATAAGCGATGTGTGCAATAAAGGTACAGCAGTTAGCATGGGCGACTTTAATCTACATATTGATTGGGCTAACCAAACTGGTAGCAATGCGATGGAGGAGGATTTCCTGGAGCGTATTAGGGATGGTTTTCGAGACCAATATGTCGAGGAACCAACTAGAGAGCTGACCATCCTAGACTGGGTGATGTGTAATGAGAAGGGACTAATTAGCAATCTTGTTGTGCGAGGCCCCTTGGGGAAGCGTGACCATAATGTGGTAGAATTCTTTATTAAGATGGAGAGTGACACAGTTAATTCAGAGACTAGGTTCCTGAACTTAAGGAAAGGTAACTTCGATGGTATGAGACGTGAATTGGCTAGAATAGACTGGCGAGTGATACTTAAAGGGTTGACGGTGGATAAGCAATGGCAAACATTTAAAGATCACATGGATGAACTTCAGCAATTGTACATCCCTGTCTGGAGTAAAAATAAAACGGGGAAGGTGGCTCAACCATGGCTAACAAGGGAAATTAAGGATAGTGTTAAAGCCAAGGAAGAGGCATATAATTTGGCTAGAAAAAGCAACAAACCTGAGGACTGGGAGAAATTTAGAATTCAACAGAGGAAGACTAAGGGTTTAATTAAGAGGGGGGAAATAGAGTACGAGAGAAAGCTTGCAGGGAACATAAAAACTGACTGCAAAAGCTTCTATAAATATGTGAAGAGAAAAAGATTAGTGAAAACAAACGTAGGTCCCTTGCAGTCGGATTCAGGTGAATTTATAATGGGGAACAAAGAAATAGCAGACCAATTGAACAAATACTTCGGTTCTGTCTTCACGAAAGAAGACACAAATAACCTTCCGATTATACCAGGGGACAGTAGGTCTAATGAGAAGGAGGAACTGAAGGATATCCTTATTAGGCGGGAAATTGTGTTAGGGAAATTGATAGGATTGAAGGCCGAAAAATCCCTGGGGCCTGATAGTCTGCATCCCAGAGTACTTAAGGAATTGGCCCTAGAAATAGTGGTGATCATTTTCCAACAGTCTATCAACTCTGGATCAGTTCCTATGGACTGGAGGGTAGCCAATGTAACACCACTTTTTAAAAAAGAGAGAAAACAGGTAATTATAGACCAGTTAGCCTGACATCAGTGGGGAAAATGTTGGAATCAATCATTAAGGATGACATAGCAGCGCATTTGGAAAGCAGTGACAGGATCGGATCAAATCAGCATGGATTTATGAAAGGGAAATCATGCTTGATGAATCTTCTGGAATTTTTTGAGGATGTAACTAGCAGAGTGGACAAGGGAGAATCAGTGGATGTGGTGTATTTGGACTTTCAAAAGGCTTTTGACAAGGTCCCGCACAAGAGATTGGTGTGCAAAATCAAGTGCATGGTACTGGAGGTAATGTACTAACATGGATAGAGAACTGGTTGGCATTCAGGAAGCAGAGAGTCGGGATAAACAGGTCCTTTTCAGAATGGCAGGCAGTGACTAGTGGAGTGCCGCAGGGCTCAGTGCTGGGACCTCAGCTCTTTACAATATACATTAACGATTTAGATGAAGATTTAGAGGAGCGACCTGTCAAAAGCCCAGCGGGAGATCGAGAGCCAGCGGCAGTTGGTGAGAGAGGAGCGACCTGTCAAAAGCCCAGCGGGAGATCGAGAGCCAGCGGCAGTTGGTGAGAGGGGAGCGACCTGTCAAAAGCCCAGCGGGAGATCGAGAGCCAGCGGCAGTTGGTGAGAGGGGAGCGGCCTGTCAAAAGCGTACCGGTGCAGCTACAGCGGGAGAGAAAGCAAAATAGAAGTAGAAAGTAATCAAAAAGTGACGTCACAGCCAATGTGGTAAGTGATTGGCTGGTGATTGGTGAGTAGCTTTTCTTTTCTTTTTTATATCAGTAAGTGAACTGCAACATTGTTATTACCAATTTAAGTGTATCTAAGGTTAAGGCATGGCAGGAGAGCTCGGTCACGTGATATGCTCCTCCTGTACCATGTGGGAACTCGGGGACACTTCCGGTGTCCCTGGGCGCTACGTGTGTGGGAAGTGTATCCGCCTCGAGCTCTTAACGGTCCGCGTTGCGGAATTGGAGCTGAGGGTGGATTCACTCTGGAGCATCCACGATGCTGAGAATGACGTGAGTATCACGTGTAGTGAGTTGGTCTTACCGCAGGAGAAGGGTCCACAGCCAGATAGGGAATGGAAGACCAGCAGGAAGAGCAGTGCAAGAAAGATAGTGCAGGGGTCCCCTGTGGTCATCCCCCTGCAAAACAGATACACTGCTTTGAGTACTGTTGGGGAGGATGACTCATCAGGGGAGGGCAGCAGCAGCCAAGTTCATGGCACCGTAGGTGGCTCTGCTGCAAAGGAGGGCAGGAAAAAGAGTGGGAGCGCGATAGTGATAGGGGATTCGATGGTGAGGGGAATAGATAGGCGTTTCTGCGGACGCAACCGAGACTCCAGGATGGTATGTTGCCTCCCTGGTGCAAGGGTCAAGGATGTCTCGGAGCGGGTGCAGGACATTCTGAAATGGGAGGGAGAACAGCCAGTTGTCGTGGTGCACATTGGTACCAACGACATAGGTAAAAAAAGGGATGAGGTCCGACGAAAAGAATTTAAGGAGCTAGGAGCTAAATTAAAAAGTAGGACCTCAAAAGTAGTAATCTCGGGATTGCTACCAGTGCCACGTGCTAGTCAGAGTAGGAATCGCAGGATAGCGCAGATGAATACATGGCTTGAGCAGTGGTGCAGCAGGGAGGGATTCAAATTCTTGGAGCATTGGAACCGGTTCTGGGGGAGGTGGGACCAGTACAAACCGGACGGTCTGCACCTGGGCAGGTCCGGAACCAATGTCCTAGGGGGAGTGTTTGCTAGTGCTGTTGGAGAGGAGTTAAACTAATATTGCAGTGGGATGGGAACCAATGCAGGGAGACAGAGGGAAACAAAAAGGAGACAAAAGCAAAAGACAGAAAGGAGATGAGGAAAAGTGGAGGGCAGAGAAACCCAAGGCAAAGAACAAAAAGGGCCACTGTACAGCAAAATTCTAGAAGGACAAAGGGTGTTAAAAAAGCAAGCCTGAAGGCTTTGTGTCTTAATGCAAGGAGTATCCGCAATAAGGTGGATGAATTAACTGTGCAAATAGATGTTAACAAATATGATGTGATTGGGATTACGGAGACGTGGCTCCAGGATGATCAGGGCTGGGAACTCAACATCCAGGGGTATTCAACATTCAGGAAGGATAGAATAAAAGGAAAAGGAGGTGGGGTAGCATTGCTGGTTAAAGAGGAGATTAATGCAATAGTTAGGAAAGACATTAGCTTGGATGATGTGGAAACTATATGGGTAGAGCTGCAGAACACTAAAGGGCAAAAATCGTTAGTGGGAGTTGTGTACAGACCTCCAAACAGTAGTAGTGATGTTGGGGAGGGCATCAAACAGGAAATTAGGAGTGCATGCAATAAAGGTGCAGCAGTTATAATGGGTGACTTTAATATGCACATAGATTGGGCTAGCCAAACTGGAAGCAATACGGTGGAGGAGGATTTCCTGGAATGCATAAGGGATGGTTTTCTAGACCAATATGTCGAGGAACCAACTAGGGGGGAGGCCATCTTAGACTGGGTGTTGTGTAATGAGAGAGGATTAATTAGCAATCTCATTGTGCGAGGCCCCTTGGGGAAGAGTGACCATAATATGGTGGAATTCTGCATTAGGATGGAGAATGAAACAGTTAATTCAGAGACCATGGTCCAGAACTTAAAGAAGGGTAACTTTGAAGGTATGAGGCATGAATTGGCTAAGATAGATTGGCTAATGATACTTAAGGGGTTGACTGTGGATGGGCAATGGCAGACATTTAGAGACCGCATGGATGAATTACAACAATTGTACATTCCTGTTTGGCGTAAAAATAAAAAAGGGAAGGTGGCTCAACCGTGGCTATCTAGGGAAATCAGGGATAGTATTAAAGCCAAGGAAATGGCATACAAATTGGCCAGAAATAGCAGCAAACCTGGGGACTGGGAGAAATTTAGAACTCAGCAGAGGAGGACAAAGGGTTTGATTAGGGCAGGGAAAATGGAGTATGAGAAGAAGCTTGCAGGGAACATTAAGGCGGATTGCAAAAGTTTCTATAGGTATGTAAAGAGAAAAAGGTTAGTAAAGACAAACGTAGGTCCCCTGCAGTCAGAATCAGGGGAAGTCATAACGGGGAACAAAGAAATGGCAGACCAATTGAACAAGTACTTTGGTTCAGTATTCACTAAGGAGGACACAAACAACCTTCCAGATATAAAAGTGGTCAGAGGGTCTATTAAGGAGGAGGAACTGAGGGAAATCTTTATTAGTCGGGAAATTGTGTTGGGGAAATTGATGGGATTGAAGGCCGATAAATCCCCAGGGCCTGATGGACTGCATCCCAGAGTACTTAAGGAGGTGGCCTTGGAAATAGCGGATGCATTGACAGTCATTTTCCAACATTCCATTGACTCTGGATCAGTTCCTATCGAGTGGAGGGTAGCCAATGTAACCCCACTTTTTAAAAAAGGAGGGAGAGAGAAAGCAGGGAATTATAGACCGGTCAGCCTGACCTCAGTAGTGGGTAAAATGATGGAATCAATTATTAAGGATGTCATAGCAGCGCATTTGGAAAATGGTGACATGATAGGTCCAAGTCAGCATGGATTTGTGAAAGGGAGATCATGCTTGACAAATCTTCTGGAATTTTTTGAGGAGGTTTCCAATAAAGTGGACAAAGGAGTACCAGTTGATGTGGTATATTTGGACTTTCAGAAGGCTTTCGACAAGGTCCCACACAGGAGATTAATGTGCAAAGTTAAAGCACATGGGATTGGGGGTAGTGTGCTGACGTGGATTGAGAACTGGTTGTCAGACAGGAAGCAAAGAGTAGGAGTAAATGGGTACTTTTCAGAATGGCAGGCAGTGAGTAGTGGGGTACCGCAAGGTTCTGTGCTGGGGCCCCAGCTGTTTACATTGTACATTAATGATTTAGACAAGGGGATTAAATGTAGTATCTCCAAATTTGCGGATGACACTAAGTTGGGTGGCAGTGTGAGCTGCGAGGAGGATGCTATGAGGCTACAGAGTGACTTGGATAGGTTAGGTGAGTGGGCAAATGCGTGGCAGATGAAGTATAATGTGGATAAATGTGAGGTTATCCACTTTGGTGGTAAAAACAGAGAGACAGACTATTATCTGAATGGTGACAGATTAGGAAAAGGGAAGGTGCAACGAGACCTGGGTGTCATGGTACATCAGTCATTGAAGGTTGGCATGCAGGTACAGCAGGCGGTTAAGAAAGCAAATGGCATGTTGGCCTTCATAGCGAGGGGATTTGAATACAGGGGCAGGGAGGTGTTGCTACAGTTGTACAGGGCCTTGGTGAGGCCACACCTGGAGTATTGTGTACAGTTTTGGTCTCCTAACTTAAGGAAGGACATTCTTGCTATTGAGGGAGTGCAGTGAAGATTCACCAGACTGATTCCCGGGATGGTGGGACTGACCTATCAAGAAAGACTGGATCAACTGGGCTTGTATTCACTGGAGTTCAGAAGAGTGAGAGGGGACCTCATAGAAACGTTTAAAATTCTGACGGGTTTGGACAGGTTAGATGCAGGAAGAATGTTCCCAATGTTGGGGAAGTCCAGAACCAGGGGTCACAGTCTAAGGATAAGGGATAAGCCATTTAGGACCGAGATAAGGAGAAACTTCTTCACCCAGAGAGTGGTGAACCTGTGGAATTCTCTACCACAGGAAGTAGTTGAGGCCAATTCACTGAATATATTCAAAAGGGAGTTAGATGAAGTCCTTACTACTCGGGGGATCAAGGGGTATGGTGTGAAAGCAGGAAGTGGGTACTGAAGTTTCATGTTCAGCCATGAACTTATTGAATGGCGGTGCAGGCTAGAAGGGCTGAATGGCCTGCTCCTGCACCTATTTTCTATGTTTCTATGTTTCTATGAAGGAATTGAGTGTAATATCTCCAGGTTTGCGGATGACACTAAACTGAGTGGTGGTGTGAGCTGTGAAGAGGACACTAAGAGGCTGCAGGGTGACTTAGACAGGTTAGGTGAGTGGGCAAATGCATGGCAGATGCAGTATAATGTGGATAAATGTGAGGTTATCCATTTTGGGGGCAAAAACACGAAGGCAGATTATCTGAATGGCGGCAGATTATGAAAAGGGGAGGTGCAATGAGACCAGGGTGTCATGGTTCATCAGTCACTGAAAGTGTGCATGCAGGTACAGCAGGCGGCGAAGAAGGCAAATGGTATGTTGGCCTTCATAGCTAGGGGATTTGAGTATAGGAGCAGGGAGGTCTTACTGCAGTTGTACAGGGCCTTAGTGAGGCCTCACCTGGAATATTGTGTACAGTTTTGGTCTCCTAATCTGAGGAAGGACGTTCTTGCTATTGAGGGAGTGCAGCGAAGGTTCACCAGACTGATTCCAGAGATGGCTGGACTGTCATATGGACTGGCTCAACTGGGACTTTATTCACTGCAATTTAGAAGGATGAGGGGGGATCTCATAGAAACGTATAAGATTCTGACGGGACTGGACAGGTTAGATGCGGGAAGAATGTTCCCGATGTTGGGGAAGTCCAGAACCAGGGGACATAGTCTTAGGATAAGGTGTAGGCCAATTAGGACTGAGATGAGGAGAAACTTCTTCACTCAAAGAGTTGTTAACCTGTGGAATTCCCTGCCGCAGAGAGTTGTTGATGCCAGTTCATTGGATATATTCAAGAGGGAGTTAGATATGGCCCTTACGGCTAAGGGGATCAAGGGGTATGGAGAGAAAGCAGGAAAGGGGTACTGAGGGAATAATCAGCCATGATATCGAATGGCGGTGCAGGCTCGAAGGGCCGAATGGCCTATTCCTGCACCTATTTTCTATGTTTCTATGTACATGTGAAATTCCTGACTCGTTTGACTTAATTATGCAAGCATTTTAATTTTGTTGTATTCTCACCTCAGCTAGCCGTGAGTGTTTGTGAACACTTTCTCCTTTATGCACAGTTGGAGCAAGCTGCTGTAGAACACCTCTACTGCTTGTCAGCGCTCTCGTCAGACGGGCAAATTTACCCCAGCCTACAAATAAATCAAGCAGTTTAAAAATTTGCACCACCCACAAAAGAACATAAAAAAACACAACCAAACTGTTACAGTCCTTTACAGTTCAAAATATTCAGTTGGATCTGCCAACCAGTATAAAACCACAAGAAAATATGGAACAAGAAAAACAGCATTTGGGCAAATTTGTCTGATCCACCACAATGAAGCCAGCCATTTCTATTATATGTGAAAGTCAGAAATGGAAAAAAACATTCTGATCCTCCTTTAACTGCTGTACATTAAACAATAAATTATGGAATTAGACAAAAATGATTGGAAAATTACTATTCCTGTCTTAGCATTGTACCTTGCCATTTTTTTTCTTTGTTTTTCAAAAGGTTTTGAAACTGGATTTGAAAGTGAGAATAAATAGTCCCGTTCCATCCTGATTTCATTTGCTGGGAATTCATTCGAAATTTTGCAACAGAGGTCAGCACCAGCCACAAGATCTTTTAAATTATTGGATGCAATATTCTGCAGAATGCACTGACCTCAAGCATTGTAAATTTTAAACATCTTGTGCACAAGCCTTTAATTTGTGCTCTACTGTTTTGGCCATTTAGTTTATCATTCTATTTGCTGTGTTGATTGATGCTCTGCAATGAATAGAAATGTTAAGTGCCAAGTCTATGGGCTAGAAACTCCACTTTTGAGCTTATCGGCCAAAAATGGGCGTCATTTCCAGCGTGGGTGGTTAAAAAAAGGGTTTTCAAATCGCCAGCTTCTCGCCCATTCTCAAAACACCTAGTTTACATTTTTGAAAATGGGTGTTACCATGAGCGATATCAAATGGGTGGTAGCGTTAAATGTTTTTGACCTACTGCTGTAAAGTATGGCCGTCCTTAGCAACGGCATGGCAATGCTTGATTCCCATGATTCAGGAGGTCAAGGGTCATCATGACATGCGCAGAAGAGACAGAGACGGAGCTCAGAGGGACTGAAGGCGTGGCTGGATGTGGTGTAGCTGCTTTGGGAGGAAGGAGAGATATTTTAGACCTTCACAGAAAGTAGGCAAACAAAAAGTAGCTGTTACCAGCCACATATTTGACCGAATTTGCCCTATAATGGAGAGAGAGGAGGAGGCATCACAGCATGCTGTGGAGACTGACACTGGAGAAAGCAGTGAGCTGGGAGAGGAGCACATTGGAGGCCGCAAAAGAGCCAGGAGGTTCTCGGACGAGGCAAATGCCTCCCTCCTGCAGGAGGTCAAGTCACGCTGGGGTGATTTAACACAGGTAAGGCGTGGGAAGTCCACCCCAAAGGCATACCAGAGGGTATGGACCGAGATAGCAGAGGTGGTCTTGTCGGCGACCAACGAGGTGCGTGAGGGCAACCAATGCCGCAAACGATGGAACGACCTTGTGGGATCCGCAAGAGTAAGTATTACATTGATTTACATGTACTTATGTATTTATATAATTTGATTTGTAACAGTCATGAGTGACTAGCAGCAGATGTGAGATCTTGCACTTTTACCAGGAATGTTTTACTCAAAGCCTGCGGTCACGGTGTACGTCTTTAGGTAAAGAATGATAATTATCATAATAATCATGATTACATCTGTCGATTGTGTGTTATATCAGTCTCTGTGACAGTACCTAGCAATGATATCACACAATGATCTCATGCCATGTCGTCCTGTCACCTTTTACTGAAGCAGCTATCGACAGTGAAGTCCATGCAGAGGCGAACGGGTGGGGGGCCACCAGTCCCCAGCGACATCACAGAGATGGAGGAGCAAGTGCTAGCACTCATGGGGAAGCACCCCCGGACAGCCATGGATGCATCCGCAGACCCTGAAGTGATGCCACGAGAGTAAAGCTTATACCATTGCGTGATGTAAAGTCAACAGATGCCACAACAACTCATATCTGACCAATCATATATGATAGATGATTTCTAAAAGTGTCATAGAAATAATATTGGCCTAATGAAAATCATTGCAATCCACCATGTGTTGATGGCCATGAAATGTGATGTCTGTGATGATTTTGAGAGTGGTGGTGTTTTTGTCGTGCATATACTGTGTGTAGCGCTGGACTCACCTTGTCACCCTAGCATCCCCTTCTCCTCTAACAACTTAATTTGTGTCTTGCAGCTCAGCCAGCAGCACGGCCCCAGGCAAGACCACAGAGACCAGAAGGTGGGGGCGCGGGGCAGGAGTCGGCGGACGATCCTACTACATCTGGTGTTGAGGAGCTCCGATTGTCGCCCGTTAATCCACTGGGTCTGTTCTCGACGGATGAGAGCACATACTTCGAAGAACCTGCATCGCCACGCTCCAGAACCCATTCCACCCCAAAGCCACCTCGTGCTCCTCCGGTCATTCCCGCCTCCACTCTGGAGATGCCGGCCCCAAGCACCTCTCCACAAGGCATCCCATTTGTCCCCAGGATGGCGTCGACCCCACAGAGGCCTCGTGGACGCAGCAGATCTGTTCCACGAGCGCGACATGACAGCGGAGAGCTAGTTCAGTTGTCCAGGAGGGCTATAGACATTAGTGACCAGCTCATCAAAGCTTTTGGGGGCATATCCCGACACCTGGCCACCATGTCTGAGTACATTCCGCGCATGGCGGAGTCCCTGGATGCAATAGCCAGGAACACTGCTGCCACAGCCCACCCAGTGGTCCCAGCACTCCACCCCTAGGTTCCACACCACCCCTGTGAACGACAGATGCGAGCAAGGACCAAAATCCTGCTTCTGTATCAGAGAATGTTGCCCCCTCAGCACCCCGCACTCCCGTACCCATCCAACCAACACATCTGCCTACATCCCCCCCCCAATGAGGCACCGCCTGAGGAGCTCCTCGGCCAGGCACCGTGGAGCGAGGAGGGGAAATGATAAAGTTGGGGAGAAGAAAGAGAGGGGGGAAGGAAAGTGAGGTGCATGTGCGCAGGTGATGGCTGTGTTATTTCTCCATCTGGGTGTATGCAATTTGTTGCAATGTATGGGGGCTGGGGACTACACTCCTGTTTTGCCTTTGTATTCTGTGTTGCTGGACATGTTGACCATGTGATTTATGTCAATGGTGGAAAAAGTGGCATGTGGGCGGGGGTTGGATGTTATTGGCTGTGTTACTTATGATTTCAGACCAATGTTGGTATTAAACTTTTGTTATTGAACATAACCTTGTTGCGCATTGTCTCAGATAGCTGGACCGTTACACACTGGTGATTCCTTACCATAAAAGGGTTAAATACAACTTAACATCAATCAACGTAAATTTTAACTGGCACAAAGGTGATGGGCACCATTGATGTCTGAGCTGCACACACACAGCAGTGTGTCAGCGCTCTTTCAGGCAAATCTTTTCGATATCAGCTCCTCACTTAAGAGTGGGATTTAACAAATGCCAGCCACACCGTTGGCGTCCGTCCCGGTTCGTTCCACTTTTTGTGGGCGGTTTTTTGAGCAGGCGATATTCTGGGTGATATGTGTGCGAGGTGGTGAAATGAGGAAAGTAACGCTGGGCGATAATATGGGTGTTGAAATCGCCCATTCTGCTGATTCCGCCCAAAAAAGTGGGCGGGCGTTACTATTTTTTTCTCGCCGTTAAGCACATGGGGAAAATAACACTCGGCGATAAGTCTCCTAAAAAAGCCCGTCAGTTTCCATTTTGTGCCAAAATGGGCGATATCTGGGCATTATACGTCATTTCAGCGGTTAAATGGGCGTTAAGTGGGCGTTAAGCATGCAAAAAAAGTGGAGGTTCTAGCCCTATATATTAAGGCGCTTTGGGACACCCTGTGGTTATGGAAGTCTTTCTTTATAAATATACCAAGGTGTTTTTTTAAACTTCACCCTTAGTTGATTGGCACCTTTCATGGTGAGTTTATGTTGCTGAACTTTCCATCCTATGTGCTGTAAGTATTTTACACTTTATTAGATTTCATCTGCCATTATTCCTATTTCTATATTGGGTTAATTTTATAAATGCATGCTCCCAGCACAGAAAAACATAGGTACAGGAGTAGGCCATTCAGCTCCTTGAACTTGCTCACCATTCATTTAGATCATGGTTGATCTATACCTCAACTTCATTTACCTGCTTTTGATCCATATCCCTTGATACCTAACAAAAATCTATCATTCTCTGTCTTGAAAATTTTAATTGACCCAGCATCCACAGTATTTCAGGAGAGAGTTCTAATTTTCCAATATCCTGTGTGTGTGAAAAAATGCTTCCTGATTTTACTCCTACGTGGCCTTGCTCTAATTTTAAGATTGTGCCCCCTTATTCTCATTTCCCTACCAAAGGAAAAAGTTTCTTTGTATCCGTCCTATTTATAAATCTCTTTATCATTTTAAACATCTCAAGGGAATACAAGCCAAGTTTATGCAACCTGCACTATTTTTAACTCGATATCTAAAATATTATCCATTTAGTAACAGACATTTAGAAATATTAAAATTACTTTCAAATAGCTGGAAATTATTTTGAGGTAGTTCAAAGGTATATTGGGGTTGAAATGTTTCTTGGACAATAGAGTAAAATGGGCAATATCAAATGGGCAGACTGTTTTACCGGGCGGAGTGTAAAACGGGCTGTCGATTCACTATTGCCTGTTTTGCGCCAACGCCAAGACAAATTTCTACTCCATTGAATTTCATTTGATATCTATTTGAATGATAATTGGCTCAAAGGGAACACAAATCAGAGCTACTACAATGCAAACCCAGTTCTCTGCTGGAAGCAGAGATGCAATTAGCTCTAATGTTTTATCAATGTAACCACATCTAAACCTGCTATCAACAAAGCATTTTACTTTATTTCTGCTATGGTCGCTATATTAGGCTATAGTACTACAAGGAAGATTTCATCAAGAGTATTAAAGGAAATGATTAATTTACATATTGGAATTTACTTACTGGAATAAATTGCTACAATCTTCACTTGTATTGCCTAACAATAAAATGCTGGAACATATAGATATGAATCTATTTATTTTCAGAGTTATACTTCATTGGCATGTTAAGCAGAAACAAGATTGTTACAAAAGCAAAAAAGGCCAGAACAGTTACCTTTAGATGAATCATCTTCAATGGGTTGTTTGAAAGCTGTGATATCGCTGAAGGTGCAAAGAAATAATACCACCTTATCTTGCTCATTTCGAATCGGAGCAATTTTCATAAAGAACCAGACTGGTGTCCCTATCGCAAATAAAAAAAGAGTATTTATTTTAAGATGTCAAGTATATTTTCCATTTATGCTAAATAGTATTACAAACACAACTCGTATTTACATACTGCGTTTAACATAGTAAAACGTCCCACGCCACTTCACAGCAGTATTATGAGATTAAAAATTTGACAAGTAAGAAGCATCAGAACATAATAGGAGCAGGTGTAGGCCATTCAGCCCCTCAAGCCTGCTCCGCCATTCAAGAAGATCATGGCTGATCTTCAACCTCAACACCACTTGCCTGCACTATCCCCATATCCCTTCATATCCAAAAATCTATCGATCTCTGTCTTGAATATACTAAATGACTGAGCCTCCCGTCCTCTGGGGTAGAGAATTCCAAGGTTCACCACCCTCTGAATGAAGAAATCTTTTCTCATCTCAGTCCTAAATGGTCGACCTCTTATTCTGAGACTGTGACCCTTGGTTCTAGACTCCCCAGCCAGAGGAAACACCTTCCCTGCATCTACCCTTTAAAATTTTGTATGTTTAAATGAGATCACTTCTCAGTCTTCTAAACTCTAGAGAATATAGGCCTAGTCTACTCAATCTCTCCTCATAGGACAATCCCCTCATCTGTTGCACTCCTTTTATGGCAAGTATATCCTTCCTTAGGTAAGGAGACCAAAACTGTACATAGTTCTCCAGGTGCAGTCCCACTAGGGCTCTATATAATTGCAGTAAAACATCTTTACTCTTGCACTCAAATCCTCTTGTAATAAAGGCCAACATACAATTTGCTTTCTTTATTGCTTGCTGTACCTGCAGGTTAACTCAGTGATTCGTGTACAAGGACACCCAGGTCCCTCTGAACACCAACATTTCCGAATCTCTCACCATTTAAAAAAAACTCCACATTTCTATTTTACCTACCAAAGTGGATATCACATTTCTCCACGTTATATTCTGCTTGCCATGTTCTTGACCTGTCTATATCCCCTTGAAGTCTCTTTGCATCCTCCTCACAACTTAAATTCCCACCTAGCTTTGTATCATCAGCAAACATGGATATATTACATTTAGTCCCCTCATCCAAATCATTGATATAAATTGTGAATAGCTGGGGCCAAAGCACCGATCCTTGCGGTACCCCACTAGTTACAGCCTACCAACCCGAAAATTATCCGTTTAATGCTATGACACCGAACCACATAAGGAGTAATTAGAGCAGAGAGGTAGGTTTTAAGGAGTGTCTTGAAGGAGAAAAGAGAGGTAGAGAGGCGGAGAGGTTTAAGCAGGGAATTCCAGAGCTTAGGGCCTAGGCAACAGAAGGCTCGGCCTCCGATGTTTGAGCAATTATAATCAGGGATGCTCAAGAGAGCAGAATTAGAGGAGCGCAGACATCTCAGGGGGTGGCAGGGAGTAGGGGGGTTGTTGGGCTGGAGGAGATTACAGAGATAGGGAGGGACGAGACCATGGAGGGATTTGAAAACAAAGATGAGAATTTTGAAATCGAGGCGTTGCTTAACCGGGAGCCAATGTAGGTCAGTGAGCACAAAGGTGATGGGTGAGCGGGACTTGGTGCAAGTCAGGAGCGCTTTGGAATAGTCAAGTCTACAGGTAAAAAAAGCATGGATCAGGGCTTCAGCAGCAGATGAGCTGAGGCAAGGGCAGAGACGGGCGATGTTAGTGGAGGTGGAAATAGGTGGTCTTAGTTAAGCTGCGGATATGTGGTTGAAAGCTCATTTCAGAGTCAAGTATGACACCAAGGTTGTGAACATTGTGGTTCAGCCTCAGACGGAAGTTGGGGAGAGAGATGAAGTCAGTGGCTAGAGAATGGACTTTGTGCCAGGGACCGAAAACAATGGCTTCGGTCTTCCCAATATTAAATTGGAGAAAATTTTTGCTCATCCAGAACTGGATGTCAGACAAGCAGCCTGATAATTTGGAGACTTTGGAGGGGTCAGGAGAACTGGTGGTGACCTAGAGCTGGGTGTCATCAGTGTACATGTAGAAAATGACACTGTGTTTTCGGATGATGTCGCCAAGGGGCAAAATGTAGATGAGAAATAGGAGGGAGCCAAGGATAGATCCTTGGGGAACATCAGAGGTAATGATGCAGGGGCGGGAAAAGATGCCATTGCAGGTGATTCTAAGGCTACGATTAGATAGATAATAGAACCAGGCAAGTGCAGTCCCACCCAACTGGACGACAGTGGTGAGGCTTTGGAGAAGGATAGAGTAATCAACCGTGTCATAGGCTGCAGACAATTCAAGAAGGACGAGGAGGGATAGTATGCCTTCGTCACAGTCACAAAGGATATAAATTGTGATTTTGATGAGAGCCGTTTCGGTACTGTGGCAGGCGTAGAAATCAAATTGGAGGGATTTAAACATGGAATTGCAGGAAAGAAGGGCATGGATATGAGAGGCGACAACACGTTCAAGGAATTTAGGGAGGAAAATAAGGTTGGAGATGGGGTGGAGGTTTGCAAGGATGGAGGGGTCGAGGATTGTTTTTTTTGAGGGGGTGATGATGGCAGATTTGAGGGAGCGGGGGACAATACCTGAGGAGAGAGAACCATCAACAATGTCAGCTAATATGGGAGCCAGAAAAGGAAGTTGGGTGGTCAGCAGTTTGATGGGAATAGGGTCAAGGGAGCAGGAAGTGCGTCTCATGGACAGGATGAGCTCGGAAAGGTCATGAAGGGAGATCGGAGAGAAAACTGGAGAAAGATGTGAGGTCAGGGCGAGAGCAGGGGGGGGATCCTTAGAGGAAGTTTGGTCCGGTGGCCTAGGGGAAGGAATGGAAGAGGCAGAAGTAGCCAAACGGATGGTCCCAATCTTGGAAATAAAAAAGGCCATGAGCTCCTCACACTTATTGTTGGAGGTGAGGATAGAGACTGGGGAGAAGGGTTTAAAAAGACGGGTAACAATGAAGAATAGAGCCCGGGTTTATCTTTACATTCCAGAATAATTCCGGAATAATGAGCAATTTTGGCAAACAAGAGCAGGACCCGATAATGCTTTGTGGTCCAGCCAGATCTGCCAGTGAATGACTGAACCAGGTGTCCGCCATATCCCTTGGACTTAAGGGAGAAGATCAGGGCTCTACCAGGGGGAACAGCCAAGGTGAGAGAAAAATTATTTTAACAGGGACTAGGGCATCAAAGGTGGTGGTGAGGGTGTGATTGAGAAGATTGGTAGCTGCAGAAAAGTCATGCTGAATGGTGGGCCAAAGACTGGACAGTTGGAAGTTGATGTGCAGTTGGAAGAGAACCAGGAGAGAGTTTTTTCCAGGGGTGGACACAGAAGGAGGTAGGGTTCGGAGGGGGGTGTGGGTGGAGAGCGATACGAGGAATTGGTCAGAGATGGCCTTATCTGCAATTGACACGATGGGAATAGCGAGGCCATGAGAGATGGCAAAGTCAAGTGGGTGGCCATGAATATGAGTTGGGGAGTTTACATGGAGGGAGAGATTAAGGGAGGATATAAGGCTAGTGAACTCAGAGGAGAGAGAGCATGATGAATTGAGATGGAGGTTGAAATCACTGAAGATGAGAGTCTTTCGGTGCAGTGGCACAGGGAGGAAAGTAGTTTAGAAATATCGATAATAAAATTGTTTATGGTACTTGGGTGGGCGGTAGAGAACGAGAATTTTAAATGAGCGGTGAGAGGGTGGAACAGGGTGAGATGCTCAAAGGAGGAGAAAGTGCCGGAGGGGTTGGGAGACAGACCAAGGTGTGATTTGCTGATGAGAGCCACACCGCCACCATGGTCTGAGCGTAGAAAATGGTGGAAGGTATAGTCAGGCGGGGAAGCTTCATTTAAATGTAAGGTGACATTGCCCCTCAACCAAGTATCCATCAAGGCCATGATGTCGATGCCATCATCCATGACAAACTCATGGATGGCAAGGGCTTTGTTCGCAAGCGAACTGACATTCTGGAGAGAGATGTGGAGAGGGTCGGTGACAGCGGACCCACTGCCAGCGTCCGCTGAGTGGGGGGGGGGGGGGGGGTGAGTTGGACAGGGAGGAGATTGGCAAGATTAGCCCCTAGTGGGCGCACTGGGCGGGAAGATCGACGAGAGAGTAAGATGGGAAAGTTGGGTTGTTAAATATTACACTATTTAAAATGTATTCAAACTTTATTAAGAAAACTTAAGTCTAATTGTCAATTAGACCATAATCAAAGCAAATGTAGAATTTTCTACGGTAAAACATTTGAACTGTTAAATAAAAATGCATCTTTTAATGTACAAAATATGTTTCCGAATGTTTGAAAGAGATTGATACAAGCAGGTACCTGTATATATACTCCTGGACACACAGATTTAATTTCCCCCATGTACTATTTTTAGCATACTGGTTAATGTGTTCCTGTTAAATTCCTCTCTGTGCTACTTTAATGTAGTCATTGTAATGTATTTGCTTCATGAGTTCTTTGCTTAAGAATTCATAGCAACACATTGCTATTAAGAACTAGTTGGTTTATTATCAAATGTTTAACAATCACACTACACATTGCTAGTTCATCCACTTGGCTCACAACTGCATACCTCATCATGGATGACCTAGAGCCAACTGACTGGGGCTTTATTGACTCTTGTGAACATCACGTGACTGGCTAAGCCACTCACAATGCCACAGTTCTACAACTATGATAATTAAACTATAAACTATCAAGGGGCACTAGAACCGGCAAATTAATAAAACTTTGTGAACCTTAAACGGTCAAATTAAAATTTGGTTGAGGAAAAGTGATTCATTCAAGTTTCTATAAATTAAAGTTGCTGGTATAGTGCATCAAATAACAGACAGAAAGACTTATATAGCATCTTTCACGACCGGATGTCTCAAAGCACTTTACAGCCAATTAAGTACTTTTGGAGTGTAGTCACTGTTGTAATAAATTATGTTCTGGAATTGTTATGTCTCTCATAAAATTGATTACCCACGTGCTTTTTTATGTACAACCAATTAGAAACAGTTCAAAGATCTAGTCTTAAATTTGTAAGAAGCATTCAGAAAACAGAGCTTCTGAGCAGTAAAAGTACCTGCTGAGTGAACTGTATGTAATGTATTTTCTTCATGGGTTTTTTGCTGAAGAATTCATAGCAACACATTGCTATTAAGAACTAGTTGGTTTATTAACAAAGGTTTAACAATCATACTAAAGACTACCAGTTCATCCACTAGGCTCACAACTGCATACCATATCGTGGATGACCTTGACCCAACTGACTAGGGTTTTACTGAGTCTTGTGAACATCACGTGACTGGCTAAGCCACTCACAATGAAACAGCTCTACAACTATTTTAAGTTGTAACTTAAATCAAGTGCCCCCTAATTAAAGGGGGAGGCACACTCCAAAAACTTTTCAAGTGCCCCCTTGTTTAAAAAAATTTTTTTTTTTTGAGGGCACTAAAACACAAATTATACAAGTGTCCTCTGGCTAAAAGGGGTCGGGGGGGGGGGGCACTAAAGCCGACAACTTAACCAAATTAAACTTTAGACATTAAAATCAAATTAAAATTTGATTGCCGGGGATGATGATGCACTCCAGTCCCTCCAGCACCCATCTCTCGCGGAAGGCCGCAAGCGTACCAGTGGACACCGCATGCTCCATCTCCAGGGACACCCTGGCTCGGAAGTAACCACGGAAGCGAGGCAGGCAGTCAGTCAGGCTGAACGACCCCCTCGACCGCCCGCTGCCTGGACCAGTTAATGGCTCCCTTGGCCATGCCCAGGAGCAGTTCTACAAGGAGGCCTTCCGACCTACCCGGTCCCCTCCACACAGGGGGCCCAAAGATCAGGAGTGTGGGACTGAAGTGCAACCAGAATTTGAGGAGTAGCCCCTTCAAATATTGGAAAAGGGGCTGCAACCTCGCACATTCAGTAAAAACGTGGATCACGGACTCTTCCAGACCACAGAAATTGCTGGGCAACAGCTCTACAACTCTTTTGGTTGGACAAAATTAAACAGTTAAATCAAGTGCCCCCTGATCTGGGGGACACTCCAAGCACTTTTCAAGTGCCCTTTTTTTTGTTTTTTGTTATTTTTTTTTTAAATGTTTCGGGCACTAAAATCATTAATTTTACAAGTGCCCCCAAGGGGAGGGGAACTAAAACCCGGCAATAAAAACAAATTAAATTTTAAAACATATAAAATCAAATTAAAATTTGATCGCG
Source organism: Pristiophorus japonicus (assembly GCF_044704955.1). Classification (NCBI taxonomy): domain Eukaryota; kingdom Metazoa; phylum Chordata; class Chondrichthyes; family Pristiophoridae; genus Pristiophorus; species Pristiophorus japonicus. The sequence continues at coordinate 66,007,480 of NC_091985.1, forward strand.
GGGGTGATGATGCACTCCAGTCCCTCCGGCGCCAACCTCTCGCGGAAGGCCGCGAGCATACAGGTGGACACCGCGTGCTCCATCTCCAAAGACACCCTGGCTCGGAAGTAACCACGGAAGAGAGGCAGGCAGTCGGGCTGAATGACCCCCTCGACCGCCCGCTGCCTGGACCGGCTGATGGTCCCCTTGGCCATGCCCAGGAGCAGTCCTACAAGGAGGCCTTCCGACCTACCCGGTCCCCTCCACACAGGGGGCCCAAAGATCAGGAGTGTGGGACTGAAGTGCAACCAGAATTTGAGGAGCAGCCCCTTCAAATATTGGAAGAGGGGCTGCAACCTCGCACATTCAGTAAAAACATGGAACACGGACTCTTCCAGACCACAGAAATTGCTGGGCAACAGCTCTACAATTCTTTTTGATTGGAGAAAAGTAAACAATTAAATCAAGTGCCCCCCGATCCGGGGGACACTCCAAACACTTTGTATTTTTTTTTGTATTTTTTTTTGTTTTTTGGGGTTTTTTTTTTCGGGCACTAAAACCGTAAATTTCCAAGTGCCCCCTATAAAAGGGGAGGGGGACACTAAAACCCGGCAATAAAAACAAATTAAACTTTAAACCATATAAAATCAAATTAAAATTTGGTTGCCGGGGGTGATGATGCACTCCAGTCCCTCCAGCGCCCACCTCTCGCAGAAGGCCGTGAGTGTACCAGTGGACACTGCGTGCTCCATCTCCAAGGACACCCTGGACCGGATGTAAGAGCGGAAGAGAGGCAGGCAGTCAGGCTGAATGACCCCCTCGACCGCCCGCTGCCTGGACCGGCTGATGGCACCCTTGGCCGTGCCCAGGAGCAGTCCTACGAGGAGGCCTTCGGACCTACCCGCTCCCCTCCGCACAGGGTGCCCAAAGATCAGGAGCGTGGGACTGAAGTGCAACCAGAAATTGAGGAGTAGCCCCTTTAGATAATGAAACAGGGGCTGCAACCTCGCACATTCAGTAAAAACATGGAACATGGACTCTTCCAGACCACAGAAATTGCTGGGCAACAAACCTGTGAGTGCATATATTACACTGCTTCCCTTTTTTTTTAGAAGCAAGGTATTTATACAATATTTTAAAAGATTACTTATCATGATTACAATTTTACAAATTTGACTGCTGAGCCTGAGTATCTTCTTGTAAGCTTTTAGCTTCCTCCTGCTCCGACCTCCATTTCTTTACAATCGGTTGGCTATGCCCATTTTCTACAATCTTACTTGACTCAGAGGACTGTCCTCAGAATGTCTGTTTTCAGATCGGTTACTAGCGTGAATTGGCATCCCAAAAGAAACTGGTGAAACTTTTTAATATCAAATATAATTGCCAAAGCCTCTTTCTCAATCTGGGCATAATTTTGTTTGCATTTCTTGAGCGTACGTGATGCAAAGGCGACCGTTTTTTCCTGCCCATCATTCATAACATGGCTGATTACTGATCCCACACCATACCCAGAGGCATCACATGCTAGTCTTAGTTCATGAGTCAGATTATAATGGACGGGAAGAGCACTACTGCTCAAGTGTCGTTTACATGTGTCATATGCATTCTGTTGCTCTTTGTCCCATATCCAACGCACCCCTTTCTTTAATAAATAATGGAATGGTGCGAGCACCGTTGCTAGTCCAAGAAAGAAACAAGCATAATATTGGACTATGCCTAAAAGGGGTCGTAATTCAGTAATTTTTTCGGCTCCAGAGCCATCATGATGGCTTGCACTTTCTCCTTAACTGGTTGGAGACCATTTTCATCAACCAGCAATCCTAGATAAACCACCTCACGCTGTATGAATACACATTTACTCCTCTTCAGCTTCAGATTATGGTCATTGAACCGTCTGAATACTTCTTGTAAGATTTCCAGGTTTTCCTTCTCTGTGCTGGTGGCTATCAACTCATCCTCATGATTGCACAAACAGTGATTTATTTCCTGTAAGATCTAATCCATGGTAGCCTGAACTATCTTTGGTGATGACTTGATACCATAGGGCCACTTAATGTATGAATATAAACCTTTGAGTGTGTTGACTGTCAGATGCTGTTGACTATCCTTGTCGATGTGGAGTTGAGCATAGGCGTGGGAGAGATCCAGTTTTGTGAAGACTTTTGCGCCCGCCAGATCTGCATACAGGTCCTGTGATGTCGGTAAAGGGCACTGCTCATCATCAATTGCTCGATTCAGGGTAATTTTATAATCCCCACAGAGCCGTACCGTTTTGTCTGCCTTCGGAACTGCAACTAACAGGGTGGTCCAGTCACTCCCATCAGTCTTCACTAAAACTCCATTTTTCTGCAATTTATCAAGCTCTTGTTCAACTTGCGATCTTAATGCATATGGTACCAGCCTTGGTCTACAAAACATAGGTTTGACTTTCGACCTAATCCAAATATGTGCAGTGTATCACTTGATGCCCTCGCATCAGTCTTCAAATATGCTAGCATATTTCTCCGTCAGAGCATCTAGCTGAGACTTAACCATTTCTGTACTATCGATACTGTACCAATCCAAACAAATCACTCTTAGCCAATCTTTGCCCATAAGTGTCGCCGATTGACGTATTTATCTATAATAAAAGGTAATCTTGCTTGTTGCCCCTGGTATTGTACTATACACTCCATTTGTCCAAGCGTCTGCAGCTTTTCTCCTGAATATGATTTCAGCTTTGCTGAGTTTGCCTTTAGTGGTAACGCCTCTGAAATCCTTGTAATACACATCCTGACTCATTATTGAGCAATCAGCCACTGTATCTATTGTCATATTAATCATCGATTACTAATTAGTACTAATGTTTTGAAATCCTGACATAAGGAATGTATTGCCTTGCCCTTCTCTGCATATACACCAAAACCTACACTGTTCTGATCGGTTTCCATCCAGTGAAGTTTTTGATTATAGTTGGGTCTGTCCTTTGATTTACATATGGCTGCAATGTGTCCCCTTAGTTGGCACTGGTAGCATCTTGCCCACTTGAACCGACACTGTTGTGTGGTATGGTTGCCATTATACCTATGACATCTATTGTTCTTAGTTTCACAACTCTCCCACTGACTAGGGCTCTCAATCTTCTGCGTTTCTACAGCCCTGTGCCTGTAAACTGCTAGTACTGCCGGTAATGGGTGAAATTCCTGAAAAAAAAATTCTGTCATATCCATGGAGGTAGCTATCTTGCATGCTCTCTCAAAAGAGAGATTATCCATATCATACAATTTTGACTGGATGCGTTCATCCATTAATCTACACGCAAATTTATCTCGAAGAGCCATTTTTAGGAATCCTTCAAAATTGTAGTGTAGAGACAATGCTCATGGCAACAATGTATTCACTCATAGCCTTTGGTTTCTCATTGCAACTTATAGCTCTCCACTATTTCTAAAGACTGTGGATCAAAATGATTCTCCAATATTTGTTGTATGTCTGAGAATGAAGCATCCTGAACCTTTCTCGGAGTTAACAAGTTCACTAATTCTCTGCTCCAATCATGACTGACAGAATAGCTTTCATCATCTCCTGAACTGCTAGATTCCTTAATTGTGAATCTGCCACACCTGCTGGGACTTCATTAACATCATTAGCTCTGAAAAAAACATTTGCAATCTTTCCCTGAATTATCTAAATGATTCCTTATTCTGGTCAAAAGCTCCCAAATTACTGACATAACTCAAATTCACATCCATGTTACTGTCTCAGCTTAATAGGCGTTAATCACTCTCAATAATCTTGAATTGCTTTTCGATGACTTTAAACCACGCTGCCGGTATAGCTTCTTGCTGTGCTCCACTTGCATTTGCTTTCAAAAGGAAATTCCACCAAAATGTCTTTATGAACAAACTCCCATTCTCGTCACCATTTTGTAATGTATTTGCTTCATGGGTTCTTTGCTTAAGAATTCATAGCAACATATTGCTATTAAGAACTTATTGGTTTATTAACAAAGGTTTACCAATCACACTACATATTACCAGTTCATCCACTAGGCTCACAACTGCACACCTCATCGTAGATGACCCAGCCCCAACTGACTGGGGTTTTATTGAGTCTTGTGAACATCACGTGACTGGCTAAGCCACTCACAATGCAACAGCTCTACAACTAATTTTGGTATAACTTTAACTCAAGTGCCCCATTTTTTAAGGGCACCAAAACCCACAAATTAACAATTAAACATTAAAGGGAGCCTTGTCAAATCAAATTAAAATTCTAATTCCTGTTGAAATTATGCACTCCGGTGTCCACCTCTCATAGAAGGTCACGAGCATACCGGTAGACACCGCGTGCTCCATCTCCAGGGACACCATGGCGCGAACGTAGCCGCAGAAGAGAGGCAGATAGTCGGGCTGAACGACCCCCTCGACCTGTTAATGGCCACCTTGGCTAGGCCCAGGAGCTGTCCTACAAGGAGGCCCTCTGACCTACCGGTTCCCCTCCGTTACGGGTGCCCAAAGATCAGGAGCGTGGGATTGAAGTCCAGCCAAAAATCGAGGAGCAGCCCCTTCAAATAATGGAAGAGGGGCTGCAACCTCACACGCTGTATAAAAACATGGAACACAGACAGCTTCAGACCGAAGAAAATGCAGGCAGCCTGGGAGTCGAAGAACCGACTTAAAAACTTATTGTTCGGGACTGCCCCATGCAATATCTCCCAGGCCAAGTCCCCAATAGATAAAGGGAGGACTTCCACATAGAGCCCTCCATTGGGGATCTCTGCCTCCTCCGGATGGAAAGATGGTACGCCATGGCATGCCCGGGCAGAAGACAAGGATGGACAACAGCTCTACAACTCTTTTGGTTGTAAACGATTAACCAATAAATCAAGTGTCCCCTTTGGGGGGGACACTCCAAACATTTTTCAAGTGCCCTGTTTTGTTTTTTTTTGTTTTTTGGGGGGGGTTTTTGTGGGGTTTTTTAGGGCACCGAGAGACAAATTATACAAGTGCCCCCTATAAAAGGGGAGGGGGAAACTAAAACCCGGCAATAAAGCAAATGAAACTTTAAAACATATAAAATCAAATTAAAATTTGGTTGCCGGGGGTGATGATGCACCCCAGTCCCTCCGGCACCCACCTCTCACGGAAGGCCGCGAGCGTACCGGTGGACACCGCGTGCTTCATCTCCAGGGTCGGATGTAAGCGCGGAAGAGAGGCAGGCAGTCGGGCTGAACAACCCCACTCGACCGCCCGCTGCCTGGACCGGCTGATGGCACACTTGGCCGTGCCCAGGAGCAGTCCTACGAGGAGGCCTTCCGACCTGTCCGCTCCCCTCCACACAGAAACATAGAAAATAGGTGCAGGAGTAGGTCATTCGGCCCTTCGAGCCTGCACCACCATTCAATAAGATCATGGCTGATCATTCCCTCAGTACCCCTTTCCTGCTTTCTCTCCATACCCCTTGATCCCTTTAGCCGTAAGGGCCACATCTAACTCCCTTTTGAATATATCCAATGAACTGGCATCAACAACCCTCTGCGGTAGGGAATTCCACAGATTAACAACTCTCTGAGTGAAGAAGTTTCTCCTCATCTCAGTCCTAAATGGCCTACCCCTTATCCTTAGACGGTGTCCCCGGTTCTGGACTTCCCCAACATCGGGAACATTCTTCCTACATCTAACCTGTCGAGCCATATGTTTCTATGAGATCCCCTCTCATCCTTCTAAACTCCAGTGTATAAAGGCCCAGTTGATCCAGTCTCTCCTCATATGTCAGTCCAGCCATCCCTGGAATCAGTCTGGTGAACCTTCGCTGCATTCCCTCAATAGCAAGAACGTCCTTCCTCAGATTAGGAGACCAAAACTGAACACAATATTCCAGGTGAGGCCTCACCAAGGACCTGTACAACTGCAGTAAGACCTCCCTGCTCCTATACTCAAATCTCCTAGTTATGAAGGCCAACATGCCATTTGCCTTCTTCACTGCCTGCTGTACCTGCATTCCAAATTTCAATGACTGATGAACCATGACACCCAGGTCTCGTTGCACCTCCCCTTTTCCTAATCTGCCGCCATTCAGATAATATTCTGCCTTCGTGTTTTTGCCACCAAAGTGGATAACCTCACATTTATGCACATTATACTACATCTGCCATGCATTTGCCCACTTACCTAACCTGTCCAAATCACCCTGCAGCCTCTTAGCGTCCTCCTCACATGGTAATGGTAGAGTGAGGGATATGCCGGGCCATGAAGTTACAGATTGTGCTGATGGCCTGCAGTGCCTCATGGATACCCAGTTTTGAGCTGCTAGATCTGTTCTGAATCTATCCCATTCAGCACAGTGGTAGTGCCACACGCGATGATGGAGGGTGCCCTCAGTGTGAAGATGGGACTTTGTCTCCACAAGGACTGTACCTTGGTCACTCCTACCAATAGATGCATCTGGGACAGGTAGATTGGTGAGGACGAGGTCAAGTAGATTTTTCCTTTGTGGTGGTTCTCTCACCACCTGATTAAGTAAAAGAAACATGCGGGGGGGTGGGGGCGAGGTCAAGTAGATTTTTCCTTTGTGGTGGTTCTCTCACCACCTGATTAAGTAAAAGAAACATGCGGGGAGGTGGGGGCGAGATCTTCGCCTTAGTTCCGCTCCATTTGTGCTCAAAAATGTCTGTTCCTGCTGCTCACTTGTAGCTGGTTAAGTTTTCAAGAGGACATTAATCCTGGTAGCAAAAGCTCCTGTTTGTAACAGGCGGAAGCCTCATGAATAAATTCAAATCGGGGTTCAATTACATAATTACAACACTAATGCCATTTTCTGACCTCACTGTGTGACTAACACCACTTCTTGCTCCCGCCCACCAACCATGAGCGGTACAACAACCACTACTTGCATTTTTATATTGCCTTTAACATAGAAAAATGTCATATGGTGTTTCACAGAATGTAATCAGACAAGAATGGACACCAAGAAAAGGGAGATATTAGGAGGAGTGACCAAAATGTTGGTCAAAGTTTGTGGTTTTAAAGAAGGACTTAAAGGAGAAGAGGGAGGTGCACAGATGGAGGAATTTAGGGTGGGAATTCCAGAGCGTAGGGTTTAGATGGCTAAAGGAACAGCCACCAATGTTGGGGGAGCAGAAACCAAGGTAGGTTACTGAGCACAAGGTGATATGGACCACACTGTCACTCCGGCAGTTTGGGCAGGGCAGGTGCTGGAAAGTATAGCCCGGTGGGGAGGGATCAGGAAGTGGCTAGGTGTTGACATCCATAAGTCAAGTTTCAGTCAAAACCAGGATGCCAGTGCAATCATCCACAATTTAGGCGTGGATGGTAAGACATTTTTTTAGTAGGGAAATGCAGGCAGGGTTAGTCCACTGACTTAGTCCAAGGGGTCAATGACAGATGAAGTGGGTGACTGGGCTCCTGCTCCTGCACTGGCTGAGAGGCGGTAACATTCTCAGCAGCTGAAATGAAAGAGAGGGACAAGGGTTAGCTTGTGGTGTGAGGGAGAGCATATAGAAATAACTGTGCATTGAAAATATATGCAGTTTATCTTTCAGAGTCTGTAGGGTGAGGGAGAAGTCAGAAGAGACATTGAGAATAAGGTATCAATAAACGCACGTGTCATTTCCTCCGATGCTGCCAGTCGCCACGGCCTCTCTGTCTTTTCGCATGATGGCAAGCAGGCTCTCTTCAATGGGGAGAGGGCGTGCAGGTGGGCTCTTCCTCCTTTGGTGTCTGGAGAGTGGCTATTGTGGTGGAATAGTTGACAGTCTGTCTGTGAAATGTGAGTTATGGGCAAGTGAGGGTTGCAATAGTGGTGAGTGTGTGAGCAGGAGAAGGAGGTTTGGTAAAGTGTGGTGCAGTGATTGTAGAATAGTAAAGGATAGTGGCGGCAAAGGCATCTTGGGAGTGCTATCAATGTTGTAATTAACGAAACTGTAAGTGCAGCTGTGAGCAGAAAGAATGAGGGAAGTCTTACTTTAACAACTCTACTCAGATCATTGAAATTTTTACGGCATTGCAGCCATTTCCTTGGTTCAGAGTTCTTGGCATTGTAATACTCAGCGATTTCTTCCCACTGTCTACACTGTGCCCTGGTTGAAAGAGGATATACCCTCTCCTCTCTACTGCCTGCACCAAAGCCTCCAGTGCAGAATCAGAGAAACTTCGCTCCCTCCTTCAGCCAGTGACTGTTCAACAACTTCTTCCTGGGTGCCTAGCCAGAATGCACCTCCATTTTAAAGAGATGTTGGCTAGCTTTAAGTTGAGTCATGGGGGTCAAGTTTCGGCCTGAGTTGATCCTAGTTTTTTGGAGCAACTAGCTTAGAATGGAGCATCTTAGAAGTTGCAATTCTCAGCCTTTAGTTTGCTCCAGTTCTAGTCCGTTAGAACCGTTTCATTTTAGAGCAGTTTTTTTTTCCAAAAGCAGGCGTGCCTGATCACTTACGCCTGTTTTGCAAGTTTAGGCAGCGAAAACTTACTCCAAACTAACTTAGAATGGAGTAAGTGTAGATTTTTGTACGCTCAGAAAAACCTTGCCTACACTTAGAAATCAGGAGTAGGGAACGAAAGATGGGGGGGGGGGGGGGGAGAGGTTTACAAACATTAAACACTTTACTTTTACAAATAAAGAGCCATCATCAATAATAAATCAATAATAAGCTAGTCAGAGGAGGAGCGACTTCCGGGGACGTCGAGGCCTATAAAGGCCAGCGGGAGTTCGTGGTTGAGAGCTAGTTGGAGGAGGAGCGAGTTCCGGGGATGTCGAGGCCTATAAAGGCCAGCGGGAGTTCGTGGTCGGAGAGCTAGTCAGAGGAGGAGGAACGAGTTCCGGGGATGGCGAGGCCTATAAAGGCCAACGGGAGTTCGTGGTCAGAGAGCTAGTCAGAGGAGGAGCGAGTTCCGGGGACGTTGAGGCAGCTACAGGGAGAAGGCAAAAGAAGTAGAAAGAAATCAAAAGGTGACGTCACAGCCAAGGGGGTAAGTGATTGGCTGGAGATTGGTAAGTAGCTTTTCTTTTTCTTTCTTTATTAGCAAGTAATCTTTAGCATTGTTGTTGCCCAATTAAGTTAATCCAAGAGTTAAGTCATGGCAGGAGAGCTCGGACGCATGTTATGCTCCTCCTGTACTATGTGGGAACTCAGGGACGCTTCCGGTGTCCCTAACAACTACGTGTGCGGGAAGTGCATCCGCCTGCAGATCCTGACAGACCGCATTGCGGCACTGTCACTGCGGGTGGATGAACGCTGGAGCATCCACTATGCTGAGAATTACGTGAATAGCACGTTTAGCGAGTTGGTCACACCGCAGGTAAAGGGTATACAGCCAGGTAGGGATTGGGTGAACAAAAGGAAGAGCAGTGCAAGGAAGGTAGTGCAGGGGTCCCCTGTGGTCATCCCCCTGCAAAACAGATACACCGTTTTGGGTACGGTTGGGGGGGGGATGACTCATCAGGGGAAGGCAGCAGTAGCCAAGTTCATGGCACCGTGGGCTCTGCTGCACAGGAGTGCAGGAAAAAGAGTGGGAGAGTGATAATGATAGGGGATTCAATTGTAAGGGGAATAGATAGGAATTTCTGCGCCCGCAACTGAGACTCCAGGATGATATGTTGCCTCCCTGGTGCAAGGGTCAAGGATGTCTCGGAGCGGGTGCAGGACATTCTGAAAAGGGAGAGTGAACAGCCATTGTCGTGGTGCATATAGGTACCAACGATATAGGTAAAAAACGGGATGAGGTCCTACGAGACGAATTTAGGGAGCTAGGACTATATTTAAAAAGTAGGACCTCAAAAGTAGTAATCTCAGGATTGCTACCAGTGCCACGTTGTCGTCAGAATAGGAATCGCAGGATAGCTCAGATGAATACGTAGCTTGAGGAGTAGTGCAGAAGGGAGGGATTCAAATTCCTGGGGCATTGGAACCGGTTCTGGGGGAGGTGGGACCAGTACAAACCGGATGGTCTGCAGCTGGGCAGGACCGGAACCAATGTCCTAGGGGGAGTGTTTGCTAGTGCTGTTGGGGAGGAGTTAAACTAATATGGCAGGGGGATGTGAACCTATGCAGGAAGACAGAGGGAAATAAAAGGGAGACAAAGACATGGGTGGAGCTGCAGAATATCAAAGGGCAGAAAACGCTAGTGGGAGTTGTGTACAGACCACCAAACAGTAGTAGTGAGGTTGGGGACAGCATCAAACAAGAAATAAGGGATGCGTGCAATAAAGGTACAGCAGTTAGCATGGGCGATTTTAATCTACATATAGATTGGGCTAGCCAAACTGGTAGTAATGCGGTGGAGGAGGATTTCCTGGAGTGTATTAGGGATGGTTTTCTAGACCAATATGTCAAGGAACCAACCAGAGAGCTGGCCATCCTAGACTGGGTGATGTGTAATGAGAAGGAGCTAATTAGCAATCTTGTTGTGCGAGGCCCCTTGGGGAAGAGTGACCATAATATGGTAGAATTCTTTATTAAGATGGCGAGTGATACAGTTAATTCGGAAACTAGGGTCCTGAACTTGAGGAAAGGTAACTTCGATGGTATGAGGCATGAATTGACTAGAATAGACTGGCAAAGGATACTTAAAGGGTTGACGGTGGACAAGCAATGGCAAACATTTAAAGATTACATGGATAAACTTCAGCAATTGTACATCCCTGTCTGGAGTAAAATAAAACAGTCAACCGTGGCTAACAAGGGAAATTAAGGATAGTGTTAAAAACAAGGAAGAGGCATGTAAATTGGCTAGAAAAAGCAGGAAACCTGAGGACTGGGAGAAATTTAGAATTCAGCGGAAGAGGACAAAGGGTTTAATTAGGAGGGGGAAAATAGAGTACGAGAGGAAGTTTGCCAGGAACATAGTTTCGGGCGCAAGAGTAAAAACTTTAATTGTTGTGCATCTGTAAAGCATGCACTCCCATGTTCCACCACCCGTGAGCTCATCCCCTGAAGTCCCAAGGGATCCCACCATTCCTTGGGAGCACTGTATATAAGCCGGCCCCTAAGGCCTGTTCCTCACTCTGGAGTGTCTTATTAAAGACTGAGGTCACTGTTACTTTAACCTCTCTGTGTGCAGCCTCATCTGTGTTAGGAACACAATAACTGGCGACAAGAATACGAATCCAACGCAAAGATGCAGCAAACTGTGGGCATCCTGGAGAAGTTCTCGGAGGGTGAGGACTGGGAAGCCTATTTCGAATGGCTAGACCAGTACTTTGTAGCCAACGAGCTGGACGGAGAAGGAAGCGCTGCAAAAAGGAGAGCGATCCTCCTCACAGTCTGTGGGGCACCGACCTACAGCATCATGAAGAATCTTCTGGCTCCGGTGAAATCCACAGATAAGTCATATGAGGAGCTGTGTACACTGGTTCAGGAGCATCTTAACCCAAGGGAGAGCGTGCTGATGGCGAGGTATCGGTTCTACACGTGCCAGCGATCTGAAGGTCAGGAAGTGGCGAGCTACGCCGCTGAGCTAAGGTAACTTGCAGGACAATGTGAGTTTGATGGCTACCTGGAGCAAATGCTCAGAGACTTTTTTGTACTGGGCATTGGCCACGAGACCATCCTCCGAAAACTTTTGATTGTAGAGACACTGACCCTCAGTAAGGCCATTGTGATAGATCAGTCGTTTATGTCCACCAGTGATAACACCAAACAAATCTCTCAGCACATAAGTGCTAGCAATGTTCATAAATTAACTGGAACTGTGTTTGCGAGCAGAAATGTACAGGGCAGAAACCACAAGTCTGCAACTGCCAGCAGGCCTCAGGTGACCCAGATGGCTCAGAGTCCCAAACAAAGGATGAATGCAAGGTAATTCACACCTTGTTGGCGTTGTGGAGGCTTCCATTCAGCCTATTCATGCCGCTTCAAAGGGTATGTTTGCAAGAGCTGTGGAACAATGGGGCACCTCCAACGAGCTGCAAGCTCTGCAAAACCTGCTAACCACCACGTGGCAGAGGAAGATCAGTCCATGATGGATCAAAGCAATTTCGAGCCTCAAAGAGAGGAGGCAGATGCTGAAATACACAAGGTGCGCACATTTTCGACGAAATGTCCACCTATAATGCTAAACGTAAAATTGAATGGCTTACCCATAGCCATGGAACTGGACACTGGCCCTAGCCAATCCATCATGAGTAAAAAGATGTTTCAGAGACTAGGCATTCAGACCAGCCCTGAGCCCCATCCACACGAAACTGAGAACGTACACCAAAGAGCTTATCACTGTCCTGGGCAGCGCCATGGTCAAGGTCACCTACGAGGGCACGATGAACGAACTGCCACTTTGGATTGTCCCGGGCGATGCTCCACACTGTTTGGAAGGAGTTGGCTGGAACTGGGATGACATCCAAGCGCTATCACATGTCGATGAGGCCTCATTTACCCAGGTTCTTAACAAATTTCCTTCCGTTTTTGAGCCAGGCATTGGAAACTTTTCCGGGGCGTAGGTGCGGATCCACTTGGTCCCAGAGGCACGACCCATTCACCACAAGGCGCGAGCGGTACCTCACATGATGAGGGAGAGAGTGGAAATCGAGCTGGACAGTCTGCAACGCAAGGGCATCATCTCCCTAGTGGAATTCAGCAAGTGGGCCAGCCCGATTGTTCCAGTACTCAAAAGTGATGGCACGGTCAGGATTTGCGGCGATTATAAAGTAACTAGAAATTGTTTCTCGCTACAGGACCAATACCCGCTACCTAAAGCAGACAACCTATTTGCGACGCTGGCATGAGGCAAGACATTCACCAAGCTTGACCTGACTTCGGCCTACATGACGCAGGAGCTGGAGGGGTCTTCGAAGGGCCTCACCTGCATCAACACGCAGAAGGGACTGTTCATCTACAACAGATGCTCGTTTGGAATTAGGTCAGCTGCAGCGATCTTCCAGAGAAACACTTCTCGGCCTTTTGGCTAAGATCATGCGTAACTGACCTGACAGGGGAGTAACCATGACCCCAAAGTGGTTCTCCCTGGATCAGGAAGGTGGTTCTCCTATGCTTTTTGGAAATAGGAGGTGGGTGGGGTGGATTGACCCATCCACCTCCACGGAGGTGTGTGGGGGGCCTGACCCATCCACCTCCATGGCACGAACCTGGTATTGCAGTACTTCCAGGAACGGTGCAGTGGCTCTCGGCCTTTTGGCTAAGAGCATTAGCGCAGAGTGATCCTTGATGTGTGCAAGGTGACCTCTGGCGTTTGTGATTTGACAAAGAATTGGAAAGATTGGCTACGAAAAAAAAACATGGAGAGCCTACTCAAGTCGGTACCACACACGGTGGTCTTTCAGGACGACATATTGGTCACGGGTCGGGACACCGCCGAGCACCTACAAAACCTGGAGGAGGTCCTCCAGCGACTGGATCGCATAGGGCTGCGGCTGAAGAGGTCGAAATGCGTCTTCATGGCAACAGAAGTGGAGTTTTTGGGGAGGAAGATCGCGGTGGACAGCATTCGGCCCACAGACGCCAAGACGGAGGCTATCAGGAATGCGCTCAGGCCACAGAACGTCACGGAGCTGCGGTCGTTCCTGCGACTCCTCAATTATTTTGGTAACTTCCCACCGGGGTTGAGCATCCTCTTACAGCCCCTACATGTGTTATTGCGTAAAGGTGAGAACTGGGTATGGGGAAAAACCAAGTAATTGCTTTTGAGAAAGCCAGAAACATTTTATGCTCCAACAAACTGCTTGTATTGTATAACCCGTGTAAAAGACTTGTGCTTGCATGTGACGTGTCGTCGTACAGAGTCGGTGTGTGTATTACAACAGGCTAACGTTGCGGGGAAGTTGCAACCCGTCACCTATGCATACAGGAGCTTGTCTAAGGCAGAGAGGGCCTACAGCATGATTGAGAAGGAGGCATTAGCGTGTGTGTTCGGGTTAAAGAAAATGCATCAGTACCTGCTTGGCCTCAAATTTGAGCTGGAAACCAATCACAAGCCCGTCACATCCCTGTTCGCTGAAAACAAGGGGATAAATACTAATGCCTCAGCCCACATAAAAAGGTGGGCACTCGCACTATCAGCGTATAACTATACCATCCGCCACAGGCCAGGCACCGAGAACTGTGCGGATGTTCTCAGTCGGCTACCATTGCCCACCATTGGGGTGGAAATAGCGCAGCCTGCAAACTTGTTAATGGTGGCGCAGCCCGCAGACTTCTTGATGGTCATGGAAGCGTTTGAAAATGATAAATCACCTGTCACGGCCCGCCAGGTTAGGACTTGGACCAGCCAAGATCCTCTGTTGTCCCTAGTAAAAAACTGTGTACTGCATGGGAGCTGGGTCAGCATCCCAGTTGAAATGCAAGAGCCAATCAAGCTGTTCCAGCGGCGAAAGGACGAGCTGTCCATTCAGGCAGACTGCCTGTTGTGGGGTAACTGCGTAGTGTTACCGAAAAAGGGCAGGGAGACGTTCATCTCGGATCTCCACAGCACACACCCGGGTATAGTAATGATGAAAGCGATAGCCAGATCCCATGTGTGGTGGCCCGGTATCAACTCTGACTTAAGCATCCTGTGTGTGGCAATGCAGCGTATGTGCTCAGTTGAGCAACGCACCCAGAGAGGCACCACTAAGTTTGTGGTCCTGGCCCTCCAGACCATGGTCGAGGATCCATGTCGACTATGCGGGCCCGTTTCTCGGTAAAATGTTCTTGGTGGTGGTGGATGCTTTTTCAAAATGGATTGAATGTGAAATAATGTCGGGAAGCACCGCCACCATTGAAAGCCTGAGGGCCATGTTTGCCACCCACGGCCTGCCTAACATACTGGTCAGTGACAGCGGGCCATGTTTCACCAGTGCCGAATTTAAAGAATTCATGACCCGCAATGGGCTCAAACATGTCACCTCGGCCCCATTTAAACCAGCCTCCAATGGGCAGGCAGAGCGGGCAGTACAAACCATCAAACAGAGCCTTAAACAAGTCACAGAAGGCTCACTCCAAACCCGCCTGTCCCGAGTACTGCTCAGCTACCGCACGAGACCCCACTCACTCACAGGGGTGCCCCCGGCTGAGCTACTCATGAAAAGGACACTTAAAACCAGACTCTCGCTGGTTCACCCCAACCTGCATGATCAGGTAGAGAACAGGCAGCAGCAACAAAATGTAAACGATGGTCGCGTCACTGTGTCACGGGAAAGTGATCTGAATAACGCTGTGTATGTGCTAAACTATGGACATGGTCCCAAGTGGATCACGGGCACAGTGATAGCTAAAGAAGGGAGTCGGGTGTTTGTAGTCAAACTAGACAATGGACAAATTTGCAGAAAGCACCTGAACCAAACGAGGCTGCGGTTCACAGACTGCCCTGAACAACCTACAGCAGACACCATCTTTTTCGAGCCCACAACTCACACCCAAAAGATCATTGACACCACACCGGACCAGGAAATCGAACCCATCACGCCCAACAGCCCAGCAAGGCCAGGCTAACCTAGCAGCCCTGCAGGGCCAACAACATGCCAGCCCAGCGAGGGCACAGCCAACACACCAGAACAGACATTTGTACCGAGGCGGTCCACCAGGGAAAGAAAGGCTCCCGACCACCTCACCTTGTAAATAGTTTTCACTTTGACTTTGCTGGGGAGTGATGTTGTATATCTGTAAAGCATGCACTCCCATGTTCCGCCACCAGGAAGCTCATCCCCTGAAGTCCCAAGGGATCCCAGCATCCCTTGGGAGCACTGTATATAAGCCGGCCCCTAAGGCCTGTCCCTCACTCTGGAGTGTCTTATTAAAGACTGAGGTCACTCTGTTACTTTAACCTCCGTGTGTGCAGTCTCATCTGTGTTAGGAACACAATATTAATAAATTTAATAATTTAATGATTCATTAGTTAAAATTTGAAGGTACCATACTGTGCATTTCTTAATATCACTAAATTTGGAGTTACTATGGGCCCAAGTTTCCACACGATAAAAAACGGGCGCCCCTCCGAGCTGGGCACCCGTTTTTCGCGCCACAAAGTGCGCCTAAAAAACCCCTCCGTATTCTCTACCTCCCTGCAGGTCCTCTGGCCCTCGGCGCGGCGCAGCAGGAGATGTAGGGGGGGCGGAGCCAGGTCCCGGCGCTGAAAACAGTGCCGGGACCTCTGCACATGCAAGCTACAGTGGGCACGCAAGTGCAGTAGCTCCAGGCGCCCGAAACTGTGTGGGAGGGGCCCGAAGCACGCAGCCTCTAGCCCTGGCCGAATGGCCTCACTGGGGCTGCGTGAATAAGGCTCCCCCCCCCCCCCCCCCACTCCGGACCGGACTGGACCCGACCCGTCTGCCGCTCCTGCTTCCCCCACCCCCCCCCCCCCGAACCAGACCCGACCCGACCCGCCTGTCGCTGCTGCTCTTGCTTCCCCCCCGGACCCGACCCGACCCGACCCGCCTGTTGCTGCCGCTCCTGCTCCGCCCCCCCCGGACCAGGCCCGACCAGACCCGCCTGTCGCTGCCGCTCTTGCTCCGCCCCCCCCGGACCAGGCCCGACCAGACCCGAACGTCGCTGCCGCTCCTGCTTTCCCCCCCACCCAGGACCGGACCCGACCCGTCTGCCGCTGCCGCGGCCGCTCCTGCTCTCCCCCCCCCGGACCCGACCCAACCCGACCCGACCCGACCCGTCTGCCGCTCCTGCTTCCCCCCCCGCCGACCGGACCCGACTCGACCCGTCTGCGTCTGCCGCTGCCGCTCCCGCTCCCACCCGACTCTACTCCCGCCCCCGGACTGGATCCGACCTGACCTCCCCCTCCCCGACCTCCCCCCCCCCACTCCCCGACCTGACCTCCCTCCCTCCCTCCCTCCCCCCCCCCCCCGACCCGAACCGAACCTCTCTCCCCGACCCGACCCAACGCCACCTACCTCTGGTGCTGGGGACAGGCCCTGCCCGAAATCTCAGGCCCGGCCCGTTCAGCCTTCGGTCCCGACGGCAAACTGCTTCCTAAAGGCCTGCCTGAAGAACTTTCACACAGGTAGGAAGATGGTTTATTTAATCTTTTCTTTTGCTTATAAATTTTTATTCAGGTTGGATTTATTTGTATAATATTTGTATAAGTATAAATAAGGATTGATTGTAGAATTTAATAAGTTCCCTTCCCCCCCACCTCGTTCTGGACGCCTAATTTGTAACCTGCGCCTGATTTTTTAATGTGTAGAACAGGTTTTTTCAGTTCTACAAAAATCTTCACTTGCTCCATTCTAAGTTAGTTTGGAGTACGTTTTCACTGTGGAAACTTTGAAATTAGGCGTCAGTGGCCAGACACGCCCCCTTTTGAAGAAAAAATTCTGTTCCAATGTGGAACTGTTCTATCTGACTAGAACTGCAGAAAAAAAAATGTGGAGAATTGCGATTTCTAAGATAGTCCGTTCTCTACCAGTTGCTCCTAAAAATCAGGCGCACATCATGTGAAAACTTGGGCCCTATAAATGGTGTTATTATATTGTTTTGCTTTAATTAATAAGATGTGTTTATGATGCATAACTTGGAAGCTGAGAGTGCATTAATGGGACAGTGTTGAAAAGCATTGTGGGTGTTTACTAGTACTTGTGCTATATTAAACCATCGTTTTTTCATGTTTTCAAAAAAAAAAAATCGCTTCAACCAAGACCACATCGCTGCACTGGGGGAGGGCCAGCAGAGCTGCAGGAGCTGAGCGATCTGGAGGAGCGGGCCACAGCCCTCACTGGGGCACATGATCGCTCGACCACACGTGCTGGTGCTAATCCGGTGCTGGCACTATGTGAGTAACACATGATCCCCGGGATGTGCATAATGCATAAATTATACTGTACTGTAAAGCTAGTACCAATATGAAATATTATGAGAATGCCATGCAGTCTCAGTCAATTCTGTACATGTTCATTTCATGTCGTGTATATTGGTGAAATACGATGCAGTCATGTTGCACCTCCTCATATTCATGCACAATGTGAGCTAGGAAATGTAACCTTCACCCTCCCTCCCTCTCCCACCCCCCCTCCTTCCCTCACCTTTCTGCTTACCAATTCTGTCTTGTTTGCTAGCTGAACAGGAGCACGTAGTAGTGTTTACAGAGGAGCAAGAACAGGAGGATGACCTTGCTCAAGTGCAGCTAATGTTTGACCCGCTGCAGGAAGTCGACATCGAGGAGGTGCTGCAGTCCATTGAAGGGTCCTTCATGCCTGCGACCGCCTCTTCCTCAGCCGAATCAATTTTTCATGGATTCGCCTCCGAGGAAGTGGCCGGACCAAGCATTGTGCAGTAGTGTATACAGAGTGTTGTAGCCCCCATGCATAATCCGAGGAGGCTGCTTCGGAATGAGGTCCGTGCTACAAGACAGGCAGGCGTAGAGATGGACATGGTTGCGGTGACTAGGTCGAGCGTCGACATAGGTCGACAGCTCCTCGAGGCAATTGGTGCGCTCACACAAGTGATTGCAGCGCAATCAGCGTGCCATTCGGAGGAGGAGGCTGCGCGGTTTGTGGTGATGCAGCGAATCGCTGATTCCGTGGACGCTTTGAGGCGGCCAGTGGAATTGGGGAACAACACTGAACCCCAAAGTGTCGTACCAATTATGCCAGCAATACATGGGAGTCAGGAGAATGCAGATTCTTCTGGATCCGAGGACGGGTCATCAGACCCTACCACCTCTCCACATTCCCCACACTTGGCACTGCCACGGTCACCCCGGCTTCTGCAGCTGCGCTCGGGGCGCACTGTTGCACAACGCCCTGACATTGATGCCCGCAGGGGGAGGGGCAGGGGTATGCGCGATCCAAATAAACATTTGGGTGTCAGGTGAAGGTGGGAGGGGGGAAGGCGGTGGTCGCAAATGAATTAAAAATGCTTCCTGTCTTGGTCCATGACTGGGGGGGGGGGGGGGGGTTGGTATGTGTTGTTGTCTATTGTTAATATAAAAATGTATTCTGTTGTGTTAACTGTTAGTGGGTGGGTGTTAGTGTATGAAAAATTGTTTACTGCTTGGGATGTTGTGTTGTGTGTTAAAAATGCATTGATGACTTATTCAAATCTTGTTCATTTTTTTATTTTAAGTATTTTTCATTATTTAATAATAATTTATTTAACTATTTTTTAAAAATTTACTTTACACTCAGCTTTTTTCAAAGTTAAAATAACTTTTATTGAACTTAATTTTTTGTGCTGTGTTTCACTCACTTTTGATAAATGAGGGGTCAACAATCAATACAATCAATATAAGGGTCACAAACAATGGACATTTTAACTGAACTCGGAACCATTCAAGCAAAACGTTCATTTATGAGCTGCTGACGTAACAGTAAGCACTGCATGTCTTCTCCAGCAGTTTTGGGTTGGCTAGTATCATGGTTTCATTGCCAGACTTCTCATCGATCTCCTGTTCCTCACCTTCCTCTTCCACTTCTCTAACTGGCTCGTCCACTATATCCTGAGGTAGACCTGCAATCCCCTGCGACATTTCCTGCCCCCTTCCGATTGACAAGTTATGCAACATGTAATACACCACAATGAACTCCGTGACCTGCTCCGGATGGTATTGTAAGTTGCCTCCAGTGGTCCAAGCATCTGAAGCGCTGTTTCAGCACTCCAATTGTCTTTTCGACTATATTGCGTGTGGCTATATGGCTTTGATTGTAGCGATGCTCAGCTCCTGTCTGAGGCTTACACAGGGGGGTCAAGAGCCAGGTGGCGAGGCCGTATCCTTTATCACCAAACATCCAGCATTGACCGTGTGGCTGACTTTTAAAGAGATCGGAGATAGTGCTCTCACGTAAGATGTGCGCATCATGAATGCTCTCCGGAAAATTGGCATTTACTGCCATGATTGTTTGATTGTGGTCGACAGCGAGCTGCACATTCAGGGAGTGGAATCCCTTTCGGTTATGAAACAACTCTACATCCTCAAAGGGTGCTCGCAGGGCGATGTGTGTGCAGTCTATCGCACCCTGAACCTTAGGGAAATTTGCTATTCTTGAGAATCCCAACGCCCTTTCACTCTGTGTCTCCCTGGTCATTGGGAAGTTTATAAAGTCAAACCTTCGTGCGTAAAGCGCTTCTGTCACCTGCCAAATGCAGCAATGTGTGGCGTGCTGAGAGATGCAGCATATGTCGCCAGCTGATACCTGAAAGGAGCCCGATGCATAGAATGAAAGTGCCGCAGTCACCTTAACCTCAACGGACAGAGCGGTTCTGATGGTGCTGGTAGGCTGTAGGTCTCCCTTAATGAGCTGGCATATCTCACTGACGACCTCCTTTCGGAAGCGCAGCCATCTAACACAAATGTTCTCAGAAAAGTCCAGGTACGATCGCTTATTCCTGTAAATGCGTTGTGGGTAACGTCTCCTCCTCCTCAGCAGTCTACCACCTCTTTGAATGGGCACATAATACTCTCCAATAAACCTTCTTCCAGATTCACTCTGCAGCATGTAATTAGAAGCCAGCATTGGTAGAGAAATTACAGGCCCCATTTTTTTTTTTAAAAGGTAAATTTACTGAAAATTGTTCTAAAATTAATCAAATTTCATTAATCTCTCCTCAAATTAAAGAAGATATTTTTATAAACCCCTGAAATTAAAAGTATTCCTAAAAAACAACAATTAAATGCTCCAAAAAACGATTGAAGTTTAATCTGCAATTTAATACAGCTGCAGCTCTGATTACAAAATGGCGTCCACATCGCTGGGCGGTAAGGTCTTAAAAACGATAAAACGGGCACTAAATCGGTAGTAATTGAACGATAAAAACCAGAAAGTTTAGCCCAGAGCCTCTATTTATGAAGCCCAGGATCAGTATGCTTTTTTAACCACTTTCTCAAACTGCCCTGTCACCTTCAACGATTTATAAATATATACCCCCAGGACTCTCTGGTGATGCATCCCCTTTAGAATTGTATCCTTTAGTTTATATTGCCTCTCCTCGTTCTTCCGAACAAAATGTATCACTTTGCACTTTTCTGCATTAAATTTCATCTGCCACATGTCTGCCCATTCCACCAGCCTGTCTATGTCTTCTTGAAGTCTCTCTTGTAATCTTGAAGTTATTTTGTAAAGTACTTCTGAATGGAAAAAAAATATTATTCCGCCTAAAACCAAAAAAAGTATTAATTTCTTAATCATGCATTGTCTATATTTCCACTGCAACTAAATCAATATTACAATCTTTTGGTGTTATAAACAATAAATTCTTAAAATGTTTTTACTTACTGTTCTTTTTGTACATAAGGATTTCAAATGAGTTTATCTCGTAGTTTTCAAATGTCTGTTGTACTTTCTCAGTTGTTTCTTTGTCTGTTAACTCCCCAAACATGAAACTGTGAATGTAAATCAAATTTAAAATTACAATTATTGGTGTAACATTTTCATGTTATGTTTCAAACGGCATTAAAATGTAACATTTCACCCAAATTCATATTCAACATTTTGATCTTAATTTACAACTCCTTGTTGGCTTTCTCTACTGTCAATGATAAACACACCATATAGTGCAGCATTGAGCTACACAGAAGAAGAAAGTCTAAGTTCAACAACTGTTCCGTGCTGAGTCTGCTGATCTCTCCTGGGATGTTACGGGTGCTCCAGCACCAGCCAGTGCCTAATCTAAAGAACATACCTGCAAGACTGGCACTCCTAATGGCTGCCTAATGAAGGCTGCTAGAAAGTAATCTTGCACATGTTGGGTGAGGACAGCATAAGGCTTAAATCTGATGCGCCAGAGTTCAAGAACTGACACTCGCTGTCTAGCCTCAGATATAAAGGGCTGGATTTTCAAGTTTTAGCGATTTTGCACGTTTTCGGCCGATAATCGCGGAGCTAAAACGTTTTTACCGCTGGGTTACCGTTACTGCCAGAGCACGCAACTTTCGGCAAATGGTAAAGATCGTTAGCAATAACGCCGGCATTGCACAATAAAATTTGTGCACCGGAGCCGAAAGTTGCGACCAAAAAAAAAAAATCGGACCTTCTGCGCAAGCGCAAATTTTATTTTTTGGAACTTTTTCTTCTCCCCGCACTTCTGGTCAGCTGTCGATCGCAAACGCTAATGCAGGCAAGGAGCACCCGCACATGCACAGTACACCCAGGGCTGAATCAGCCATTTTACAATTTGATTTTCACGATGGAAGATGAGGAGAGTAGACAGAGAGCCAGAAGGTTCAGCCCGGAGGCGAACGAGGCCCTCGTCAGTGCAGTGGAACGAAGATGGGCCAAATTGAACAGGAGGGGTGGAAGTAGACCCCCACCCCCCCATCGGTCTTCAGAAAAATTTGGAGCAAAATAGCTGAGGTGGCCTCTGCCGCCGACACTATCCGAACGACCCCCACACAGTGCCGAAAGAGGTTCAACGATCTTTGTAGGGTCGTTAAAGTACAATTTTTATTGATGCATTCCTTCATTACTTAAATTATAAATCTGACACATTATTAATTCGAAGCTGTTGGTATAGGTAGACTTAGTGTTGCACCCTATTTGCCATGAATGATCTTTACACATTATTAAGATGACTTTCTGAGATCTTAAAAGATGTTTCTGCACTTCAACGTCTTCCTCATGAACCATGTGCAACTTCCAGGGCCATTAAACAGAGGACTGTATTACATGCACACAGTATGGTGTAAGAGCTTTGGTGGCTATCTGTGTGCACAAGAGCAGAAGGGCTAGTAACCATTCCCATTGTCAGCTTTGCAGGCAAAGAAGTCCCACAACCGCCGTGAGCAGTGGCGGACGGGTGGCGGTCCGCACCTTTGACAGACATCGAGGAGCGAGTGGCCGGTCTGATCGGTGCCTCAGGGAGGGTAACTGTCCGTGGGGATGCCGACTTCCCCCGTTCCCATCGGATAGTGAGGGTTTTAAAAGTTTACAAATTCTGTTCAAGTTCAATGTTCAATAAATTTTATTTAAGTTTCAAAATCACGTTTAACAAGTTTATAATGTTTATTAAATTCTTTTGTTCATGTTAACCATTCCTGTGTAGTGTCTCATTTGCAGAATAAGAAGAGGAATAATCTACATGATGGGATAGAGTGGCCAGGCAACAGTCAAACGTACCGTTCACTCTTCAAGCAAAACAGTGAATTATGAGCTGCCGATGCAAGGCTTTTGCAGCGGCGAAAACTCGATGAGGCCTCCCCTGTGGTTGTGCTGATGGCATGGGTTCTTCGCCAGGCTCCTCTTCCTCCTTCTCCCCTCTCTTCTGAGGTGCTCCTGCAGTCCCCATTGGCAAATCCTATCCCCCTCATGATGGCTAAGTTGTGTAGCATGCAGCACACCACAATGAACACAGAGACCTGCTGAGGGGAGTATTGCAGGCAGCCTCCAGAGTGGTCCAGGCATCGAAAGCGCTGCTTGAGCACTCCAACTGTGTTCGACAATGTTGCGTGTGGCTGCATGTCATTATAGCGATGCTCGGCTTCAGACTGAGGGTTCCGGAGGGGGGTCATGAGCCAGGTGGCGAGGCCGTAACCTTTGTCCCCGAACATCCAGCTCTGGCCTTGTGGCTGACGCTCGAACAATCCTGAGACAGCGCTCTCACGCAAGATGAAAACATCATGGATGCTCCCTGGATATTGGGCATTGACTGCCATGATGCACTGAGTATGGTCACAGAAGATCTGTACATTCATGGAGTGGAATCCTTTTCGGTTTCGATAAATCTCTGGACTGAGTAAAGGTGCTCGCAAGGCAATGTGCATAAAGTCAATGGCATCCTGAACCTTGGGGATGCCAGAAAATCGTCCAAAACCTAGAGCCCTCTCATTCTGAACCTCCTGCGTGCATCCTGCATACGTAGAGTGCAGTAATCACCTGGCGAACACTGCAATGTGTAGCGTGCTGCGAGATGGAGCATATGTCCCCTGTTGGTGCCTGAAAGGAGCCAGAGGCATAGAAGGTAAGTGCCACAGTCACCTTCAGCTTGATGGGCAGTGCAGTCCTGTTGCCGCTGGTAGGCTGTAGGTCTGCCTTTATGAGCTGACATATCTCTGTGACCACCTCTTTTTGGAAGTGCAGCCTTCTAATGCACTGTGCCTCAGACAGCTGCGGGTATCAGCACTGTTCCCTGTAAACTCGTGGGGGGTATGGCCTCCTCCCCATACGTCTGCGACCTCTTCGATTACTTTCGAAATGCTTATCAGTAAACCTTCTTGAAGCTCAAAGCTGTACAGATATAGCAGCCAGGAATAATGGCTGACATAGAGGAGCCCCCATTTTTTTTTTAAATGTCCTTAAATCTCCTTTAAAACAAACTATAAACTCACAAACAACTTCACTGTGAAATACGCAGCCTTCTTCTCCCAATCCTTTCATGCACTGAACTTCTGTTCCGTTTTTAAAATGGCGCCATTAGTGCCGGGTGCGCCCTGGGTCTGACCTGGGTTTGATTGCTTTTTGCTCGCGGGTTCCCAGGTGGATGGTAAATCGGGCGATATCGGCGAAAGTTCCACCCGGGGCACTAGCGCAGCGTAGAACGCTGATTGACGTCATCCAAACGATGAAAACATCGGGCAGGCACTAAGTTTTAGCACCGCCGCAAAACCACCGCCGAAAGTCCCGCCCGGGCGCAACATGTTGTGCACCTCGTTTAGCGCCAAAAAGAGTCATTTTTACAATTCGCCCAGGCGCTAAACGGGGCACAAATCCCTTGAAAATCCAACCCTTTAAAGAATAATTATTGTTGGCTACTAGTAACTAATTGAACTGATCTCCTTCAGGAAAGAAAAACAGAATTATTCTGTCATTCTTGTATTTTGTCGAAATAGGCTACTCCAGACTCCTAATGGAAACTTCAGACTCCAAACAACTTGTCCCAACATTCATGGATATAATACCTTTAAAGACAGAATCTCGCATTCAGGAAACCTTTTATAAATCAGCTATTCAAATTAGGATAAATTTTCTTTGCTTTGTTCCTTCCATTACTATTGATTTTTGTTTAATCGGTGCTGATGACTTTGTCAGAGCACTGACTCTCCGCTGCTGACAGCATAAGTGAACTGAATTAACATTAATAGGGTTAGTAATAGTAACCTGTAATAATTTAGCAATAATCATGTTTCTTAGTTTCTTCTCAGCCTTTGAAGCAATGGATGAAATTTTCAACTTTGATAGCAGCATAAAACAGTCCGACTCTGATCTGTTATACATTCCCCCTTCCCTTCCCATTAGAGGCCTTGTCTTCAGTCACCCGGAACCCCAAGCTCTGAAATTCCCTCATTAACCTTCCACTTCCCTACCTATCCCTCTTCCTTTAAGACCCTTAAAGTAAATCTCTTTGACAAAGCTCTTTGTCTCCCCTCCCAGTATTTCCTTCATTAACTCAGTGCACATTTTCCTCGTGAAGTGCCTTTGGACATTTCTTCTATGTTAAAAGTGCTATATAAATGAAAGTTGTTCTAGTTATTACAATTCCCCCACCCCCCTTACCTTTTAATCTCCACTTAACCTTCTTTGCTCTAAGGCGAATAACCCTAGCTTCTCCAGTCTCTCCACAAAACTGAAGTCCCTCATCACTGGTACAAATCTAGTAAATCTCTTCTGCACCCTTTCTCAGGCCTTGACATCATTCCTAAAGTATGGTGCCCAGAATTGGTACCAGGGCTCCAAGGGTTAGATTTTGAGGAGTTGAGATTGCATAAACTGGGTTTGAATGCCCTGGAATTTAAAAGGTGAAGCGATAATTTGATTGAGGTTTTTAGGATTTGATAGGGTAGACAGAGAGAAACTTTTTCTGCTGGTAGGGGAGTCTAGGACAAGAGGCCATTCAGAAGAAAAGTTAGGAACCACTTCATCACACAAAGGATGGTAGAAGTGTGGAACTCTCTCCCACAAAAGCAGTAGATGCTTAATAATTTTAAACTTGAGATCGATAAATTTTTGCTAGCTAAGGGTATTTAAGGGATACGGAGCCAACGTGGGTGGAGTAAATTATGTATTAATTCTTTAAATGCTAGCCATTGCTTGTCTGCCGTCATATCTTTTAATGTAGTTTCCCAATCTACCTTAGCCAATTCGCCCCTCATACCTATGTAGTTTGCTTTGTTTAGATGCAAGACCCTAGTTTTGGATGTAACTAAATCACCTTCAAACTCAATATAAAATTCTATCGTATTATGGTCACTCTTCCCTAAAGGCCTCTTTACTATAAGGTTATTAATTAATCCTTTCTTTTGAGTTAACAATGCAATTGGGGCAATTGAGGGCTAGGGAGAAGATACTTAGCAAGAATTAGCCACATGATGATAAGGATAAAAGGAGAGCTGATGAATCTTTTAAGTCCTTGATAATATGGTACACTGTAGCATTGTGTAATGTACTATGATTTTCTTTGTCTGCATCATGATCTGTAGAATTGGTCAAATGAAGCTTAGACTAAAAGAGCAAATGGCTTGAGAAAGTTATATGATGCCAACAAGATGAGAGCCTTAGATAAGGCCATGTAGGGTAAACAGGGCTGTTGGAGATTGAGACTGAGAAGTTGTCAAGGAAACCATTTTCTTGGTTTATTTCTGTAGTTTAAAAACCCTAATATGAAAGGTTGACATATATATGAAACAACAAAATGCTGACATTAAAAAAGTCATCTACCCTTGGAAATCATGCACGGTGAGAGATGGTTTACAACATAGTTCAGCACCCATGGGTGAAGTTTGGGGTGGACAAATTTCCTATGCTCAATATGAGGCAAATATACAAGCTTAAGGCTTTTGCAGGCTTCCATTTTAGAATAATGTTTTCTATATGAACCTTATAGATCTTTGTTTCAGAAAATAATATTTTTAGATACAGTACAGATTGAGCATCTGAAATCCGGAAACCTCGGGACCGAGGCTGTTCCGGATTCCGGGTATTTCTGGATTTTGGAATGCCTTTGCATAGGCCAAGGTAGGTGGAGTCTGGCAGCCGAGGTAAGGGGGGGAGAGAGGGGGGAGAAGGCGGGGAGCCGGGGCCGGGGCGAGGTCAGGCCACCGAGGGCTGGGGCAGGCGAAGTCGCGGCGAGCAAAGTCGCGGCGAAGTCGAGCTGGAGGTTGGGCCACCAAGGGCTGGAGTGAGGTAGAGCCGGGGCGAGGTCGGGCCGCCGAGGATCGGGGCGAGGTCGGGCTGCCGAGGATCGGGGCGAGGTCGGGCCGCCGAGGATCGGGGCGAGGTCGGGCTGGAGGTTGGGCCACCAAGGGCTGGAGTGAGGTAGGGCCGGGGCGAGGTCGGGCCGCCGAGGATCGGGGCGAGGTCGGGCTGGAGGTTGGGCCACCAAGGGCTGGAGTGAGGTAGGGCCGGGGCGAGGTCGGGCCGCCGAGGATCGGGGCGAGGTCGGGCCGCCGAGGATCGGGGCGAGGTCGGGCTGGAGGTTGGGCCACCAAGGGCTGGAGTGAGGTAGGGCCGGGGCGAGGTCGGGCCGCCGAGGATCGGGGCGAGGTCGGGCTGCCGAGAATTGGGGCGAGGTCGGGCTGCCGAGGGCCGGAGCGAAGTTGGGGCGGGCGAAGTCGAGCCGTCGAGGCGGGGGGAGTCCGGATTTCAGAACATTTTCCGGTTTCCGGATGACCGCGCTACAGACCGGCCCGGTGTCCAGATTCCGGAACATTCTGAATTTTGGAACTCCGGATTTCGGACCCTCAACCTGTATATGAGTACCCCTGTAATTTGAGACATGACATATGGTAAGTGTAGTATGCTTGAAGAGAACAGGTGTATATTAAATTTGGTCTGTGATACTCAGAGACTAAATCTGAAACAAAAATCTAATTTGCATATGTAGTTTTATTAGGCAGCAAATGATTGGAAACTTGTCTAGTCAAGCATGGCCTTGGAGCATGTCAAGTAAAGGAGGCATTCTTGTTATCTTATGTTTTATGGGATGGTTTAAGGGAGACCAGATAGGGTTTTATCTCAGATGAGGATGAAGGGTGTGTTTTAATGTATATAAGCCTAGACTTAGAGCACTGACATTACAATATTCTTGGAGCAAAACTGGACATGCTCAAGTGGTAGCAAAGCCATTCGAGATCTAGCGCCTCAAACTCTTATAGATGTTAACAGGTTGTATCTGTCTTAAACTGACCATGGGCCCAAGTTTCCACATGATTCGCGCCTGATTTTTAGGAGCAACTGGTGGAGAACGGACTATCTTAGAAATCGCAATTCTCCACATTTTTTTTTCTGCAGTTCTAGTCAGGTAGAACAGTTCTAGTTTAGAACAGAATTTTTTCTTCAAAAGGGGGCGTGTCCGGCCACTGACGCCTGATTTGAAAGTTTCCACAGTGAAAACGTACTCCAAACTAAAGTAGAATGGAGCAAGTGAAGATTTTTGTAGAACTGAAAAAACCTGTTCTACACATTAAAAAATCAGGCGCAGGTTACAAATTAGGCGTCCAGAACGAGGTGGGGGGGAGGGGGGGGGGGGAAGGGAACTCATTAAATTCGACAATAAATCCTTATTTATACAAATATTATACAAATAAATCCAACCTGAATAAACATTTATAAGCCAAGAAAAGATTAAATAAACCATCTTCCTACCTGTGTGAAAGTGCTTCAGCCAGGGAGAATTCTGTAGCCGTTCGTGCCGCTGAGCGGGAGGGGGAGAGAGAGAGAGAGAGAGCGAGGGGAGGAGAGAGAGAGAGTGGGGGGAGGAGGGAGGGAGAGAGGGAGGGAGAGAGAGATAGGGGGAGGGAGGGAGAGGGAGAGAGGGGGAGAGAGAGAGGGGGAGAGAGAGGGGGAGAGAGAGAGAGAGGGAGGGAGGGAGAGAGGGAGGGAGGGAGGGAGGGAGAGAGGGAGGGAGGGAGGGAGAGAGAGAGGGAGGGAGAGAGGGAGGGAGGAGGGGAGGGAGAGAGAGAGAGGGAGGGGAGGGAGAGAGGGAGGGGGGGGTGTCGGGGAACAGGAGCGCGGTCGGGTCGGGGCGGGGGAGCGGGTGTCGGGTGTCGGGTCGGGGCGTGGGGGGGAGCGTGTGTCGGGTCGGGTCGGGTCTGATCGGCGGGGTTGGGGGGGAGCGGGTGTCGGGTCGGGTCGGGTCGGGTCGGGTCTGATCGGCGGGGGGGGGGGGGGGAGCGGGTGTCGGGTCGGGTCGGCGGGGGAGCGGGTGTCGGGTCGGGTCTGGTCGGCGGGGCGGGGGGGGGGGGAGCGGGTGTCGGGTCTTGTCGGGCGGGGAGCAGGAGCTGGCCGTGGGAGGAGCCTTCTTCACGCAGCCCCAGTGAGGCCATTCAGCCAGGGCTAGGGGCTGCGTGCTTCGGGCCCCTCCCACACAGTTCGGCGCCTGGAGCTACTGCACTTGCGTGCCGACTGTAGCGCGCATGTGCAGAGGTCCCGGCACTGTTTTCAGCGCCGGGACCTGGCTCCGCCCCACCCCCCCCACAGCTCGTGCTGGCTGCGCCGAGAGCCAGAGGACCTGTAAGTAGGTGGAGAATACCGAGGATTTTTTTAGGCGCCGTTTTAGGTGCGAAAAACGGGCGCCCAGCTCGGAGGGGCGCCCGTTTTTTTTCTTGTGGAAACTTGGGCCCTATAAGTGTAACCATTGTACTTTAACTTCTTTACTTCTTGTACTGTAATTTCTTTTGTAACTGTAATAAACATACATTTTGGAACAAGGCTCTGAGTATCAGACCGCATCTAAAATAAATCACTTACACCTGTTCCTCTCAAGCATATTACACTTACCATATGTCATGTCACAAATTACTCATATACTGTATCCAAAAATATTATTTTCTGAAACAAAGATCTAATTTGCATTTGAATTAATCAACTTTATCTGCTTCACCAACTCTCTAAGGAGCCTGTTCCATAGATGAACCATTCACTCATTGAAATAATATTTCCACAGATTTGTTTTGAATTTACCCCCCTTAAAGTGCACGCTGTGTCCTCTGGTTCTACTGTTCTGGACAAGGTGCAACAACTTTCTACATCATCCCTCTGAACTGCTGCAGGCCTTTAAATTTTGCAGCAACATATAGCTTTCTGCCCCTCCTTGGCAACCCCCAATGGATACCATTTCTGATGTCAAGTGTTCACTCACATTATGTAAATGTGGCTGAACCCAGAAACTTTGGAGGGGACAGCCGAGTTCTCATTCCAATTTTTCCCAAGCAAAAAATATAGGGTTGTGTCTTTGCGTTAGTTCACCTCAGTAAAACTGTTGGTCTTAGCAGAATCTATACATCCGTTCTGATATTGCTGTCACAGCACGCACTATTTAAAACAATACACAAGGTATATATTATAAAACCACTAAAATATACTAATAAAAATTATACCAAAGTTAATCATAAATTTTTGAAAATGATTTTAGGTGATGACTAAACTCTGCTGCACAAAGAAATGCATCATCTATAAATTTCATTAATTCATAATTAAATTATATTTGGATCATTTAAAGCTTTTGGTAACTGTGCTTTTAATACAATTTGCATTAATTAGGCTTGGGTGTCCTTTATGCAGTTTATCTGAATATAAAACAAGAATCACATTACAAAAATGCAACAAAATAAAATGAATTTAAAATTTACCAACATAATGACACATTATGTTAGATGATAATTTTGAACTGGAAAAATCATTGACAATTGCTTCGGGATATCATTGGAACTTGACAAATGAAGAAATTCCCTGCGTACATTCAAACAAATCATTGGTTACTCATGAATTGCAAATAAATACTGATGCAAAATGTGTTCCAGTTGATCAGATTATTCTGTATGTTTGTAACCTTTACAAACATACAGAATAATATGATGCACTGGAACACATTTTATTTTGAAAATGAAAATAAAATGCTGTCACATCTTTTAATACCTGCACGTGCTGCTCTTTTGCATAACTTCTGCTCGATGATATCCAGACAGTTTGCAGAATCCATCATTGCTGTATACAATAGGCCAGTCCACTATCTGGGCATTCCCAAGTACAAAATTTGTGTCTGTAGAAAAAGAAAATAGATTTAAAAACATATCTCATTTTGACAGAGTGTTAAGGTTTAATATTAGGTTCAGAATGCTAGAGGGTAATTTTGATTTCATTGACTTCAATGGAAATGAAAATCAGGAGAGATGGATCGATATCACCAGTTCACCAGAAGTCAAAATTAACTGCTATTATTTTAGCTCTAGGTCCAGAGTTTCAATCTAACACATCTGTTGAAATTAAAGTTGCTGCACATGCTCAGCTGGTAACCTTTACTGTACTGAGTAAAGTTAACACTTTTCAAAATACAAATCTGGTTTGGTTCTTACCACATCTGTAAGTGATGAATATTATATTCTAAAAAAATGTACAGAATCAAGGAAGATTAATTAATTCATGGCACTTTGGAAATCAATGGGAAAAATATTTCTGTTGTATACTTTTGACTTTGAACTGCTACAAGAGGATTTTATAAGAAATAAGAAACAGGAACAAGAGTAGGCCATACGGCCCCTCGAGCATACGGCCCCCCATTCAATAAGATCATGGCTGATCTGACTCAGCTCCACTTCCTTGCCCGCTCCCCATAACCCCTTATCCCCCTTATAGTCGGAATTAAGTTAGATTGATAATTACAAATAAGGTTGCAGTACTGAAAAAGTTGGTGGAACTTAAACTGGAAAAGGTAATGGGCTAGAACCTCCACTTTTGTGGGAGGGCGATATTTCCGGCGTGGGCAGTAAAAAAGTTTTTTCAGATCGCCGGCTTCTCGCCCATCCTCAAACCACCTAGTCTCCACTTTTGAAAATGGGTGTTACCACGAGCGATATAAAATGGGCGGCAGCGTTAAATTTTTCTGACCTTCTCCCATAAAGTGTGGCCGTCCTTAGCAACGGCATGGCAACGCTCGATTCCCACGATTCTGGAGGTCAAGGGTCACCATGACATGCACAGAAGAGGAGACAGAGAGAGAGGGAGCTCAGAGGGACTGAAGGCGTGGCTGGGTGTGGTGTGGCTGCTTTGGGAGGAAGGAGGGAGACTTTAGAGCTTCACAGCAAGTAGGCAAACAAAAAGTAGCTGTTACCAGCCACATATTTGACCAAATTTGGCCTATAATGGAGAAAGAGGAGGAGGCATCACAGCACGCTGTGGAGACTGACGTAGGAGAGAGCAATGAGCTGGGAGAGGAGCACATTGGAGGGCGCAAAAGAGCCAGGAGGTTCTCGGACGAGGCAAATGCCTTCCTCCTGCAGGAGGTCGAGTTACGCTGGGGTGATTTGACACAGGGAGGGCGTGGGAAGCCCGCCCCAAAGGCCTACCAGAAGATATGGACCAAGTTAACACAGATGGTCTCATCGGCGACCAACGAGGTGCGTGAGGGCAACCAATGCCGCAAACAATGGAACGATCTTGTGGGATCCACAAGAGTAAGTATTACATTTATTTACATGTACTTATGTATTTATATAATTTGATTTGTAACAGTCATGAGTGACTATCAGCAGATGTGAGGTCTTGCACTTTTACCGGGAATGTTTTACTCAAAGCCTGCAGTCACGGTGTACGTCTTTAGGTAAAGAATGATAATTATCATAATAATCATGATTACATCTGTCGTTGTGTGTTGTATCAGTCTCTGTGACAGTACCTAGCAATAATATCACGCCATGTCATCCTGCCACCTTTTACAGAAGAAGCTATCGATTATGAGCTCTGTGCAGAGGCGAACGGGTGGGGGGCCACCAGTCCCCAGCGACATCACTGACATGGAGGAGCGTGTGCTCGCACTCGTGGGAAAGCACCCCGTTCAACCACAGATGCAGCTGCAGACCCTGAAGTGATGCCACGTGAGTAAAGCTTACGCCATTGCGTCATGCAAAGTCTATAGATGCCACACCTGCTCATATCCGAACAATCACATATGATAGGTAATTTCTAAAATTGTCAAAGTAATAATGCTGGCCTAATGAAAATTATTGCAATGCACAATGTGTCGATGGTCATGAAATGTAATGTCTGCGATGATTTTGATAGCGATGGTGCTTTTGTCGTGCATATGCTGTGTGTAGCGTCGACTCACCTTGTCACCCTAGCACCCCCTTCTCCTCTAAAAACCTCATTTGTGTTTTGCAGCTCAGCCAACAGTGCAGCCCCAGGCAAGGCCACAGAGGCCAGAAGGTGGGGGCGCGGGGCAGGAGTTGGCGGACAATCCTACTACATCTGGTGCGGAGGAGCTCTGATTGTCGCCGGTCAATTTGCTGGGTCAGTTCTCCACGGATGAGAGTACGGACTTCGAAGAACCTGCATCGCCACACTCCAGAACCCATTCCACCCCAAGGCCATCTAGTGGTCCTCCGGTCATTCCCGCTTCCACTCTGGAGGTACCGGCCCCAAGCTCCTCGCCACAGGGCACCCCATTTGTCCCTGACGACGTCAACCCCGCAGAGGCCTTGTAGATGCAGCAGGGCCATTCCATGAGCGCAACATGAGAGCAAAGAGATGGTACAGTTGTCCAGGAGGACTGTAGACATTGGTGACCGGCTCATCGAAGCATTGGGGGTGGCATATCCCGACAGCTGGCCACCATGACAGAGTACATTCCGTGCATGGCGGAGGCCCTGGATGCGATAGCCAGGAACACTGCTGCCACAGGCCTCCCAGTGGTCCCCGAGCACGGCACTCCACCCCTAGGTTCCGCACCACCACTGTGAACGACAGATGAGAGCAAGATCCTGCTTCTGCATCAGAGAATGTTGCCACCTCGGCTCTCCGCGATTCCGTACCCGTCCAAAGATCGCCTCTGCCTTCACCCCCCCCCCAATGAGGCACCGCTTGAAGAACTCCTCGGCCAGGCACCGTGGAGTGAGGAGGGGAAGGGATAGAGGTAGGAAGGAAAGTGAGGTGCATCTGTGCAGGTGATGGCTGTGTTATATCTCCATGTGGGTGTATGCAATTTGTGGCAATGTGTGGGGGCTGGGAACCACTCTCCTGCTTTGCCTTTGTGTTCTGTGTACTGAACACAATATTTCTGGTGGGGCCTCACCAAGGCCCTGTACAACTGCAGTAAGACCTCCCTGCTCCTATATTCAAATCCCCTAGCTATGAAGGCCAACATACCATTTGCCTTCTTCACCGCCTGCTGTACCTGCATGCCAACTTTCAATGACTGATGAACCATGACACCCAGGTCTCGCTGCACCTCCCCTTTTCCTAATCTGCCGCCATTCAGATAATATTCTGCCTTCATGTTTTTGCCACCAAAGTGGATAACCTCACATTTATCCACATTATACTGCATCTGCCATGTATTTGCCCACTCGTCTAACCTGTCCAAGTCACCCTGCAGCCTCTTAGCGTCCTCCTCACAGCTCACACCGCCACCCAGTTTAGTGTCATCTGCAAACTTGGAGATATTACACTCAATTCCATCATCTAAATCATTAATATATATTGTAAAGAGCTGGGGTCCCAGCACTGAGCCCTGCGGCACTCCACTAGTCACTGCCTGCCATTCTGAAAAGGACCCGTTTATCCCGACTCTTTGCTTCCTGTCTGCCAACCAGTTCTCTATCCACGTCAGTACATTACACCCAAAACCATGTGCTTTGATTTTGCACACCAATCTCTTGTGTGGGACCTTGTCAAAAGCCTTTTGAAAGTCCAAATACACCACATCCACTGGTTCTCCCTTGTCCATTCTACTAGTTACATCCTCAAAAAATTCCAGAAGATTTGTCAAGCATGATTTCCCTTTCATAAATCCATGTTGACTTGGACCGATCCTGTCACTGCTTTCCAAATGCGCTGCTATTTCATCCTTAATAATTGATTCCAACATTTTCCCCACTACTGATGTCAGGCTAACCGGTCTATAATTACCCGTTTTCTCTCTCCCTCCTTTTTTAAAAAGTGGTGTTACATTAGCAACCCTCCAGTCCATAGGAACTGATCCAGAGTTGATAGACTGTTGGAAAATTATCACCAATGCATCCACTATTTCTAGGGCCCCTTCCTTAAGTACTCTGGGATGTAGACTAGCAGGCCCTGGGGATTTATCGGTCTTCAATCCCGTCAATTTCCCTAACACAATTTCCCGCCTAATAAGGATATCCTTCAGTTCCTCCTTCTCACTAGACCCTCGGTCCCCTAGTACATCTGGAAGATTATTTGTGTCTTCCTTTGTGAAGACAGAACCGAAGTACTTGTTCAATTGGTCTGCGATTTCTTTGTTCCCCATTATAAATTCACCCGAATCCAACTGCAAGGGACCTATGTTTGTCTTCACTAATCTTTTTCTCTTCACATATCTATAGAAGCTTTTGCAGTCAGTTTTTATGTTTCCGGCAAGCTTCCTCTCGTACTCTATTTTCCCCCTCTTAATTAAACCCTTTGTCCTCCTCTGCTGAATTCTAAATTTCTCCCAGTCCTCCGGTTTGTTGCTTTTTTTGGATAATTTGTATGCCTCTTCCTTGGATTTAACACTATCCTTAATTTCCCTTGTTAGCCACAGTTGAGCCACCTTCCGTGTTTTATTTTTACTCCAGACAGGGATGTACAATTGTTGAAGTTAGTCCATATGATCTTTAAAGGTTTGCCATTACCTCTCCACCGTCAACCCTTTAAGTATCATTTGCCAGTCTAATCTAACCAATTCGCGTCTCATATCGTCAAAGTTACCTTTCCTTAAGTTCAGGACCCTAGTTTCCGAATTAACTTTGTCACTCTCCATCTTAATAAAGAATTCTACCATATTATGGTCACTCTTCCCCAAGGGGCTTAGCACAACAAGATTACTAATTAGTCCCTTCTCATTACACATCACTCAGTCTAGGATGGCCAGCTCTCTGGTTGGTTCCTTGACATATTGGTCTAGAAAACCATCCCTAAGACACTCCACGAAATCCTCCTCCACCGCATTGCTACCAGTTAGGTTAGCCCAATCAATATGTAGATTAAAGTCGCCCATGATTACTGCTGTACCTTTATTGCACACATCCCTTATTTCTTGTTTGATGTTGTCCCCAACCTCACTACTACTATTTGATGGCCTGTACACAACTCCCACTAGCGTTTTCTGCCCTTTGGTATTCCGTAGCTCCACCCATACCGATTCCACATCACCCAAGGTAATGTCCTTCCTTACAATTGCATTAATTTCCTCTTTAACCACCAACGCCACCCCACCTCTTTTTACTTTCTGTCTATCCTTCCTAAATGCTGAATGCCCTTGGATGTTGAGTTCACATCTTGGTCACCCTGGAGACATGTCTCCGTGATGCCAATCATATCGTATCCGTTAACTGCTATCTGCACAGTTAATTTGTCCACCTTATTCTGAATACTCCTCGCATTGAGGCACAGAGCCTTCAGGCTTGTCTTTTTAACACACTTTGACCCTTTAGAATTTTGCTGTAAAGTGGCCCTTTTTGTTTTTTGCCTTGGGTTCTCTGCCCTCCACTTTTACTATACTCTTTTCTATCTTTTGCTTCTGTCTCCATTTTATTTCCCTCTGTCACCCTGCATAGGTTCCCATCCCCCTGCCATATTAGTTTAACTCCTCCCAAACAGCACTAGCAACAACTCCCCCTCGGACATTGGTTCCGGTCCTCCCCAGATGCAGACCGTCCGATTTGTACTGGTCCCACCTCCCCCAGAATCAGTTCCAATGCCCCAGGAATTTGAATCCCTCTCTGCTGCACCACTGCTCAAGCCACGTATTCATCTGAGCTATCCTGCAATTCCTACTCTGACTAGCATGTGGCACTGGTAGCAATCCCGAGATTACTACTTTTGAGGTCCTACTTTTTAATTTAACTCCTAGCTCCCTAAATTCGTCTCGTAGGACCTCATCCCGTTTTTTACCTATATCGTTGGTACCTATATGTACCACGACAACTGGCTGTTCACCCTCCCTTTTTAGAATGTCCTGCACCCGCTCCGAGACATCCTTGACCCTTGCACCAGGGAGGCAACATACCATCCTGGAGTCTCGGTTGCGGCCGCAGAAACGTCTATCTATTCCCCTTACAATTGAATCCCCTATCACTAGCGCTCTCCCACTATTTTTCCTGCCCTCCTGTGCAGCAGAGCCAGCCACGGTGCCATGAACTTGGCTGCTGCTGATCTCCTCTGATGAATCATCCCTCTCAACAGTAGCCAAAGCGGTGTATCTGTTTTGCAGGGGGATGATGGCAGGGAACCCCTGCACTACCTTCCTTGCACTGCTCTGCTATTGGTCTTCCATTCCCTATCTGGCTGTGTACCCTTTTCCTGCGGTAAGACCAACTCGCTAAACTTGCTATTCACGTCATTCTCAGCAGCGTGGATGCTCCAGAGTGAATCCACCTACAGCTCCAGTGCCGCAATGCGGTTGGTCAGCAGCTGGAGGCGGATACACTTCCCGCACACGTAGTCGTCGGGGACACCGGAAGCATCCCTGACTTCCCACATAGTACAGGAGGAGCATAACATATGTCCGAGCTCTCCTGCCATGACTTAACCTTTAGATAAACTTAATTTGGCAACAATAATGCTAAAGGTTACTTACTGATAAAGAAAAGAAAAAGAAAAACTACTTACCAATCACCAGCCAATCACTTACCCCCTTGGCTGTGACATCACCTTTCGATTTCTTTCTACTTCTTTTTTTGCCTCCCTGCTGCAGCTGCACCGGCTGGGCCTCTCCGACTCACCACGCTGGTCCCTGAACTGCTGGGCCTTTTATAGGCCACTGCCGCTCCGACTCCCGCCTCTTCGACGCACCTCGCTGGTCCCAGGAACTGCTGGGCATTTTATAGGCCGCTGCCGCTCCAACTCCCGCCTCGCTGACGCACCTCGCTGGTCAATGTTCAATACATGTCAATGGTGAGGCAGACAGCGAATTACTGTTTTCGTGGAGCTAACAGCAGAATGGTGAAACTCAGACAGCAACTTTTGGATATTGGCATTTAACCACACACCTGCCCCTCGCCTGAAATTACTGTACCATTTATGCATAAATAACAGCGGCACCATTAGCCTCACCATTATTTTGATAGTAAAATCTGGTCATTTGAAAATTACACAAATCATTGTAAGTGAGTTTGGAAGGCAGAGGAAGCAAAGGCTAGAAAATAGACGATGAAAGAGTTTGGCAGTGCTTAATGATATATACTTCAATGCAAGGAGTCTAGTGAACAAGGCAGATGAGCGGAAGGCACAGATAGATATGTGGAAATATAATATCATAGCTATTACTGAAACAGGGCTTAAAAAAGGGCAGGAATAGCAGCACAACATTCCTGGTTGCAGGATTTTCAGATGAGACAGAGAGGGGAAAAAAAGAGAGGGGGTGGGGCACATTATTGGCTAAGGAGGGATGATATGTTAGAAGGATCCTCAAGAGGCCACATGGGTTGAACTGAAGAAAAGAGGCAATGACAATGCTGGGAGTGGTGGAGGTGCAGCAAATGAGGGTACTTGGCCCAGAAGAGCCAAGGGCCCAGGGGCAGCACAGGCCAGCCCACATGACGATATGTGTGTGCACTAGGTCCGTGCAACAGAGCAGGTCTCCAGTCGTCCTGGTTAACCATTGCCACTGGATAATGGCCTAGCTCTATCAAGCCCGTGTGGTGACCATTGTGCAACAGTCACCAGATGTTAAAAAAATCCACGCACAGGCATTTTCCACCCTTTCAACTGGAGTTCAGGACTGGAATATCGGGTCCTTCACTGAAACATCTGTGAACTCATGTGGAAGCAAGTCATCCTTGTTCGAGGGGCCACCTATGATGATGATAGACCTCCAGTCAGAGGGAGTTAGAAGAGCAAATATGTAGGCAGATTTCTGAGAAGTGCAAAAAACAATAGGGCAGTAATAGTAGGGGATTTCAACTATATTAATATTAACTGGATAAAATTTGTGATTTTTTTTGAGGAGGTAACAAGGAGGGTCGATGAGGGTAGTGCAGTTAAAAGAAAGAAAATTGATGGATTTTAGCAAGGCCTTTGCCATGACAGGTTGGTCAAAAAAGTAAAGCCCATGGGATCCATGGGAAACTGGCAAGTTAGCTCCAAAATTGGCTCAGTGGCAGGAAGATAAGGATAATGGTCGACAGGTGTTTTGTGACTAGAAGGCACTAAGAGGTTACTGCACAAGGGATTGGGGGTAATATATTAGCATGGATGGAGGATTGGTTAACATACAGAAAACACAGAGTCGGGATAAATGGGTCATTATCAGATTGGCAAACAGTGACTAGTGGCGTGCCACAGGGATCGGTACTGGGTCCTCAACTTTTTACAATCTAGATTAATGACTTGGATGAAGGGACCGAGTGTAATGTAGCCAAGTTTGCTGATGATACAAAGATGAGTGGGAAAGCAAATTGTGAGGACACAAAAAATCTGCAAAGGGATATAGACAGGCTAAGTGAGTGGGCAAAGATTTGGCAGATGGAATACAATGTGGGAATATGTGAGGTTATCCACTTTGGCAGAAATAATAAAAAAGCAAATTATAATTTAAATGGAGAAAAATTGCAAAGTGCTGCAGTACAGAGAGACCTGGGGGTCCTTGTGCATGAAACATAAAAAGTTAGTATGCAGATACAGCAAGTAATCAGGAAGGCAAATGAAATGTTGCCATTTATTGCAAGGGGGATAAAGTATAAAAGCAGAGAAGTCCTGCTACAACTGTACAGGGTATTGGTGAGGCCACATCTGGAGGACTCCGTATTTAAAGAAGGATATACTTACATTGGAGGGTGTTCAGAGAAGGTTCACTAGGTTGATTCTGGAGATGAGGGGGTTGATTTATGAGGATAGGTTGAGTAGGTTGGGCCTATATACATTGGAGTTCAGGAGAATGAGAGGTGATCTTATTGAAACATATAAAATAATGAGGGGGCTCGACAAGGTGGATGCAGAGAGGATATTTCCACTCATAGGGGAAAATAAAACTTGGGGGCATAATCTCAGAATAAGGGGCCGCCCATTTAAAACTGAGATGAGGAGGAATTTCTTCTCTCAATGGGTTGTAAATCTGTGGAATTCTCTGCCCCAAAGAGCTGTGGAGGCTAGGTCACTGAATATATTTAAGGCGTAGATAGACAGATTTTTGAGCGATATGGGAATAAAGGGTTATGGGGAAACTAAAAACTAGGGAAAACTAAAACTAGGGAACCATGGGCTAGAACCGCCACTTTTTTTTGCCTGTTTAACCTCCATTTTACCGCTGAAATGACGCCTATATATCGCCCATTTTGGCACAAAATGGAAACTGGCGGGCATTTTTCGGAAACTTAGCGCCAAGCGTTACTTTCCCCATGTGCTTAACGCTGAGAAAAAATATTACTGCCCGCCCACTTTTTTGGGGCGGAATCAGCAGAATGGGCGAATTCAACTGCCATAATATCGGCCAGCGTTACTTTCCGCACGGAATTAATGCCGAAATTCAATATTAACGCCCGGTGACTGTTTTTTGTCGTAAAGAGCATATTTACCCAAACAAGCGGCCATGGAGATCGCCACATCATCAATTTCATCACCTCGCACACATTTTGCTCACAATATCGCTCGCTCAAAAAAAACGCCCACAAAAAGTGGAACTAACTGGAACGAATCACAGCGTTACGGACGCCATGTTGCAGATCACATGTCGCGTCCTTTAAAAGGTTACTGTGTTTCAATCTCGGCGGAGTTTGGATGTACTCTACAGGTCATTGGAGTTGATGTGAACATCTCTAAAAACATCTTGACCACACTGTGCCCAATTGGAATTGAAGAGGTGTGTTCATCAGGACATTCCTTGTTTGTGAGCAATCGGTGGAAAACAGAGAGCTACTGCAATGGGGCCTGTCCTTTCTCACCCTCTCTTGGTGACCAATTACAGGCAGCAGACTTGACATCGCCGAAGGAACGCTGCACTGCATTATGTGCCCAATGTACGAAGTGACAGACAGATGAGGAGGACCAAACCATACACACCCCGCAAGTACAAGGAGAAGCATTCTTACCTCGACTTGCCCAACACAACCTGCCTTTGGAAACTGCGCTTCCACAAAGAGGTTATCACTGAGGTATGCCAGTTGATCAGGGCAGATCTGCAGCCTGCCAGCACCATCAGAACTGCACTGTCCATCGAGGTCAAAGTCACCGCGGCACTGTCGTTCTATGCCTCGGGTTCTTTTCAGGCCACAGCTGGCGACATTTGCGGACTTTCTCAGCATGCCACACATCGCTGCATTAGACAGGTCACTGAAGCCCTGTACGCACACAGGAGGCACTTGATCCGCTTCCCTATGACGAGGGAGGCACAGAGTGAGAGGACTCTAGGATTCTTCAGAATTACAAACTTCCCCAAGGTGCAGGGAGCAATAGACTGTATGCACATCACGATGCGGGCACCTTTTCAGGATGCTGAGGTTTTCAGGAACCACAAGCGATTCCACTCCCTGAATGTCCAACTGGTTGTTGACCACCAGCAAATTATACTGGCAGTGAACGCTCAATTTCCGGGCAGCATCCATGATGCGCACATCCTGCATGAGAGCACTGTATCTGACTTGTTTAGCAATGAGCCACAAGCTGGATGCTTGGGAACAAAGGATATGGCCTCGCCACCTGGCTGATGACCCCACTGCGTGACACCCACACCGAAGCCGAGAGGCGATACAACGAGAGCCACAGAGCAACCGCAATATTGTGGAGAAAACCATTGGAGTGCTGAAGCAGCGCTTTTGATGCCTGGACCACTCAGGAGGTGAGCTCCAATACCACCCTGAGCAGGTAGCTCAATTCGTGGTGGTCTGCTCCATGCTACACAACTTGGCTATCAGAAGGGGACAAGAGTTGCCTAATGAGTCACCAGAGAGAGGAAGAGGAGGATGAGGAGGCGACGCTGACATCGGGCCAATCAGGCTGGCGCTGAAGCCATGCCCCCCCCCCGCCCCCCTGTAGACCACATGAAAGGGCCCATGGTGGCATGATAGCTGCAAGAGCCTTACATCAGGAGCTCAACAATGATCGCTTTACAAGGCTGGCACACTGCTGGGTGTGTAGGTCATACAACAATGGTGGGCATCACCTTGGTGACATTTAAAGTTTAAGTTGATTGAAGTTAAGTGTCATTATACCCTTTGATGTTAAGGAATCACCAGTGTGTAATGGTGCAGCTATCTGAGCTAATGTGCTGCAAGGTTTTGTTAAATTAAAAACATTTAAACCGAACATTAGTCTGAAATCATCAGTATTTCTGTACAAGTCAATGCTTTCGCCCCCCTCCCACTTCTCCTCCCCACCTCTACCCCTTACCCTTACCCTCCTGACTCCAAGTTGCCTGGCCGAGGAGGTCCTCAGGCAATGCTTCATTTGCGGGGGGGGGGGTAGTCTGATGGCTGAAGCGCTGCTTGGACAAATACGGAAGAGGACGGTCCCAAGGTGGGAACGTGCTCTGAGCCATAAGCAAGATGTTGCTGCTGGCTCTCATGTGTCGTTGGCAATGGGGGTGCGTCACCTTGGGGTGCAGTGCAGCGCTCCGGGACTACTGGGAGCCCTCTGCCACCAGTGGTCCTGGCTACCAGCTCCAGGGGCTCCTCCATCCCTTCCATTTAATATGTTATTTGTTGGACAAAAACTCGGTGGCAACTATGTTCTCGGTGCTTAGTGGGCTTTTTGCTGCTGGTGAATCTCCGGCGTTCCTCCCACAACAGTCAAACAAGCACACACCATAGCCACACCCACTTTCAGTGCCTCTGAGCTCCCTCTCACTCTGTCTCCTCTTCTGCGCATGTCATGATGACCCTTGACCTCCTGAATCGCGGGAATCGAGCGTTGCCATGCCGTTGCTAAGGACGGCCATACTTTACAGCAGAAGGTCAGAAAAATTTTATGCTAATGCCCATTTGATATTGCTCACGGTAACGCACATTTTCAAAAATGTAAACTAGGTGTTTTGAGAATGGACGAGAAGCCGGCGATCTGAAAACCCTTTTTTAATGCCCACGCCGGAAATAATGCCCATTTTTGGGCGATAGGCTCAAAAGTGGAGATTCTAGCCCCATAGAATAAGGGGCCGTTGATTTAAAACTGAGATGAGGAGAAATTTCTTCTCTGAGGGTTGTAAATCTATGGAATTCTCTGCCCCAGAGAGCTGTGGAGGCTGGGTCATTGAATATATTTAAGGCGGAGATAAGACAGATTTTTGAGCGATAAGGAAGTAAAGAATTATGGGGAGCGGGCGGGGAAGTGGCGCTGAGTCCATGATCAGATCAACTATGATCTTATTGAATGTCGTAGCAGGCTCAATGGCCTACTCCTGCTCCTATTTCTTATGTTCTTATGTAAAAGGCTGTTTCTAGTTGGGTTCCACAAGGCTCAGGACGAGATCCCCTTTTACGGTATATATATCAAGGGTTTAGACTTCAATGTAGAGGGCATGATTAAGAAGTTTGCAGATGATACTAAAATTGACCATGTGGTTGACAGTGAGGAAGATGGCTGTAGATTGCAGGAAGATATCAATGGACTAGTCAGGTGGGTAGAAAAGTGGCAAATGGAATTAAATACGGAGAAGTGTGAGGTAATGCATTTGAGTAGAGCTAAAAGGGAAAATAATACACAATAAATGGTAGGATACCGAGA
Organism: Pristiophorus japonicus; assembly: GCF_044704955.1. Lineage (NCBI taxonomy): Eukaryota > Metazoa > Chordata > Chondrichthyes > Pristiophoridae > Pristiophorus > Pristiophorus japonicus. The sequence goes on from NC_091985.1 coordinate 66,050,902, forward strand.
AATGTAGAGGAACAGAGGGACCTTGGAGTGCATGACCACAGATCCCTGAAGATAGCAGTACAGCCAGATAAGGTGGTTACGAAGGCATACGGAATACTTGCTTCTATTAGCCAAGGCGTAGAATACAAGAGCAGAGAGGATATGCTAGAATTGTATAAAACACTAGCTAGGCCATAACTAGAGTACTGCATACAGTTCTGGTCACAAAATTACAGGAAGGATGTGATTGAACTAGAGAGGGTACAGAAGAGACTTACGAGGATGTTGACAGGACTGGAAAATGTTAGCATTGAGGAAAGATTGGATAGGCTGGGTTTGTTTTCTTTAGAACAGAGGAGACTGAAGGAAGACTTAATTGAGGTGTATAAAATTATGAGGGGACTGGATAGAGTGGATAGGAATGACCTACTTCCATTTGCAGAGATGTGAATAACCAGGGGGCATAGATTTAAAATGATTTGTAGAAGGATTAGAGGGGAGTTGAGATTTTCTTTCATCTAGAGGGTGGGGGCCGGGTGCGGGGGGACGTAGGAGTATGGAACTCACTGGCTGAAAGGGTGGTAAAGGCATTTAAAAATAGTTGGATATGCTCTTGAAGTGACGTATCCTGCCATGCTACAGACCAAGAGTTGGAAAGTGGGATTAGGCTAGAAAGCTCTTTTTCAACCGACGCAGACACGATAGGCTGAATGGTCTCCTTCTGTGGCGTAGATTTCTATGATTCATTGGTAGGCAGTAGTTAGAATATTGTGTTCAGTTTTTGACACCCTTTTGGGAAGGATGCCAGAGCCATGGAGTGGAACAGAGTAGATTTAGTAAAATGATGGCAGGGGTTTGTACTATTGTGCGATTCCAGCTGCTCTTACAAAACTGGAACTCAGGTGTGTTAGGGAGATGTAGACAGACCTTGGTGATGCATCTTTCCATGCTATACCCACTTGTGGGCTGATTATTTTTGTCTCTAATAAATAAATTAATTGAAGAAAAAATTACAGATGTATTAAAAAATGTGCATTATATGCAAGATTAATGCAATCAGGTATGTATAAAAGTATCTGCAGTGCCTTATCACATCCTCAGGGTGTCTCAAAGCACTTCATATCCAGTACATTGCTTTTGCAGTGTAGTCAGTATTATTTAGGGAAACAATTTACACACAGCAAGATGACAAGTTAATGTGTTTTTGATGATGTTCATTGAGGAAGGAATGTTGGACAGGGAACTCAGAGAATTCCTTACTTTTCTTCATCTGACCAGGCAGTCGGGCCTCAGTTTAACACATCACCCAAAAGATGCCAGCTCTGGCAATATGACATTCACTCAGTAGTGCACTGAAACGACAGCCTAGATTGTGTGTTGAAGTTCTGGAGAAGGCTTGAAGCCACAAACTTCTGATTCTTTTTTTTTAAATTATTTGTTCCTGCGATATGGGCTTCACTGGCGAGGCCAGCATTTATTGCCCATCCCTAATTGCCCTCGAGAAGGTGGTGGTGAGCAGCCTTCTTGAACCACTGCAGTCCTTGTGGTGAAGATACTCCCACAGTACTGTTACAGAGGGAGTTCCAGGATTTTGACCCAGCCACGATGAAGGAACAACAACTCAGGTTGGTGTGTAACTTGGTGGGAAACTTGCAGGTAATGGTGTTCTCATGCGCCCACTGCCCTCGTCCTTCGAGATGGTAGAGGTCACAGGTTTCGGAGGTGCTGAAGCCTTGGTGAGTTGCTACAGTGCATCTTGTAGATGGTACACACTGCAGCCACGGTACACCGATGGTGGAGGGAGTGAATATTTATGGTGGTGGATGGGGTGTCAATCAAGCCAACTGCTTTGTCCTGGACACTAGGATTAGCAATGAAGCCAAACCCTATTTAAAAATGTCAGAGATCTGGGAGAATGCAGAGAATAGCATTCTAAATATGTTCTCAAATAATTCTCCAATGAATGAATGCTTGTAAGACCTCATTAAGAATGCCCTACCATTGTCCTTTTTATACAAATTCATGCAGAAAGACAATTAATTTAAATAATCTTGCAACTGAGGTTAGTCATTAGTAGTTATTTCCACAATCGTTTTTCATGCACACAATCAAAACTTCCACAAAACTGCAGTACAAGTCACCCTCAAAATATTTTAAATAACTGATCTTGTTTAATTACAAAAAGAGTCATATTCACATTTTATGGGAGTGAAATGTTTTTAGTGTTACTTAAGATTTACAAATCTTCTTTGAGTTGAAAGAGTTGAAAGCTGAAAGAGATGGCAGGAATCCACTGCACACTGATAAATATTGCATCATGGTAACACTGAAAGAATTCTAGCTCAGTTTCTGAAGTGGCAATAATTGACAATCCTGATAAATAAGAGAGATCAAGCCCTGAACCAGACATTTTTACTGGAAAAAGATTCTATTTCCTTTAAAATGACTAGATTTCTCAGTGTAATGACATATGAATTTTAGCCATTTTAAATGAGTATTGCAAAAACAAACTTCTCACTACTTCTTATCTCCCTATAAATATATATATCATATTTTTCATTCTTTTACAAATTAAATGAATATGAAACAATTTATAAGTTTTGAGGAAAAGGTAGCCTGACTATTGTAGGGTTCAATCATACCTTCTCACCGTACAATGCCCGCCATTAGTTAGACTTGGCCCTACCTGTTTAATTTCCACAAAACTTTGCAGTAAGTGGGAGATGGAAGCGGTGTAACTCCCTCTACAGGGCATCTGGAATCCATGTGAGCAGGCCAAGCAATTGCATATCTCCTGAACACAAAAGCAAAATACTGCAGATGCTGGAATCTGATATCTCCTGAACCAATCAGATTGTAGTATTGTTAACAGAACAGCGCAGAGTTTGTTTCATTCATTATCCACCTTACAGTAGAGGAACTTCATGGCGTTCAATGCACTTGAATGGTGAGTCAGACAGCGAGATGCCATTTTCGCGAAGCTAACAGCAGAATAGTGCAACTTCTGGATTTTCGCATTTAATTGCGCATCTGTCCGTTGCCTAAAGTTGATCTGCAATCTTCACATAAAGAACGGTGCCAATATTATGTAAACCAAATCAACATATCTTTCTTTTCTGTGAAGTTGTAGAATGTATTATCTATAGCCCGTTTCTACATCATCATACATCAATGTTTCCTTGACACAATTGGCTCATACTTTGACAAAAGCTTCAAAAGGATGCATCAATGTATATTGCCTTCATATAAATATCCGAAAAAGAATTCATAAATATTTTGAAAGAGGAAAACCACATCAAGAAAAAGCATAGCAAAACGTTACAGGGTTGTGCCGGTTTACTTACACCAAGAAAATGTGATCAGAACTGAACCTGACACACATTAGAATAATTATTAAAAGATTAACCTCAGGTTATCAACACCAGTAGCTGTAATACAAAATATTCCTTGGAAAGTTATGTGACAATACTTTAATAGAGGGCTGTTTTCTCTAAAATGAGTTTCTAACAGAATAGCAAAGCTACATTTAAAAATCTCTTCAGAGATACAAAAGTATGTCTGGGTGTAGCAAACAATTAACAGCACTTCTACTGCCATAGAATATTGCACAGAATATGAATATAATTGCAGTTGGTTAAAGTTAGTGTAGTCACAGTAAAAATTATTTTCCCCGATGGACAGAAAAGGGCCGGGATGGTTGGGGTTAACATATCAGGATCAAGCAGCCTGACCCCATTCCTGTCCCTTTTAACTTTAACATACAGAAATCAGGTCATTGACAAGGCTCCCACAAAAAGGCAGACAGGGGCCAAATTAACATTCCAAATTATGACATCAGCGGCGTCGTGACTTAAATTTAACTGGAAGTGAGGGGGAGACCCGAGCGGTCAGCTACCCGGCAGCTGATCCAAGGCAGGAGCTACCGATTACCAAAGGAAAATGCTAACGATCAGGGGGTCCTGTGGAATTCTCTACCACAGAAGGCTGTGGAGGCCAAGTCACTGAATATATTTAAGAAGGAGATGGATAGATTTCTAGACACAAAAGGCATCAAGGGGTATGGGGAGAAAGCGGAAATATGGTATTGAGATAGAGGATCAATCATGATCATACTGAATGGCGGTGCAGGCTTGAAGGGCCGAATGGCCTACTACTGCTCCTATTTTCTATATGTTGTGTATCTGTAAAGCATGCACTCCCATGTTCTGCCACCAGGGAGCTCATCCCCTGAAGTCCCAAGGGATCCCAGCATCCCTTGAGAGCACTGTATATAAGCCGGCCCCCTAAGGCCTGTTCCTCACTCTGGAGTGTCTTAATAAAGACTGAGGTCACTGTTACTTTAACCTCCCTGTGTGCAGTCTCATCTGTGTTAGGAACACAATAACTGGCAACGAGAATACAAATCCAACGCAAAGATGCAGCAAATTGCGGGTATCCTGGAGACGTTCTCGGAGGGTTAGGACTGGGAAGCCTATGTCAAATGGCTAGACCAGTACTTTGTAGCCAACGAGCTGGGCGGAGAAGGAAGCGCTGCAAAGAGAGCGGTCCTCCTCATGGTCTGCGGGGCACCGACCTACAGCCTCATGAAGAATCTTCTGGCTCCGGTGAATCCCTTGGATAAGTCGTATGAGGAGCTGTGTACACTGGTTTGGGAGCATCTCAACCAGTGGGAGAGCGTGCTGATGGCGAGGTATCGGTTCTGCACGTGCCAGCGATCTGAAGGTCAGGAAGTGGCGAGCTACGTCGCCGAGCTAAGGCGACTTGCAGGACAATGTGAGTTTGATGGCTACCTGGAGCAAATGCTCAGAGACTTTTTTGTACTGGGCATTGGCCAAGAGACCATCCTACGAAAACTTTTGACTGTAGAGACAACGACCCTCAGTAAGGCCATTGCGATAGTACAGGCGTTTATGTCCACCAGTGATAACATCAAACAAATCTCTCAGCACACAAGTGCTAGCAATGTTCATAAATTAACTGGAACTGTGTTTGCGAGCAGAAATGTACAGTGCAGAAACCACGAGTCTGCAACTGCCAGCAGGCCTCAGGTGACCCAGCTGACTCAGAGTCCCCAACAAAGGATGAATGCAAGGCAATTCACACCTTGTTGGCGTTGTGGAGGCTTCCATTCAGCCTATTCATGCCGCTTCAAAGGGCATGTTTGCAAGAGCTGTGGAACAATGGGGCATCTCCAACGAGCTTGCAGATGAGCTGCAAGCTCTGCAAAAGCTGCTAACCACCACGTGGCAGAGGAAGATCGGTCCATGGTGGATCAAAGCACTTCCGAGCCTCAGAGAGAGGAGGCAGATGCTGAAGTACACGGGGTGCACACATTTGCAACAAAATGTCCACCTATAATGCTAAATGTAAAATTGAATGGCTTACCCGAAGCCATGGAACTGGACACTGGCGCTAGCCAATCCACCATGAGTAAAAAGATGTGGTGCAACAAGGCATTCAGACCAGCCGAGTCCCATCCACTCAAAACTGAGAATGTACACCAAATAGCTTATCACTGTCTTGAGCAGCGCCATGGTCAAGGTCATCTACGAGGGCACAGTGCACGAACTGCCACTCTGGATTGTCCCGGGCGATGGCCCCACACTGCTTGGAAGGAGTTGGCTGGGCAAAATCTGCTGGAACTGGCATGACATCCGAGCGCTATCACATGTTGATGAGGCCACATGTACCCAGGTTCTTAACAAATTTCCTTCCCTTTTTGAACCAGGCATTGAAAACTTTTCCGGGGCGAAGGTGCGGAGCCACATGGCGCGAGCGGTACATCACATGATGAGGGAGAGAGTGGAAATCTAGCTGGACAGGCTGCAACGCAAGGGCATCATCTCCCCAGTGGAATTCAGCGAGTGGGCCAGCCCGATTGTTCCAGTACTCAAAAGTGATGACACGGTCAGGATTTGCAGCGATTATAAAGTACCTATTAATCATTTCTCGCTACAGGACCAATACCCGCTACCTAAGGCAGATGACCTATAAGGCAGATGACCTATTTGCGATGCTGGCAGAAGGCAAGACATTCACCAAGCTCGACCTCACTTCGGCCTACATGACGCAGGAGCTGGAGGAGTCTTCGAAGAGCCTCACCTGCATCAACATGCACAAGGGACTGTTCATCTACAACAGATGCCCGTTTGGAATTCGGTCGGCTGCAGCGATCTTCCAGAGAAACATGGAGGGCCTACTCAAGTCGGTACCACACACGGTGGTTTTTTAGGACGACATATTAGTCACGGGTCGGGACACCATTGAGCACCTACAAAACCTGGAGGAGGTCCTCCAGCAACTGGATCGCGTAGGGCTGCGGCTGAAGAGGTCGAAATGCATCTTCATGGCAACAGAAGTAGAGTGTTTGGGGAGATAGATCGTGGCGGATGGCAGTCGGGCCACAGATGCCAAGACAGAGCCTATCAGGAACGCACCCAGGCCACAGAACGTCACGGAGCTGCGGTCATTCCTGGGACTCGTCAACTATTTTGGTAACTTCCTACTGGGATTAAGCACCCTCTTAGAGCCCCTACATGTGTTATTGTGTAAAGGTTAGAACTGGATATGGGAAAAAAAACAAGTATTTGCTATTGAGAAAACCAGAAACATTTTATACTCCAACAAGCTGCTTGTATTGTATAACCCGTGTAAAAGACTTGTGCTAGCATGTGATGCGTCATCGTACGGAGTCAGGTGTGTATTACAACAAGCTAACGTTGCAGGGAAGTTGCAACCTGTCGCCTATGTCTCCAGAAGCTTGTTTAAGGCCGAGAGGGCCTACAGCATGATTGAGAAAGAGGCATTAGCATGTGTGTTCGGGGTAAAGAAAATGCATCAGTACTGTTTGGCCTCAAATTTGAGCTGGAAATCGATCACAAGCCCTTAACATACCTGTTCGCTGAAAACAAGGGGATTAATACTAATGCCTCAGCCCCATACAAAGGTGGACACTTGTGCTATCAGCGTATAACTATACCATCCGCCACAGGCCAGGCACCGAGAACTGTGCAGATGCTCTCAGTCGGCTACCATTGCCCACAGCAGGGGTGGAAATGGCGCAGCCTGCAAACTTGTTCATAGTGGTGCAGCCCGCAGACTTGTTGATGGTCATGGAAGCATTTGAAAATGATAAATCACCTGTCACGGCCCGCCAGATTAGGACTTGGACCAGCCAAGATCCTCTGCTGTTCCTAGTAAAAAACTGTGTACTGCATAGGAGCTGGGCCATCATCCCCGTTGAAATGCAAGAGCTAATCAAGTCGTTCCAGCGGTGAAAGGACGAGCTGTCCATTCAGGCAGACTGCCTGTTGTGGGGTAACCGCGCAGTGCTACCCAAAAAGGGCAGGGAGACGTTCATCTCGGATCTCCACAGCACACACCCGGGTATAGTAATGATGAAAGCGATAGCCAGATTCCACATGTGGTGGCCCGGTATCGACTCTGACTTAGAGTACTGTGTACGGCAATGCAGCGTATGTGCTCAGTTGAGCAACATGCCCAGAGAGGCACCACTACGTTTGTGGTCCTGGCCCTCCAGACCATGGTCAAGGATCCATGTCGACTATGCGGGCCTGTTTCTAGGTAAAATGTTCTTGGTGGTGGTGGATGCTTTTTCAAAATGGATTGAATGTGAAATAATGTCGGGAAGCACCGCCACCATTGAAAGCCTGAGGGCCATGTTTGCCACCCACGGCCTGCCTGACATACTGGTCAGTGACAGCGGGCCATGTTTCACCAGTGCCGAATTTAAAGAATTCATGACCCGAAATGGGCTCAAACATGTCACCTCGGCCCCGCTTAAACCAGCCTCCAATGGGCAGGCAGAGCAGGCAGTACAAACAATCAAACAGAGCCTTAAACAAGTCACAGAAGGCTCACTCCAAACCCGCCTGTCCCAAGTACTGCTCAGCTGCCACACGAGACCCCACTCACTCACAGGGGTGCCCCCGGCTGAGCTACTCATGAAAAGGACACTTAAATCCAGACTCTTGCTGGTTCACCCCAACCTGCATGATCAGGTAGAGAGCAGGCGGCAGCAACAAAATGTAAACGATGGTCGCGCCACTGTGTCACGGGGAATTGATCTGAATGACTCTGTGTATGTGCTAAACTATGAACATGGTCCCAAGTGGATCGCTAAAGAAGGGAATAGGGTGTTTGTAGTCAAACTAGACAATGGACAAATTTGCAGAAAGCACCTGGACCAAACGAGGTTGCGGTTCACAGACTGCCCTGAACAACCCACAGCAGACACCATCTTTTTCGAGCCCACAACACACACCCAAAGGATCAACGACACCACGCCGGACCAGGAAATCGAACCCATCACGCCCAACAGCCCAGCAAGGCCCGGCTCACCCAGCAGCCCTGCAGGGCCAACAACACGCCAGCCCAGCGAGAGCACAGCCAACACACCAGAACAGGCTTTTGTACCGAGGAGGTCCACCAGGGAAAGAAAGGCTCCAGACCGCCTCACCTTGTAAATAGTTTTCACTTTGACTATGCGGTGGGTGGGGTGGGGGGGGGTGGCAGGGTGATGTTGTATATCTGTAAAACATGCACTCCCATGTTCCGCCACCAGGGAGTGCATCCCCTGAAGTCCCAAGGGATCCCAGCATCCCTTGGGAGCACTGTATATAAGCCGGCCCCGAAGGCCTGTTCCTCACTCTGGAGTGTCTTAATAAAGACTGAGGTCACTGTTACTTTAACCTCCCTGTGTGCAGTCTCATCCGTGTTCGGAACACAATACTATATCTATGTTTCTATGTTAAATTAGATAGCCTTCAAAAACGGGCGCAGTGATCCCAATGTGTGGTTAACTCACGCCCATTGAAATACAGGCAGGACGCCAACTTTGTGCTGCCTGTGCATTTTCATGATTTCTGCTTGCAGCCAGCATTCACCGCACTGTTCTTTGACTGCAGGGGACCCAATATTGTGAGTACCTAGCAGTGCTTAAAGCTAGCCTGCACCTCTTGAAGGGGAGGTGATTTGTGACTGCTGGAGGTGCTGAGATCATTGGGAATAATATGCTGTGAAACAATTAACAATGGCTGACCATGAGAAAGAGCGTGCACCAATGTTTTTGATGCTGCACTGGAGGCCTTGGTGGAAGAGGTGGAAAGGAGGCGAGATGACCTGTACCCTCAGACACACACTCATAAGTCAGTGGCAAGAGATAGCAGAAGATGCCAGGAGTCTAGCTGCAACAACATGGATGCAGTGCAAGTTTAATGATCTCACACGAGTGATCAAGGTCAATGAATGCATTTTCAAATGCGATATCCTACAAACTGCCCCACTTGTCTCTGCCACTGCTCAATTCATCACACCCCCATCGCTCACCTACCAACAATCTCTATCAACCAGGGCTCATACTTAACATTCATATGTTTCAAACATAAAATGCTGGAAATATTCAGCAGGTCAGGCAGCATCTGTGGAGAGAGAAAGAAAAAAAGAAAGACTTGGATTTATATAGTGCCTTTCATGACCACCGGATGTCTCAAAGCGCTTTACAGGAGTACTTTTGGAATGTAGTCACTGTTGTAATGTAGGAAACACAGCGGTCAATGTGTGCACAAGCAAGCTCTCACAAACAGCAATGTAATAATGGCCAGATAATCTGTTTGTGTAATGTTGATTGAGAGATAAATATTGGCCAGGACACCGGGGATAGCTCCCCTGCTCTTCTTTGAAATAGTGCCATGGGATCTTTTATGTCCACTTGAGAGAGCAGACGGGGCCTCAATTTAACATCTCATCCGAAAAACGGAAATCTGAAATAAAAACAGAAAATGCTAGAAATACTCAGCAGGTCAGGCAGGATCTGTGGTGAGAGAAACAGAGTTAACATTTCAGGTCGATAACCTTTCATCAGAACTACTGACGAAAGGTCATCGACCTGAAACATTAACTGTTTCTGTTTTTATTTCAGATTTCCAGCATCCATAGTATTTTGCTTTTGTATGTTTCACCACATCCTCACATCAACACTTATCACTGTTGCAAACCTCAAACCTACCTTTCACAGCTTGCACACACTGGATACTATTCAACCATGAAAAGCACATCACCGAAACAGATTGCACAATACTCATTAACACACTTCCCTCTCTCTTGTAGAAGAAGGTGGCGCACAACCGGAGGCAGAAAGAACTAACCGGAAGGGGAAGAGGTGTGCCTACATGACTAACCCCCATGGAGGAGACGGTGCTGAGGCCATGGCACCACTGGGGCTGAAGGCATTGAAGATCAGAGCTTTGAAGATGAGGGTATCCGCACTCCTAATCCTCCTTCTCTCATCCCACTTCTCCCTCATCCCACAATCTCTTCTGACTGAGGAACTGCTGATGGTGTAAGCATGCACTTCTTACTTGCTCCTCTGCCGTCACCACAACCCTACCCTTTTCGCTTTTTCCTTTAGACACCGAAGAAATGCAATCTGCCCAAGCAGTGGAAAAAGAGCAAGAAGACAGTGAAGATTAAGACAAACCGTTACTCGATTTCACAGTCGCAGCCACAAGCTCAGATACTGACGCTGTGCGTAATTTAGAGCAAAACACAGAGGTGGGATCTGCACGTGGTGAGACACCGGGCACAAGTGTGCTTCAGCTAGGGCAGGGGGAAAGGATAGCACAGGTGGTAGCTCGCCGGAGGGTGATGTCGCACACGAATTCTGCTGCAGAGGACTCAGATCATGGCCCAGAAATCCCAGTTTCTCCTTCCTGCAGGCATTCGACTGGATTCTGGAAAAAAGAAGTGCACCTACCTGAAACTGCTGCGCCCACGCGAGATCCCGGTCCAGAGGCCTCTCCTGACTGCGTGTCGCAGCGCATGCACGTCGGGACGTGCGCAGGCCTGGAGCTGGAATCACATGGCTTTGGGCAGGTATAGTATATTCTTATTCATAGTAATAGGAGTTTCGTAAGTCCGAAACTCCTACTACTATGAATGAGAAACACCCTCAGACACCCAAACACTACATAAAACATTAAATAAAATACATCACATAAATACACTATAGAAATTAAAATTGATAGAAATGTTTTTGAAAAAAAAATATTTGCCAATTTTTTTTAGTTTTAGTTATGGTTTAAAATAAAATTACCTGAGTGGGCAGGGTTTTTAACATAAATATGTATTTTTAAATTTTATTTTAATATGTTTTTAATATGTTTTTAAACTCTTATGCTGGTAAAAGTAGGCCTATGCGCCTGCTTTCACCAGGTGCAAGAGTTTTAAGGAGATTCGCAGGGCAAGAGATGGACAATTAGCCCAATCTCTGCTGGGGGAATGTCCTCGCTCCCGATACGCGGGAGATCTGTCAAGCCAGAAACTTGACAGATCAGAAAAGCTGGTTTTCAGCGCATGCGCATTGCGCACCGAAAACCGGCTTTTCCGATGTCTTCCCGGGTCCGTACACACTCCATACGGATCCGGGGAGGCCGCGATTTCTGAGCCCATGACTTCGATGGGCCAGGTTAAAATGCTTGGTGCACTGGAAAGCATGCAGGAGTTCGGCACCAACTTGGCACAGGGCTTTGCACAGATCTTGGAATCCATCCTTTCCAACATGGAATAGGTGGCTACCTCCAGCAGCACATCTGTGGGACCAACCACTGCAGCACAAGCAGCATCCACCCAATGCCTGCACGCTGCAGTGGAGCTCAGACTGCTGCCACCATTGCTCTGGATACCAGTGTACAAACGGGCTTCCAGGGGAGCACAGCAATCTGGTCTCCATCAGAGCTGCTCCCTAAAGTACCTCTGTGGATATGATCTCCTGCTGAGAGCCCTTCTCCTCCTCCTCCTCCTCCTCCTCTCTCTTCTAGCAGCTTGTCCTGCTCTACGTGGCCTCTGTTCATTCTATCAGTCATGCTCAATGCCAAGAAGAGGCACCACTAGGCTACTCATGTCTGGAAGCAATTGGTTTGTGCACAAGCCCTTAGGTCATATAATCATAGAAATTTACAGCACAGAATGGGCCTTTTGGCCCATCGGGTCAGTGCCGGCTGCAAAAGAGCTATCCAGCCTAATCCCACATTCCAGCTCTTGGCCCATAGCCTTGTAGGTTACGGCACTTCAAGCGCATATCCAAGTATTTTTTAAATGCAATGAGGGTTTCTGCCTCTACCACCATTTCAGGCAGTGAGTTCCAGATCCACCACCCTCTGTGTGAAAGAAATTCTCCTCAACTCCCTTCTAAACCTTCTAACAATTACTTTAAATCTATGCACCCTGGTTATTGACCTCTCTGCTAGGGAAAAAAGTCCTTCCTATCCACTCTAACTAGGCCCCTCATAATTTTACACACCTCAATTAAATCTCCCCTCAGCATCCTCTGTTCTAAGGAAATCAACCCCAGCCTATCCAACCTTTCATCATCGCAAATTATTGTTACGGCCCTATCCTGGGGCCAAATAATACATTTTGGAACACAGATATAGAATCGGAACGCCTCCACTATTTCCTCTATCTAAAGTTTCATTCTCCCACCTCTCCTTCAGGGGAAACCTCCAAGCCAGAGATAGATCATTGAGCTGTTAAGACTGAGATGCCTTTGGCTGGCTCACAATTATGAGCGCACTCACACCTCTCTCCAGTTCCTGCTTTGCTATTGATCATTAATTAACCAGTGATATTCCACATTGTTGCTCATGGATAAAGGAGTGAAGATCTTCCCCCCTCCTTACCAACAATTGTGTCCCCTTATTAATTTTAACAGCAACTGTTTTTCAGTTTTATTTAATTCATCCACTGGTTTGATCATTCAAATGGTTGGTTAAGAGTCCTACGCTTGTTGCAAGACAACTTTCGTTACCCCAGCTGCCCCAGTGCCTGACTTGCCGCATAATCAACTCGCCCAGCAACTTATGGCGCTGAGAGGCAGAAAGGACCATTCATCAATGCTGTTCAAAGGGTTAATATAATACATGCTGGTTAGTTTCTGGTTTGACATTTGAGGCTGCTGGTTAATTTCTGGGTGTTTTGGGGTCTGTTTTCTGACTCTGCAAACTTAATTCTGACTGTTGAGAAAAGGTTTTGCTGGTGCTGTAGTGGACTTGGCTTCCTTCACAACTATTGTACTGTAGTCATGGGTGGTCTGGTAAGAGGGTGCGGCAACCAGTCCCACCCACCCCTTCCCTCAACGACTATCTGTCTCACCTATGACAAAGTCTGTGGCTCTCGGGGCTCCGGTTGTTGGGCGCTGGCCTGAGTGTCTGCTGTTTGTGGTGCCTCAGGCCTGTCCGGACTGCCCACAGTGACTGGGCTCTCCTCCACTTGGTTCCGGTGTTCAGTCACCTGTGGTGGAGTGAACTCTACATCGTGTTCTTCCTCTGCTTCTTCTATGGGGTTGCTGAACCTCCTTTTTGTTTGATCCACATGTTTGCAGCAGATTTGTCCATTGGTAAGTTTAACTACCAGAATCCTATTCCCCTCTTTGGCAATCACAGTGCCTGCGAGCCATTTAGGCCCTGCAGCGTAGTTGAGGACAAAGACAGGGTCATTGACATCAATACATCACGCCCTCGCATTCCTGTCATGGTAGTCACATTGTGACCGGCGCCTGCTCTCAACAATTTCTTTCATGGGTGGGGGGGGCGGCGGAGGTGATATCATGTATTAAACTGTCATTGTAATCCATGTATAAACTGAACACTGACCACTAGGTGGTGAACTTGTGGGAGACACTCCTAACCTGGACTTTCAGGTATAAAAGGGAAAGCAACACCCATCTTCTCCTTTTTATGTGACCGTAGCTGTGCATCAATTGGCAATAATTGTGGCCTCCTGGCCTTGGACGCCCACAACTTGTCGAACTGTTTGATACTCATCAGGGACTGGCTGGCCCTGTGTCTAGTTTCATTGATACTGGGATGCCATTGAGGAGCACTTTCATCATTATCAGTGGCGTCCTTGTGTATGAAATGTATATGTACTCCACATGAACTCAATGAACTTCAGCTTCCAGCGATATCCCCCAGTGTCCATTTGGTCTCGTAGGGCTTACATCGGGCCCCTCCTCCTCGTACATCAACCTGGTTGCAGGCTTCCTGCACATACACGCCAAGTGACCGCTGACGTTGCAGTTTCTGCAGGTATATTGCTGATACCTGCAAGCTCTGGCTGTGTGTTTTCCTCCACACCTCCAACATTAGCCGTTGTTGGAAACAAAAGGTCCATTACCTGTCGATCATCTTTGACTTTCTCTGTAACTGTCCTTAAACGCACCATTGACAGGTGTTGATGGCCCCATTACTGGCCGCATTGTCTCTTGCGATGGCATGAATCACCGTTCAGCTAGCCATTGTCTCTGTTGAATTCCCCCTTTGGGTTCGACTACATGCTCGGGCATGTCCGATTGCCCCTGTCTGCCTGGACAACTGTGTGCCGTGTTAACAATGTTGACTCCCTGTCCATTTGCTGCATTTAAACCAAGATTTTTGTCAAACATCATTCTGGTCTCTTCCTCCCCCGAGATAAATGTCTGGGCCATCAAAGCCGCCGTTTCCAGGGTCAAGTCTTTGGTCTCAATCAGTTTCCTGAAAACCCCAGCGTGCCCGATGCCCTCAATAAAGAAGTCTCTCAGCATCTCCGCTCTGCATGCATCTGTGAACTTACATAGGCTCGCCAGTTGCCGGAGGTCTGCCACAAAGTCTGGAATGCTTTGCTCTTCTCGCCGCCGGCGTGTGTAAAACCGGTGTCTCGCCATGTGCATGCTGCTCGCCGGTTTAAAGTGTTCCCCGATCAACTTACTGAGCTCTTCAAAAGTCTTGTCCGCTGGCTTCTCTGGCGCTAGAAGATCCTTCATCAGAGAGTACGTCCTGGATCCACAAACCGTCAGAAAATGAACCCTGCATTTGTCAGCCGAATCCTGTCCCAGCCATCCCTTAGTGATGAAACTTTGCTGTAGTCTCTCAATAAAATCGTTCCAATCATCACCAACACAGTACCTCTCGACTGTGCTGCTAGTGGCCATGCTCGCGTGGTTTAAATCCCAGTTTCTCGTCGCCAATAATATGTCCTTACTATACAGTACAAATGCACACGAGGCCCATACTAGAGAGAAGGTCACTCTGTGACCAGTAACCTTTATTAGCCAGCACTGAACTGGAGAAGATGGGTGGCGCTTCCCCTTTTATACCTGAAAGTCCAGGTTAGGAGTGTCTCCCACAAGTTCACCACCTAGTGGTAGTGTTCTCACGGTGTACAACTTAGGTCAGTTTATACATGGATTACAATGACAGTTGAATACATGACAGTATTGGACTGTTCAGCCACCAAAGAACTCACTTCAGGAGTGG
Organism: Pristiophorus japonicus; assembly: GCF_044704955.1. Taxonomy (NCBI): domain Eukaryota; kingdom Metazoa; phylum Chordata; class Chondrichthyes; family Pristiophoridae; genus Pristiophorus; species Pristiophorus japonicus. The sequence goes on from NC_091985.1 coordinate 66,066,192, forward strand.
AAGCAAGTCTTCCTCGATTCCGAGGGACTGCCTATGATGATGGGTAGGGCTCCCTTTAGGACTGGAGGATGAGGGGAGCAGCAAAGACAGGAGTGAGCAGGAGAAGCTCACCGAATAGGGAGGTGAACGGCACTGTGCAGGAGTGTATTCAAGGAGCATTTCCAGCTGACTAATTCCTCTCGTTTCCAGTCTGCTGCTTTCCCTTAAACTTTGTTACATTTGCTTTTCCAGTAGCATTTACCAACTTTTTGGGAGTAAATATTTCTGTCCGTTTCTCATACTTTTAAGATCTGAACTTTGATTTATCTTTCACACCTTCACCTTTGAATATTTTGAGTGTCAGAACCTGATATTGTGGTTAGGATCAGTGTTTCAGTGATGGATATATTGTGGTTAGGATCAGTGTTTCAGTGATGGATACACTGTGGTTGCTCACGCTGTTGGGGAGAGTTTAAACTAGCTTGGCAGGGACATAAGAACCTTGTACTGCGGCTCTTGATTCTGGATTCTGGTTCCAGAGAGTCTGGGTAAGTTAGCGTTGTTGTTTTTTGTGCTGCGGCTCTGCCAAGCTAGTTTCAATTCTCCCCAACAACACTAGCAAAACTCCCCGCGACGATATTGGTCTCAGCGCTGTTGAGGTGCAACCCGTCCTTGGGAGCCTTCCTTCAGCGAGGGCAGACATCAATGACGAAACCCAACACCGCCTTCAATGTGCAAGTGCAGCCTTCGGTCGCCTGAGGAAAAGAGTTTTTGAAGACCAAAATCTCAAATCCGGCACTAAGCTCAGAGCAGCAGTGAGTCCTATCTTCCTTTCTGCCAGTGGCCGGGGCCATTGGAGGGAGCAGCGTGCGGCGGCAAACCACTGTAGGGAGCAGCGCGTGCTGCTGCAGGAGGGCGACTGCTGCGAAGCCAGGTCGCTGATTGAAGTGCTGGCAGACACAGCATGAGGGACGAAGGCGTGGCGAGAGATTGTAGAGGGACATGATCGGGGCCCAGGAGAGGCATGGGTTCGGGACTCAGAAGAGGCGAGGGTCCAGGGGCAGCACGGGCCAGCCTACACTGCGACGTGTGTACACGAGGTCCGTGCAGCAGAGTTGGTTTCCAGTCGTCTTGGTTAATCCTTGCCACTGGACCAAGACTTAGCTCTGTCAAATCCATGTGGTGGCTGGTGTGCAAAGGCCACCATACGTTAAAAAAATCCACGCACAGGCATCTTCCACCCTTCAGGATATAGTTCGGAATCTGGAATATTAGGTCCTCATTGAAACACCTGTGAACTCATTCCTTTTTGGCGTGGAAGCAAGTCATCCTCGCTTCGAGGGACCGCCTATAATATTGTGGTTAGGGTCAGTGTTTAAGGGAGGGATATATTGTGGTTAGGGTCAGTGTTTAAGGGAGGGATATATTGTGGATTGGACGTCACCAAGGTCCAGGTTACTGATTGGAGCGTGAGCAGGTACAGCAGAAGCGGCGAGGTTGGGGCGCAGAGGCGGCAAGTGATCGTGGAGCGACGTGATCGGGACCCAGGAGAGGCGCGAGTTCGGGGCACAGAAGAGGCGAGGGCCCAGGGACAGCACAGGCCAGCCCACACTGCAATGTGTGTGCACAATAGGTCCGTGCAGCAGAGCTGGTCTCCAGTCGTCTTGGTTAATCCTTGCCATTGGACCAAGACTTAGATCTGTCAAGCCTAAAATTTGCCACCACCATCAAGCTAACTGGTCTGTAATTACTCAGTCTATTACTTCCTTCCTTAAACAGTGGTACGTTTGCAGTCCTCTAATCCTCTGGCACCATGCCTCTGGCCAGAGAAGATTGCAAAATGATGGTCGGAGCTTCCACTGTTTCCTCCCTTGCTTTGCTTAACAAAGTCACCAAAATAGTACTTCAGCACTAGCCAAATCACTCCCTGCAGACTATTGAAACTTTTAACAAGTATGGAAAAGCTCCCAAAATGCATAGAATTGCAGCAACATCCAGAACAAATAATCCAGCAACAAATCTGCAAGTAGTTGGTGATCCCTTTAAATAACACGGGCGGCGGGTCCTTCATGTCGTTGAACACATGTTTAGCTGTGGGAAGAAGCTAAGAGAAGGTGCAGGCTGGAGCATGGAGCTCCAAAATGGCAGCAATGAAGTCATGATTTGCCTACACTACATGCTGCTGGCAGTCATTAAATGAGCATGCACAAACACCTTTACAAAGATGGTGTCCGACGCACTTTCCATCAGAAGTGCGCGCGTGCCATGGACGCCATTTTTGATGCATAAAGGGTAACAAGCGCTACAGAGCCCAATTTTGCCCAACTGCTCTTTTAGCACCCCTTGTGGGCCAGGAGGAGCAGGTGTGCTCCACCCAGGCCTCACAAGGATGCCATCGTACTTCCCCAGCCCCAGTCTCCAGCCTCTTCTCAGCCCCAATCCCCAGCCTCCCTTAACCCCTCCAGACCACAACCTTCCAATGCTCCCTTCCAAGTGCCGGGGACCATTCTCATGGGTTCCCACCTGTCACTAGTTTTCCCTCCCACCTGTGTCTAGGCTGTTAGTTTGGCTGGTTGCAGGACAGGAGGCGACCCAACAATATTTGAATGCAACCCTGCTGTTAAGATCGGCAGGGCCTCCCCATCCCTACCTTGCCAAGTTCAGTACCCGATTACAGGTTTCCGCGCCCTCCCATTAATATGAGGGTCATCGTCTCTGTCTACTGGACATGTCGTATTGTAGTCTTCTGAGATCCGATCCCCGATATAGTTTATGATTAGCTGAATCGTTACTAATCACTAAAAATTAAGCCCATAACTATTTCCTTTGATATATATATATATAAATAAAATGTTAAACACTGCCTGAAAGGATGATGAATTGAAGTTATGAGATGAAAAGCATTTCTCAGCAAATTCTTCCTGGGCTAGGCAATAAATACTCTCAAGCATAAAAACTATCAAAGAAGTTAACATGATTTATTGAAAAATGTTACTTCAACTGTAACCCAGAAAATATTATTTGGAGCATAATGGAAGGTTCTGCTCATTTCCCATTTAACAGAATCACAGAAACAGAGCCACTAATAAGGCCCCAATTTTAATTTCCGGTGGGTGGATAGTAGGGTGAATTACCCACTGCACCATAAAACAGGCCGAGGTATTTTAACTTGCAGGATTCATTCATTATGATCTCACGGCCAGGTTTCCCACCTGACTGGCTGATACAACGAAAAATGCAATATCCGGCAGGTCAGCCCGAGGTCTACTTAAAGTAAAAATGCACCTCTCAAAGTGACGTTGCATTCCCTTCTGCGAGATTTTGCTTTGGCGTGGTGGAGGAAGAAATTGCTTTAAGATGTGTGGCAGGAAACCCTCCAGGTTCTCATAAGTCTCCCTTTAGATCTTGCTGGAAGAGGTGGGAGCAAAGAGGGAAATTCTCTTACCAAAACACCAAATGCACCAGGCATGGAGAGAGATTGCACAGATTGTCAACTCCAGGAATATCACCCCCACGGCCTGGATTCAGTGCATCCTTCACCGTCCATGCTAAACCAGCTCTCATTCGCATTACAAACACACACTCACCTCTTCCTTGCTCCGTTCAAAGAACCCACAGCAGCATTCTTTTCTCATTTGCTAGCCTTTGCAGAATCATCAACTTCTCTCATTGCTCCTTTCTCACTTCTCACTCCAGACCAGTGCTAACTCTTGTCCTTTTTCTCTTTCCATTATTCCCAATCGCCAACGCAGGGATTGGCACCCCAGCTGGTTTATTGAATGTCTTAGAAAGGTCTGCACATGGCGAAGCATGCAGCACTGGTCTGCAGCAGCGGGTAATAATGCAGGCATGGCCCAGGAAGAATCTCACCGGAGGGCAAAATTATCTCCTAACTCTGCTGAAGAGGAAAGAGATGCAAACTTTAAGGCCCAGCAATGAGAATAAAACAGCTTGCTTCACACAACCAGTTACATCAGGTACCATAAGATCTGCAAAGGAGTTTCACCACCATGGCTGAAAATATAGAGAAGTCCACTTAGAGCCCGTGTGTCGTGTCATCTTGTCTGGCATCAGTAGTCTGCAGTCTACTTTGGAGAGCGTAGCCATCTCAGGGATACTACAGCTGGGCCCTCAACAGCAGTCATACAATCATAGAATCATAGAATGGTTACAGCATGGTTGAAGGCCATTCGACCCGTCAAGCCCATGCCGACTCTCAGCTAGTCCCACTCCCCTGCCCTTTCCCTATAGCCCTGCAATTTTTTTACTTCAGATACTTGAAAGATAAGATTGAGTCTGCTTCCACCAACCTTTTTGGTAGTGCATTCCAGATCCCAACCACTCGCTGCGTAAACGTTTTTTCTTACATCGCCTTTGTTTCTTTTGCCAATCACCTTAAATCTGTGTCCTCTGGTTCTTGACTCTTCTGCCAATGGGAACAGTTTCTCTCTATCGACTCTGTCCAGACCCCTAATGATTTTGAACACCTCTATCAAATGTCCTCTCAATTTTCTCTGATCCAAGCAGAACAACCCCAGCTTCTCCAGTCTATCAACGTAACTGAAGTCCCTCATTCCTGGAATCATTCTCGTAAATCTTTTCTGTACCTTCTCTAAGGCCTTCACATCCTTCGTAAAATGTGCTGCCCAGAATTGGACACTGTACTCAGTTGGGGCCGAACTCGTGTTTTATACAGGTTCACCATAATTTCCACACTTTTGTACTTTATACCTCTATTTATGAAGTCCAGGATCCTGTAAGCCTTTTTAACCACTTTCTCAACCCGCCCTGCCACCACCAACAATTTGTGCACACATATCCCCGGTCTCTCTGTTACTGCACCCGCTTTAGGATTGTACTATTTAGTTTATATTTCCTCTCCTCATTCTTTCCACCAAAATGTATCACTTCCCAATTCTCAGCATTAAATTTCATCTGCCACGTGTCTGTTCATTTCACCAGCCTGTCTATGTCTTCCTTAAGTCTATCGCTCTCCTCCTCACTATTCACTATACTTCCAAGTTTTGTGTCATCAGCAAATTTTGAAATTGTGCTCTGTACACCCACGTCCAACTCATTAGTATATATCAAGAAAAGCAGGGGTCCTAGAACTGACCCCTGGGGAACACCACTATCTACCGTCCTCCAGTCCGAAAAATAACCATTCACCAGTACTATCTGTTTCCTGTCACTTAGCCAATTTCATATCCATGCTGCCACTCTCCCTTTTATTCCAAGGGCTTCAACTTTGCTGGCAAGCCTATTATGTGGCACATTGTCGAATATCTTTTAGAAATCCATGTACACTACCTCAACCCTCATCAAAAAAACTCGATCAAATTGGTTAAACACGATTTGCCTTTAACAAATCTGTGCTGGCTTTCCTTAATTAATCCACAACTATCCAAGTGACTGTTAATTTTGTCCCTGATTACTGTTTCTAAAAGCTTCCCCACTGCCAAGGTTAAACTGACTGGCCGATAGTTGCTGGGTTTATCTTTACACCCTTTTTTGAACAATGGTGTAGCATTTGCTATTCTCCAGTCCTTTGGCACCATTCCTGTATCTATGGAGGATTGGCATATTATGGCCAGTACCTCTTCCTTGGTGAAAACAGATGCAAAGTACTCATTTAGTACCTCAGCTATACCCTCTGCCTCCATGCATACGTCTCCTTTTGTGTCCCTAATCGGCCCCACCACTCCTCTTACCACCCTTTTACTATTTATATGCCTATAGAAGACTTTTGGATTACCTTTTATGTTGGCTGCCATTCTATTCTCATATCCTCTCTTTGCCCCTCTTATTTTCTTTTTCATTTCTCCTCTGCAAATGTTACACCATTGTCAATGGTCACATGTTTTACAACTGGTCAAACAGCTGTCATGCAGGCTCTGAACAAAACCTGTGCTTTGCCTTAGAATGTCAGATATCCAACTTGAGAGACTGGTGGAACAGATAGATAATCACACATCTTCTACCGTCTACTCTCCCGCAGACCAGTGGAAGAGATCTGCCACAGCCCATGGGAGTGGCAGTGACGCCATGGGAGCAGCACAAGTTACCAACTCTCAGAAAGTCAGCACAGCTGCTCCCTCGTCACCCCACTCGGACTGTTAATACCAAGGGGCTCAGCACTTTTCAGGTAAGGGGATTGAACAGGTTGCCAAAAGCACTTCTCCATCAACTGCTCTCTGGCTTCACCAGCTTCACTGTGTTATGCTGGCCTCCTATGTCCAGTTCTCTATCACCAATGGTATGCTCTAAGATGTGTTTTTTTATTTGTTCATGGGATGTGGGCAATGTTGGCAAGGCCAGCATTTATTGTCCATCCCTAATTGCCCTCGAGAAGGTGATGGTGAGCCACTTTCTTGAACGGCTGCAGTCCGTGAGGTGAAGGTTCCTGGTGGTCCCATGGCTCTGATTGTACATTTGTTGTTATTGCGTGGTGGGATTGGTGAGAGGTATCATCAGCTAGTTATGGAGGGGATATCCCTTGTCCCCTGGCAGCCATCCTCTGACGTTCCTGGATGGGTGGTAAACTGGAGCTTATGTGCTTGTCACAAAATGAAGGCTTTGTGACAGCTACCAGCAAAACTGGCATAAACTTGCATTATCCTTCTGTGGTGATCACACACTAGTTCACATATGCTGTTGTCTCATCTTCTGGTACTCTGATAACTACATGAGTGTAATCTCTTATGCTGCAAATCCCATAGCTCTCTCATTCTGGCTGCTGGTATCCATCGTGAAGATAATGTATTGATTTGCTCAGGCAAGGGGGTATTGGTGACCTGCTTGATGCAGCTGGGCACTGCAGACTGAGAGATGTGGGTGATCTTCCTGGTAGCACCTTGGAAGAAGTCTGTGGCAGGTGGTGAAATCAGCTCTAAAGTTAAAACGGTGGCGGACGAGTTTTGCTTTCCTTTGAACGTGCATTGGAGCCCTGACTTTAAAGGGGTACCTGGGAATTGTGATTTTATGTATTAGAGATGTAAAGAATTATAGTCCTTTACATCAGAGACAGACTCCTGTGTGTGAGTATTTTGTTTGTTTTAAATCAGGATCATTACAACCAGTGTCTGAACTCGTGAAGTCAGATTGCAGACTGAAGATTATAAGGTATAGGGAGAGAGTGTATCCAAAGTCCAGGATATACAGGTGGTGAGTTATACTGGTGTTTTTTTTTTAATCGAAGAGATGAGTTGTTGCAGTCACATTGGAGTAAATTGTAATTTGTGATTTTTTTTTTATTAGTTATGCAGTGTTTTATTTTTAATATATGGTAGAGTGGCTGAGGAACTGTCATGGCAGCTACACATTGGAAATTTATTTTGCTGCAATGTCTTAATGTAGAAATTTTTGATGGAATGTGAATATAGGGAAAATTTTAATTGAAGATAAAAATTTTGCTTAGTATAATTGGTGAGCAATTGGATATCAGGAAGTTGCTGTCCGATTTCCATTGTCCTGAAGTTTTGCTACACCAATACCTCGCCGAGTGAGTCGGCACTCAAATACATCACAGGCGTGAAGTTTGGGTACTGATCCACTAGATAGACACTAAACACCCCACAGAAAGTCAGGGCTTATCAATGAATTTTTAAAAGGCGTGACAAGTCCTAATTACTGCCAAACAACCTCTCTGGCACTGAAAATTTACTTTTAAAAGTATAGTCTCAATTCTACAGATATTAATTATTGTTGGAGGTTTAAAAAAATTAAAACATTGAAATAAAAAGTTTTTTTTTTAATTTTTATTTCTGTCTCCTTTATCTCTCTCTCCCTCCATCTCTTCATTTCACATTTTGTATCTGATTTGGCACTGAATTAAATCTTCTAACTTACACTTCCTAGTTTAGACTGTGTCTCCCAGTAAGGATTCTTGAATCCGGCTCTACTTGTCCTATTCATGCAGGTTCCAGATCCCCTGTAGAGGGCATCACGGTGTTTCAGCTCTCTAATAACCACAATTCGCAGTGCAAAAGCCCACAGAAAGTTGGTGGGCTCTGTGGGCAAGTGTAAGTGTAATGAACGACGAGCTCCATTTGGCCATCGCTGACCGCAAAATCAGGACCATTATTAAAATTGACAAATGACACCAAACTGGGGGTTATGGCAAACACGGAGGAAGAATGCAACACACTACAAGAAGACATTACAAAACTTGCAGACTAAGCAGTTCAGTGGCAAATGAACTTTAACATAAATAAATGTGAGACAATACACTTTGGTAGGAAAAATAGAAACATCACCTACACATTAGAAAATAAGAAACTTAATGAAGTAGAAGAGCAAAGGGATCTAGGGGTGCAGATGAACAGATCATTAAAAGCAGCAGCGCAGGTTAGCAAAGCAATTAAAATGCTAACAAAGCACCGGGATTTATTTCTAGAGGTATAGATTCAAAAGTAGTGAAGTTATATTAAACTTTTGTAGGGCCCTGGTCATGCCACACTTATGGTCTCCATACTATAAAAAATACACAGAAGGACTAGAGACAAGTGCAAGAACAATTTACAAAGATGATACCAGAACCTATCGGGAAAAATTGAGTAGATTGGGGCTTTTCTCATTAGAAAAGAATAGACTTAGAGGTGACCTGATTGAGGTCTTTAAAATTATTTGTGGGTTGGAGAGGGTAGATGAGGAGAGAATCTTTCCACTTATGGGAGAAGCCAAAACTAGGGACCATAAATACAAGATAGTTACTAAATAAATCCGATAGGGAAATAAGGAGACATTTCTTTCCTCAGAGTGGTTAGAATGTGGAACTCACTACCACAGAAGTGGTTGAGGGAAATAGCTTAGATGCTTTTAACAGGAAACTAGATGAGTACATGAGAGAAAAAGAAATAGGAAGATATGCTGAAAGGCTGAGATGAGGTAGGTAGAATGGGAGGAGACTCATGAGGAGTATAAACAGCAGATTAGTTGGGCTGCATGGCCTGTTTCTGTGCTGCATATTCTTTATCATTCTACATAACAAACAACAGACATAAGAACTGCAAGATATATTATGATAAAGTTATTCGAACCTTCTAGCATTTGATCAGGGAGTTCTCTTATTCAAGAAGGAGTCTAAAGACCTATTTAACATCCCATAGAATGATGTCCAATAACAATCCATGACTAGCCACAGGTGTGGATATGGCGACATCACTTTAGCCACATGCATTAAATATAGTCAAAAACGCCTCAAACACTAAACAAGTAAATGTATTTCACATGTATATTTAATTAACAAATTTCTACTACCATTCAGTACGAACCTTTGCAGTCTCTCTCTTTAACCACAAATGTTAAAAGAAAGTTGGCCATGGTCCCTTTAAGGAAACTGCCTGATGACGCGTTTGGAATTCTGGCATGAATTTATCAGACACGCCACATCTTAGTGCAACTTCTATGTTTTTGCCCAGCAATTGCAAGCAGTCATTTGGGCTGGATTTTCCTCAGTTCGACGGGTCTGGGGCAGGCGATGTCAGTGGTGGGTCCCGACCCCGTTGTTGGCTCCATCTGCTCTGGAAAATGATTTTCCATTGACAGAGCTTGTTAAGCGTGTTTCCCGGGCCAATTAGAGGAAGCGAGTCTGGTGACGTCATTCATGACGCGTCATCAGGCAGTTTCCTTAAAGGGACCATGGCCAACTTTCTTTTAACATTTGTGCTGTCAGTGTTCTACAGCACTGAAGTGCTGCAAACACTGAATCACTGCAGGGCTGCACCCATGACTCCATTTATATGCTTATGGAGGGAGTCAGAGCATGCAGGGAGGTCCTCTTCTCTTCTGATGGGCAGAAGGCACCTCTCCAGGAGACCAATACAGCCTGGTTGCACATTGCAGAGGAAGGCACAAGCAGGGATGTCATCAGGAGGACCTGGGTGCAGTGGCGTAGATCATGAAACATTAGTACAAAACCACATTCACCTTCATCCTGCTGTGCCTCTCATCACATCCCCATCACTCCCTCTTCCCTACCCTAACTCCTGCACATCCTTACTCACACCAACTTACCTTGCACCTCCACCCATCACTCTCTATCTACATATCACATCCCCACTTCACTAGCCACCCATCACCCTCATCCTTGTGCAATCATATCAACTAACACACAAGAGTAGACACTTGGATCTTTTATCCAATGTTCATGTGAAGTTTCTGTTAATCTACTGTCAAACATTAAAATCTTTATTTTCAACACTTTTTAATTCTTGGACAGATTTGTGTGCACCTTTGGAAGTGGCTTAGTGAGTTGGTGAATAGTGAGACATAACGGTACCTCCTGCAATGGTAGTGAGTGTGAAAGGAATGGCTTGGGCATTGTAGGGATGCTTTATGGTATTGGTGTGGAGTAGTGCTAACCTGTTGCATCATGTGAAGTAAATCTGGCCATGGTGAGGCCATCCCTGGCCTCCCGGGCAGCAATGTGGTCGGGTGCTGATGCCCTCTGTCCTGTGCAACATTAAGTGATGCCGGAGAAGGTTGGTGTTGTGTTGGTGCTGCTGGTGTTGGGGCTGATCGTGGTCAGATTCTGAGGACCAGAGTGAGCGCATATAAAGGGCACCCATGTTGATGGAATAGATGGCAAGTGAAGTACAGATGACAGAAACATTCTGTCAATGGAGAGAGAGTTCTTCCAATGAAGTAAGAGTGGATGGAGAGTGGAAAGTGGAAAGCCTGCAGAATCTTGTGCTGGAAATGGACTGAGAAACAGCTTGTGGCTCAGGAAAGTGATGATCTGTCAGGTGTGAGCTTTTACTGTACATTTGAAACTGTCAAGTAATCAGCTGGAGCAATGGCCACTGAACTCCCGCTTCAGGCTGGTCCCCGAACAGTGTGGTTCCCTTGGGCACGAAGTTAAAGTGAAAAGGTAAGTTCAAAAAGCTTGTTAATGATCTGCCAATTAATGCTAATGAGTTTAATTGGCCTACCCGCCGCTGCTCAGCACTGACAGACCCAGCATTGGGAAAGGCATACTGTGGCGGGTTGACAACGGGAAAAATTCAATTTCCCATCCGATCCGCCACCAATTCTGCCCGCTGACCCCCCGGAAAATTACGGCTTTTGACTTTGTCAGAGTTACTGCTGAGAACGTTGACCCCCACAAGACATGCCAAACCTGCCCCTGCTCTTAACCCAGAATGCGGTTGGATGCTGCTTGCCCTTTGCCATGACGTGCCTTGTTGGAGCTGCTATTAATGGGCTTTCTTCCTTCTGCTGGTCTGAAGTAGTTATTCCGATTGGTTGAGCTGACCACACTCAGTTCCCATCTCCATATAAGTTGCTGGTGCTTCCATGGTGCCGAAGTCCTATATTTTCACCCGTGTTATACTCCATTTTAACAGATAACTAATAAGCAGTAACCAAAGAAGTAATGCACACACAACAATCAAAATCACTCGCACACTGCTTTTGTCTTACCATTTTACCAACATTAATTAATAAAAACGTTAAAGTACACATGCGCATGCTATACGAATATGAAGATCACATAGCCAACAGTGTCCATTATTCATTTTCTATTTGCTAATCAGAAATGCAATTAGCCACATCTGAATTCCAAATTTTGCCAAATGTGCCTCTTGACTAATGTATTGGACAAAGCTGCAATAGACCTGTGCGAGACTAAACAATCAAACACAGGAGACAATGAATGTTCGATTTTTTTGATAAAGTGGCCTATGTATTTATTTATTTTAAAGAGCCATCTTCTACCCTGGCCCAGCAAGCCTGAAAGTAATCTCAGTTAAAATCAATGAGGGGCATGAGACTCATGAGGCACTGATATTGACACTGCCTTTCTTTACGTTATGAATGCTGTTCCAAAAGCAGTTCTCAACTATCTGAAACCTGCTGCAGACATTGGCAAATAGCCCTCAAAACATACACCAGCAACGTGACAATTTATAACATTGATTAACAGACAAAAGTAGTGGAGTGGTTTTTGCGGTCAGCGGCGAAGTGAACGCGCTTTCTGCTGACCTCGAAGAAAGCTGCCAAAAAAATCTAGTGATCTCTGTGGCACAATTTCACCTCTCCTGGTGTTAATTTGAATCTGATGCCAAGTCTAGGGGATCTCCAGCATCCAGCAACAGTGATGTCATCAAGCTGGCTAAGCAGGCAATCACATTGAAGAATTCACACAGACAGCAAACCAGGAAGTAAAATGCACTGATTTTCCTTCACTTGTTAATCAATTTACAGAGAGTGAAATAGGATGGGGTAGAAGCTGAAATATCAAACAAATTAATATATATTATGAAAACACCATGGAACTTTTATCATAATGGAAAAATTTGATATTACACAAATATAAAATTAGTTTTTCAGGGCCAGAATGGTTGTTCAGCAGTAATTATGACTCAGTACACCATAAAAATCCAGTTACACATCATTCAACAAGGCTTAACATTTTCGGGGGGGTTTTAAGAGCGCTATTCTAGTGTAAAAACTCAATTGATTGCCAGCTGCGGGGAGTTCAACATTATACCCTGTGGAGGAGCAGGGAATCAGAGACCCAACTTCTGGATTTCCATGATTAACTGCGCATGTACGCACTCCAGAAGTTACTATCAGATTCACAGCTGTAATGATGCCGAACGCTGACCATTTAACTGTTATTATAACCGCAAATTGCATGCCATTTAAGTAACTTCCACAGAACCAGAACTAAGCGCCATCCTTGGTTGTCTGGTACAACTGTTAAATTATATTAAGCCAGATTTTGCTGTATTCGGTCATCTAACGGCATCTGTCGCAAGTTTGACTTGCCCCTACATCCTTCAGCTCAAAAAATGTTTGCCTTCAAAGTTGCTGAAAGTGTGAGCTGATAACAGCGCAGCAGGGGAAACTGGGCATCCGAGATCTTAGTGAACAAGGTATCTCCTTGACCAATGAGATTTATGGCTTGGTAAATAAACAGCAGAAGGACTGAGCAGGAGGGTGAATTAAACAGGTTGAATTCAATGTCAAATCAGGTACAGAAAGAGAAATAAAGAGAGGGAAAGAAAGATTGAATTAAGAGAGAGAGAGAGACAGACAGACAGACAGACAGAAAGGAAAAGAAAATTAATTTAAAATTACATTTTTAAAATCTCCTAAAACAGTTTCTAACCTGGAGGAATGAGACTCCACACTTATAAGAGGTTGATTGGCAGTCATTAACACATATCACTTTGTTAAAAGGGTATTTCTGCTTATAATTACTAGCCCTAAATATCTGTGGCAGGTTTAATTCTGACGAAGGGTCATCGGCCTGAAAAGTTCTCTCTGTTTTTTTCTCCACAGATGTTGCCTGACCCGCTGAGATTTCCAGCATTTTCTGTTTTTATTGCTCATTCTATCTGTGTTTAAACTGTGTTATCTTTATATTGTTAAACTATGATGGCAGGATTTGTGTTTTGTTGAATGGTAAATAGGGGTTGGGAACAACAGGATTAATTCTGATTTTGTGTGATAGTGTAAACGAGTGATAACAAATCAACCGTCTATTTAACATCTTTCCGGATTTTTATTTCCATTGACTTCAATCTGCTGAGCAATAGAGAGGCTTTACTTACAACTCTTTAATGTTAGAGAAAGCAGACACTCTCAGCCACTCCGAACACTAAAAATTAGTCACTAGGGTAACAGAGCTCTATAAAATATATACACCTAGATCTCCTTTATGGTTCGACTTGCAACAAATCACTGTCAACAGTAAAGTTCCAGTCTGCTTCACAGATACTGCTGCAGGGTAGCATATTTCCTCAGATAGCTGAAGTGTTTCATTCTCATGCTGGGGATAGTATTTTCACCACCCACACACTATAAGGCCTTATGAGACAACAGAAGTGTGTGATGTTCCAGATTTCATTTGAAATCACAACCAAAGTGAAACTTTCATACTTTTCAGCTTCCAGAAACATTTGGTATGTTTTATCAACTACACAGCAAGGAATTAAAAAAAAACGATACACTGAGATTGGTTTGGAAACAGAATGGTAGCATTCCAATCATTTTGTTCAGCCACTGTTGAGTGGCTGACCTGCATGGGAATATGTTATCCCAATTTATTATCTTATTAAAACAAAAGGTACATAGGACTGTTCTGTGGAGCTCTGTAAATATCATTATCATCATCATAGGCAGTCCCTCGGAATCGAGGAAGTCTTGCTTCCACTCTAAAAATGAGTTCTTAGATGACTGAATAGTCCAATACAAGAATTACAGTCTCTGTCACAGGTGGGACAGACAATCGTTGAAGGAAGGGGTGGGTAGGACTGGCTTTCCGCACGCTCCTTCGGCTGCCTGCGCTTGATCTCTGCATGCTCTCAGCGATGAAACTCAAGGTGCTCTTCCTGGATGCACTTCCTCCACTTAGGGAGGTCTTTGGCCAGGGACTCCCAGGTGTCGATGGGGATGTTGCATTTTTTCAAGGAGGTTTTGAGAGTGTCTTTGAAACGTTTCCTTTGCCCATCTTTGGCTTGTTTGCCGTGAAGGAGTTCCCAGTAGAGCGCTTGCTTGGGGTGACTTGTGCAAACAATGTGGTCAGTGCTTCAATGTTGGGGATTGGTCGAGGACACTAACGTTGGTGCGTCTGGCCTCCCAGGGGATTTGCAGGATCTTGCAGAGACATCGTTGGTGGTATTTCTCCAGCGATTTGAGATGTCTACTGTATATGGTCCATGTCTCTGAGCCATACAGAAGGGCGAGTATCACTACAGCCTTGTAAACCATTATCTTGGTGCCAGATTTGAGGACCTGCCTGATCTTCGAACACTCTTTTCCTCAGGCGGCCGAAGGCTGCATTGGTGGACTGGAGGGGGTGTTGAATCTCGTCGTCAATGTCTGCCCTTGTTGATAAGAGGCTTCTGAGGTGCCGAGAGATCGCAGAGAAGCAGTAATTGTGACCATCTTTAGAAAAGGGGATAAGTCCGACTGCGGCAACTACAGAGGAATCTCCCTGTTATCAGCCACTGGGAAAGTCATTGCTAGAATCCTCCTCAACCATCCTCTCCCTGTGGCTGAGGAGCTCCTCCCGGAGTCACAGTGCAGATTTCGTCCCCTACGGGGTACAACGGACATGATCTTTACAGCGCGACACTGCAAGAGAAATGCAGGGAACAGCACCAACCCTTGTACATGGCCTTCTTTGACCTTACAAAGGCCTATGACACTGTCAACCAACAGGGACTATGGAGTGTCCTCCTCCATTTCGGCTGCCCTCAAAAGTTCATCACCATCCTCCGTCTGCTCCACGACGACATGCAAGCCGTAATCCTTACCAATAGATCCATTACAGACCCAATTCACGTCCGGACCGGGATCAAGCAGGGCTGTGTCATCACACCAACCCTCTTCTCAATCTTCCTCGCTGCCATGCTCCACCTCACACTCAACAAACTCCCCGCTGGAGTGGAACTAAACTACAGAACCAGTAGGAACCTGTTCAACCTTCGTCGTCTCCAGGCCAGATCCAAAACCGTCCCAACCTCTGACGTCGAGCTACAGTATGCGGACGACGCTTACATCTGCGCACATTCAGAGGCTGAACTCCAATTCACAGTCAATATCTTCACTGAGGCGTACAAAAGCATGGCCTTACACTAAACATCCATAAGCCAAAGGTCCTCCACCAGCCTGTCCCCGCCACACAGCACTATCCCCCCCAGTCATCAAGATCCACGGCGTGGCCCTGGACAACGTGGACTCTGTAAATATAACTCTAAAACAGCAATTGGAGGATGAAAAACAACTTCTATAATACTCCCCATATACACAGAAGGTGGTGGATCAAGAGTAGACAAAAAACAGGAGGGGCAAAGGGAAAAAACTGGTGGGGGCAAAAGCACAATTAAAGAGATTGGCCTTAAGGAGGCATTTGAAGGCAGTAAGGGAGAAATTCAGCAATCACTGAATATGAACATCAGGGTAGAAAATCATAAATGCTGTTATGCTGGTGACAACTTGGTGCAGGAAATGATCCTTGCACTGGACCAGCTGGGCCTCAAACTTCATTCTAATAGGTCCAGAGAACTGTGGATGCCAACTGCACTTCCAGTGAGCAGAGGTGAATGTCAGGACACTGCGATCGCCCTCAGATAGGTTCCAGGAGCACGGGGGGGGGGGGGACATTCGGGAAGAGGCCAAACATGGGCCAGGAGCGGCCTACAGCATTGCTATAGATAGGAGGAACACTGCTGCTCCTCCTCGCTCCACATTAAGGTAAGTTTTAAAAATTTACTAAACAAAAACTTAACCTGGTCTTCGACGGCCTCTGGTGCTCCCTTAAAGGACTATTGGCTAGGCCGCTGTAGAACTGCTAAAACTAGACTGCACTCCCACAGTGCAAGCGCTGCCTAGTTTTTGACCAATTTTGGAAAGGGGTCCTGAAACTGGCATTAGGCACCCTTTATGCATATTCAAGGAGCCTAATACCCATTTTTGGACTGATGCTAAGGACTTCTTTAGACTGCTAGAACCAATATGTCATGGGATGTGTTTCTGTTGCTGTTTTAAATGTTGATCCCCTAAATTTGACCTCTCGGCCCCTGTTTTCTGCCCATAAAACAGGCACAACCAGGTCAAATTTCAGCTCCATTGTACCTTGAAGAGCAGCCGCTGATGGGATGGAGCGGGGAATAAGGAATAGATGAAGGGATATACAGCTGGGGGGAGATCGCTGGAAATAGGATGGGGCAAGCCATATGGTCAATTTGACTGGTATGGAGCTAGTGAAACAGCGAAGATGAGAATGTCGGCCTTGATGCTGATGAGGATGTGGGTTCCGGCATTTTGCTGGAGTTTCTAATTTTTTGAAAGATGAAGCTAGGAAGTCTGACAATATGCATGATGAGAAATGAGGCCTCGAGGTAATAAAGGTGTGGATAAAGCATGAGAAAAGATTGCAACTGAATCCAATTAGTGTAGAGGCAAATACAAACATTCTATCTATTTACCCAGTATTAAAATCCTCTTTGAGAGCTGTCTACGGTACAATCTAGATATCTTCCTTTCGATTACAGCTGATGGAATATGGAATATCCGGAAGTATCACCACAAAATGTAATTGTCGATATTTCTTTTCAAATGTTATCCTTAGAAAGGTGCAAATTCAATAAAAATCAAATATGGTCACTACTTGTGACAGCAGCAGTTTTAGCAGTTCTTTCACTTAATTGATAAGCCCCCAGAAGCACTGAACTAAACAATACGGTGACATGAATTATTGGTCTTTAACATTCATGCGAGAAATTCTAGAACTCATTACCTCTGAAGAGACAGTCTCTATGCAATCGTTTTTTTATCATAGTTCAACAGAAAATCTACCGTAGTCTCCATAGGGTGCATGCAGTGGTTTAATCCCTTTTTATTGTTCTACCTTCTGTCACTGCTCCCGTCTCTTTCAATACAGCTGAATGTTTGTAAATCATAAACTTATTTCTATCTACTCGTAAACAAATTACTTTTTTTCTATCAAAATGAGGCAATCATAACTTATAAAGACTGCCCATTACCAGTAAGTCAATATGCAATTACCTGAAACAATATTAACATGAATTTTGTAGATTTATTACTGCAAAAAGCCAATAGCCTGGACTGCATTTCATCAAGGAAAAACCTTTAGAGAATTCAATATTATTTTTAAGTATAGATATGTTATACAAACTGCCATTGGTTTATCAATCACTTTTATCTAGGAAAAAAAATCATTAAGATAGGTAATAAAATATTAGTTTCAGTTTTTGATAAACAATGTGTGTACAATCCCAAAAAACGCCTGATTGAGTAAAACGTAATTTAGGTCAGCATGTTAGCAGTCTTGGTTATAATAGAACATTCTGTATGTTGTGTATTGAAACACAGCTGATTAAAGCATAAGGTTCAATCAAGTACTTTAATCAGCTCAAAGCCCCCAGTCTAGCATAAAACGTGTTGGAGTTCGCATGACCACTATTCGTAGGCAGGACAAAAGTGAACAGAACCCATAGGTCTGTTTAAGAACTTGTATCATATTGCTTCGTATCTGCTAGGAACATGGCCTTTTATCATTTATTGATGTTCACTCCTTTGGTAAATCAGATCACTTGTATGCAATAATCTGTCTACCAATTCCTGATACAGGTTTATGGAGTGAAAAAGTCATCTTTTTTCCAACTTGCCATCAAAACCAGAACAGAAAAGTAACATCCAAAACAAAATACTCATCGTTAATTACCAATATACAAATAATGGGGCAAAATTGCTTGCTTAAAATAATATGAAAGTGTTGAAACCTAAATTATCTACTTCGAGCTACAGAGAATAATCCAGCAAGTTCTCTGACGGAATGGGTACCTCAAGGTAAAAAAAATGTTCCGTTCTGGTCACTTGCTTCCATTACACCACCAACCCCTTTTTCAGGATAAACCCTGTTGTAATTATTCATTAAACTATGCTTAAATATCAAATAATTTGAAAAATAACATAAAATATTTGCTCATAGAACTCTTGACAACATCCTTCAATATTCCCAGCCACATCCAAAACAACAAACCTAACATAATTGACTATCAATGCACTAAAAAGTGGGACAAAAATGTTACTCATATTTCCTCCGCAAATTCTTCTAAATATATCTTAGTTACAGTAAATTTGTATCTGATCCTTCAATGGACTCCAAGTCCTATTGATCTTGGATCACCTCTGGTTCACAGAACCTCAGTACTGACCAACAATGAACCAAAGAAAACAGAATCAAAGCTGAAGAGCCCTTCTCAACATAAACAAGTATCAAAAGGGTTTCCCAATCATCTACAAATATGAGACGATAAAGTGAATTTATTGTAAATTGATCTGGTTTTACATGGGTCAAATAATCTATATCCTTTATTACATAATGTGCAGGAGTTAGTAAAACATATCCCAAAATTGTTCAGAAAGCTAGTACTATGAATAGAGATAATTTGTTCAAATAATTCCTTTTTTTTTAAATGCATTATCGGTACGTGGCTATAAAGTGTGATAAAGTATTAGCATTAATAAAATACAAAAGGGTTGTAGAAGTGCAAATCCAAATAAAGTGACTATTATGTCCCCTTGGAATATATTACTATTATTTCCCTTTGCAAACAGGTCGAAGTTGGAACTAGATTGCATGGATATTTCCAGAAATGCCTGGCTTGTGTAATGGTCCTTATCTTTCGAACAATCTGATAATTCATTTCCAGACCCCAATAGGAAAGAAAACAGCTGGAACGAAAATAAACGCAAACAAAAACACCGCCACCTAACAATGCTTCCCTTTGATCGTGTAGTGTCGCTGTCTAATGTACGTATTTCTATAGTATTCGCTATTCTGCAGCAATTACTCTGTTACATACTAACACTATACCAACATTACAACGATGTGTTCAAATACGTTCGCGTCTCTTATTGTACCTCCGCTCGATTTCCTCAATTATCAAATATGCTGACTCCAATGAAATACAGGTGATATAAATGGGAAGATTCCTGTTTTTCTCTTATGGTAATGTGTCTTTTTATTTAGAGCGGAATAAGGGCAGTCTAACAAAAAAATCAACCTTATGCTGTTCGAATTACAGCGACTCTGAGCAAAGGATTCACCAAAAACAAAAATTTTTCCTGTTTTATTATTTTCAGAAGATGGTAAAATTGCGCCCAGGGTATTTTGTCACATCCAGAAAATAGGGAAATGCTCCAAAATCCTTTTTTTAAGTGCAATTGTTTCCGACATTCAATGTTCATAATTACAGCATTCCTTTCCCCATCCCGGAGACAGTTTACATCTTTTGACTGCAAAAACTTGCAGCGTTTGCAGGCTGGCTGCTGCATCGA
Source organism: Pristiophorus japonicus (assembly GCF_044704955.1). Classification (NCBI taxonomy): domain Eukaryota; kingdom Metazoa; phylum Chordata; class Chondrichthyes; family Pristiophoridae; genus Pristiophorus; species Pristiophorus japonicus. Next base: position 66,085,989 of record NC_091985.1, read on the forward strand.
ATGTTCACCGATCTTGAAACACTGCAGGGTGCACAATTTCAATGTGTGTTCTAAAAGCATTTCTGCTACCCCAGTGTCGTGATTCAGATTATTCCGAGGAGTGAGGGTGGGAGTAACAAGGGGGAGGGGGGGGGGGGGGGTTGGTTAAAAACAATTCAGGTCAAGGCATGCATTCCAGTTGCTGCACTTGCACTGTCGGCCAACCCCCCGCATAACGTGGACAGCAGCCCATACTACTGCCGATGCTGCATTCACACTGTAACAAAAACATTACCGTAAACATTTTATTTTCCTGTAACTAGTAGAAACAGGAATGAGAATCGGCCGGGGTACTTGCAAATCAGTTCAAAGGACGAGGAGCCCACAGATAACCCGTAGCAACATTGTCATTTTTAAAACCAAAAACAAAATTGCACTTTTTAAACCCTCCAACAACAACAAAAAAAAGCCCTAACTTTTAAGAGCACAGATTTGGGAGCTTCCCTCCCGCTTACCATTGGAGCGTCTGACAATATTTTCCAAAAAAGTGTTTTGAGGGGCAACAAGTCCTTTCCTTCCCCCCGCCATCCTCTGTCCTCAGCGGGTTTGATGGCAGTGCTGCAGTGGCAGAGCTGGTGCGATGGGGAGAGCGGGACGCTGACTGCAGCTCTCGATCTTCCCTGCTCATGGTAACGGCGCAGACTGTGCGTGCAGCGAGGAGCTCGGTGAAGCCTTCACTCCCTCCCCCGCCTCCTCGTGCCGCTGCTCCCGCCGCACGCGCGCTGGCGGCGAGCCCCGAGCGCGAGCGCGTGCGCGCGATCCCTCCACTCCCCCCACCCCAGCTCCCAATCAATGCCATCCACCGCGGGAGACACACGCTTCAGTTAAATCCCGTCTGCTTCTCTTCATCGAGAGCCCCGTGTGCGTCTACCTGAGAACGAATCAAGGCACCGTCAGCCTCTTATTCGTTGAGTCTCACTCGTACAAAACGATTGCCTCTCCCTATTTTTTGAACATAGGTGCACGTCTTTCTAAAATGATTGCCAACCTAGCTCTTACATATCCTCAATGCTGACAACTTTCTCTCTCACAGATATGTGCAAATCCACACACAGGGGAAAGGAGCCCAGGTTAGGGCCCGGCCGTCCCACCCTCAATGGCATTTCTTGGCAGTATACAAGGAGAGTGGTACGAATCCAAAAGCAAAGGACTGCGGATGTGGGACATTTGAAATAAAACAGAAAATGCTGGAAATACCCAGCAGGTCAGGCAGCATCTGTGGAGAGAAAAACAGAGTTAACGTTTCAGTTCGTCAGAACAGGAAAAAGTGAGGGAGATGTAACAGATTTTAAGCAAGTGCAGGGGAAGGCGGGAGGCGAGGAAAGAACAAAAAGGAAGGTCTATGATAGGGTGGAACGCAGGAGCGATTTAATGACAAACGGTATGATTGTACACAGCAAAAGGAGAGTGGTAACTTGCTCCATTTCTTAATCAAATGTTCCAGAGTATGCTGCCAGTACCGTGAGAATGTTATGTGTGGGCAGCAAATGGTCAGGTAGATTCCAGAGTGATACTGATAATCCGGAGTTTTACTCAATTATCTCCTGGGGTCTGGGAGAAAACTATAAGTTTGGTAGAATCCTTCATTGGGCAAATTGTATACAGTCCATTGAAAAGAAGAGGTTTGATGGGCAAATGCACTTTCCATATTTCATACTTTTGTATTTTCTTATATTTAGTATGGACAGCACTTAATGAGTCAATAACATCAGTATATGCTCAGCTATACAGTGATCAACCTTTGGGTATCTGGGTGTTTGACATACAGATCTGCAGATACTGCTCTTAATACGGCAATGAACGGCCAGTTTCAGTGCAGTTTACAAGCACTAAATTCTTGGTGATGGCAGACATTAACCAATAGGTGACTAACAAACTCAAGCAACATCACGCTCTCATTAAGAAGCGAGCTTGGCCCAGATGCATATCCCAGCTCCAACACCTCCAGCAGCATAATGTTTCTTTCAGTCAACATGTACATTAACTCTGGGAACATGTCTGAGAAATGTGCATTAGGAGCATACACTAATGAATAATAAGCATAGTCCACTCCTCTTAGAATAATTTTTATGGTAATGCTTGCCTTTCCAATCTGCTATCAGACTGCTCATTTTATTCCTGTACATTTTTTCACGGGAATTTTTCTTTAAAGGAATAAAATGTCATAAGCAGATTCTAAATGATAAAATACTCACTACAATTATGCCAGTAACAATTTGCCAGATCCTTGAACATATTTTCTTTCAGACTTACACACTTTTAATTAAAAAATTATACAATGAAAAATTGAGGAGCATTCATGCACCTGTATCAGGACTGCCATTTTCTGTGTTCAGAGCACTGCAGCTACGTAAACCTGCACAACTGCACTTTGACCCTCTTTACAACATGGCACATTCAATACGCTCATTATCATAGGGAGCATGGGGAGCACAAGGGCCAGAGAAATTGTTTGTTCATACTATCCTAATTGGATTTTTTAACATTAACTACCCACAAGAAGATAAGAATAAGTAATAATTTATTTTAAACAGATTTATTACATTTTATATCATTAATCTCATGTGAAGTCTTTTTTTTAAAGCTTTGTTTTTCTTCTCAATGATATTCTCTCCTATGTTCCTCCCTCAATGTTTTTGGCTCCATGCTCGTATATCATTCCATGGGTACTGGGTGCCCTCTAGTACTGTGGCCATTGTTGGTTGACAAATCAGCTGCAGCAGATATCACAGCTGAGCTTAATATTATCCTCATCCAATGTCCATTCAGGTATACTTCCAGTGGGGCTCTCTGGATAGCATTCAAAAGTGGCAACCATGCTAAACGTTCCTTACCTATCCTGAGGCGCTGAACCCAATTATAGAACCCTACTGCCACCCTGTCTATTCCTCATTTACCTTGATGGAGTGCCATCAACTGTTAATGTGCATTGCAACCACCAGGCACTCCTGAACATACACAGCTAGTTGGTCACAAAAACAACAGCAGCACAGACCTAATTTTCTGTGGATATTGCAATCTGTTGATGGATTAGCACCTGCTCTTTGGCATGCTAAATGTTCTGAACCTGTTCAATTTATCAGCATACTTATGCTGTGATGCAAAATAACAATGATGCAAGTACATTATCATACAAAACTAGCTCAGTGTCAATTCCCAGGCCTGCCCCTAGCCCTTGATGCAATTTCTAGGTTCACCCCATCTTGAACAGCTAGTAAATGAAATCCTCTCATAAATGAACAGAAACATATCGCAACTTTGGCGCGATATGAGACATCTTGATGCACCACAATCACAGAAAGGCATTTTCTTTTCAAAATTAGCCTTCAACAAGCCTAGGGGGAAGGGGTATCTAATAACAATATAAATACAGGACAGCAGCACACATAAGCTACTTTTAGTGTCACTCTTTAAAGTTCTGGGATATAAATTAAAAGGTTTATGAGCTCTGCTAACCTAGTTCAGAGCTGGGATCAAATTTGGCACCTCTCTCGTGTGTGTGATGTAACTACTCATTGAATAAACTCACTGAACTATCAGGCAAGCTTGGTGAAATAGCTTATATACTGTAACCCATGTACTTTGATAAATGTCTGAGTTACTCACCATTATTTGCAATGTGTGAAATAACTCCCCATTCTAGTCCTCCACTTGAATCACTAGGCCAAAACTGCAGTGGTGAGAGTGATCAATGCATAGATCTACAGCCGCAATATTTTACTGGCAGCATTCAAACCACCAGTGCTTACACTATCTAGTTTGAAAGGTAAGTGGCACTGCATGCAGCTGCTGCCCTGCTGGTCACAGAAAAGATTTGCTTCTATGCATGAATGACAAGCTATTTTTCCGCTTTGCCTTCTTTGAAAGCAATTCCAAAATTTCAAGTTTATTTCTGGTCCAAACATTGAATTTCAATATGTCAAACCACATCCTGTTCACTCCGATTGTATAAAGTCTGAATATAACAATTAAATAAAGCTGAAAATATTATATTATTAAAGACAGTGTATGTATTTCACCTAGATGCTAAAGGTAGGAGCATATTTTAGAAAGTTAACATGATTATGTAAAATATATATTTTCAGTTTGTCTTTAGATGGGATTGCTGAGTGAATAATTATGCATACTGTGGAGTGGTACAAAATTTCCTAATTAGTTATTTTTATTTGCAATTAATAGAAATTCTAATTCAAGCATCATATTTCACATCATATTTTCTAGCATTTATTAGCATTCAAATATATAATGAAATTCCAAAACATAACTTTGCAAACCAATCTCTAACTTTTTCCAGTTCTAACAAAAGGTCATTGACCTGAAACGTTAACTCCGTTTCTCTTTCCACAGATGCTGCCTGACCTGCTGAGTATTTCCAGCATTTTCTGTTTTTATTTCAAATTTCCAGCATCCACAGTGCTTTGCTTTTCAATTAGTACTAACCACGTGAATATAATGACAACTAAGAAGCTTCTCCCAAGCCTCTACCTCCAAACAAGGTGTTTCCAACCTTCTAGAAGATACTATTTAATATGTATTTATAATTACATTTTCCCCACATATATAAATTACCTTGCATTTATCTGCAGTAAATGTAATTTGTCAATCATTAGCTGATATATCAAACCTCTCTGAGTCCCTTTGAATAACTTCTGCATCTGCATTTTGTCCTCCCACACAGATTTATGTCATCAACAAACTTAGAAACTCTGATTTCAAACCTACTATTGAGCATCAGCTTCCTGCTTTAGCAAAAGCTGTAAACAGTGTTCACTTCTAAGATACTGCTAGTTTTGCCCATATCATTCTTTTATGCGTGTAAGCTGTATACACTTCCATAACAATGTAGATATGTTTTCCGCCTATACCTTGTGTATTCACAGTAACTTCCCCCTCCTCAGTAACTATGGATGAAGAGACATTGGGTCGGAATTTCTTCTACCATTCAAGCTGAAAAGTGGCAGGAGAGTGGCAGAGAATGGGGGAAAATTCTGGCAGAAAGGCTTATCATCGCTTCACTACCCTCACCTGGATTTCCCTCTCCCCTCCCCAATCTAGACCATCACTGACTGCTCCTTCCATACCCACTGTATGCAAATTGTGGCAGGGGTGCAAAGGTCTCGTCCCCAGCGGATTTCCTGGCATCCAGCACAGTTACAATTGGTTCCCAGACCACCATGGTGAAGTAGCAGTAATGGCCAAGTTGATGGAGAGAGTTGCCAATCCAGCTGCCATTTACCTTCCTATGTAGGCCTCAGTCTCTGCCAATTGCTTGATCTCCAGAGGTCTCAGCCCCTTTAGGATGCCTCGCTGCTGTAGCACTACTGAGATTTTGTAGCTGGGCAATGACGGGCTCGCTCTTGGCAACAGGAATTCCACTGAACCAGCAGTGTAATAATAACGACCTTCAACCCATGGAAACCAGAGAATTGGGACAGATTTGATGCAGCAGGTGGAAGTCCCACACCGCCAGAACTCCAACCCAAGAAGGGGAATCCAGCCCATATTTAGCAGTGAATGCAATTAGTCCCATTGGCGCTGAACAGCAATCAGAGGCCAAGAAATAGGGTGGAGAATCCCTTTCATACCTAATCCCACATGAGTCCAAAATCTTCCAGCAGCCTTTTAGGCCAGCCTACAGTGCTCCTGCAAAAAATGTGCAGAAGTTTTAATTAACTATTATAATGGCAGTTAATAAAATGGTAATGGGTCATTTATCAAAGTACACTAAGTACTGTCTATAACCCAACCAACTGCTTCCTGGGACATTGTGTGTGCATTTTCTACTAATAGCACTTGCTCTGTTCCTTTGGTGACATTTGCTTTTCTAAACGCACATTTGATGTAATATAAACGATATATTCTCTTGTTGGACCAACCACCAACACCCACACCTCACAACTGTCACCATTCGAGGTTGAGGGTTTCATTTCACCTCTGTTGACAAGCTTTTTAATCCTAGTAAATCTTTCTTTTTTCCTTAGCTCTATTACATACTAGCTAGATGTTTCGATTATGACATAGCTCATGATTACGATTACAGTAAGAACTATTTCTAAAATAGTAAATAAATTCTATTTTGCTGCTTATTCATAATATTAGTTTAGATCGCTGATTTCCATCATTGAGATTTTAATCTCTTTTCATTTCAATCTGATCTTTCATTTAGACTATCCACAGTAGTGCAATACACAGTATGATAATTTAAGTGCAAGAGACATTCTGATCTGAATTAACCTACTAAAATGAATAAAATTAAACAACATTTAAAAAATATTAATTCACCTATAACAGTCACAGTTTGTACATACAGTTGGGTAAACCACTGGTTTAAAACAGTGTATCATTGTTTAAAAAGGGAGTAAGGGATGGACCAAGTAATTACAGGCCAGTCAGCCTAATCTCGGTGGTGGGCAACTTATTGGAAAGAATTCTAAGGGACAGTATTAATCATCATTTAGGAAGGCACAGATTAATTAAGGACAGTCAGCATGGATTTGTTAAGGGAAGGTTATGTCTAATTAAATTGATTGAATATTTTGAGGAGGTAACAAGGAGGGTCAATGATGGTTGCACGTTTGATGTAGTCTACATGGATTTTAGCAGGGCTTTTGACATGGTCCCACATGGCAGACTGGTCAGAAAAATAAAAGCCCATGGGATCCAAGGGAAAGTGGCAAGTTGGATCCAAAATTGGCTCAGTGGCAAGAAGCAAAGGGTAATGGTCGACAGTTGTTTTTGTGACTGAAGGATGTTTCCAGTGGGGTTCCGCAGGGTTCAATATTAGGTACCTTGCTTTTTGTGATATACATCAATGATCTAGCGTGGTGACATACCACTCCAGGGAGCAGCACGTGCTGGAGCAGGAGAGCAACAGCAGTGAAGAGGGACGTCATAAAGATCCAGGTCGGTGATTGGAGCATGGGCAGATACAGCAGGAGCGACAAGGTCGGGGCGAAGGAGCGGCAAGAGATTGTAGAGGGACGTGATTGGGGCCCTGGAATTTAATTCAGAGAAGTGTGAGGTAATGTAATTTTGGGGGGCTAACAAGGAAAGGGAATACACATTAAATGATAGGATACTGAGAAGTGTAGAGGAACAAAAGGACCTTGGAGTGCATGTCCACAGATCCCTGAAAGTAGCAGGCCAGGTAGATAAGGTGGTCAAGAAGGCATACGAAATGCTTGCCTTTATTAGCTGAGGCATAGAATGCAAGAGCAGGGGGGGTTATGCTTGAACTGTATAAAATACTAGTTAGGCCACAGCTGGAGTACTGCGTGCAGTTCTGGTCACCACATTACAGAAAGGACATGATTGCACTGGAGAGGGTACAGAGGAGATTTACAAGGATGTTGCCGGGAGTGGAGAATGTAAGCTATGAAGACAGATTAGATGGGCTGGATTTGTTTTCATTGGAACAGAGGAAGCTGAGGGGAGACGTCATTGAGGTGTATAAAATTATGAGGGACTTAGATATAGTAGATAGAAAGGGCCTATTTCCCTTAGCAGAGAGGCCAACAACCAGGGGGCATAAATTTAAAGTTAGAGGGGATTTGAGGGGAAATGTCTTCATGCAGAGAGTTGTGGGCGGTCTGGAACTCACTGCCTGAAAGGGTGGTAGAGGCAAGAACCTTCACCACATTTAAAAAGTACTTGGATGTGCACCTGAAGTGCCGTAACTGCAGGGTTACCGTTCGAGAGCTGGAAGGTGAGATTAGTCTGGATAGCCTCTTGTTGGCCGGCATGGACACAATGGGCCGAAATGGCCTCCTTCTGTGATGTAAACTTCTATGATTCTATGATATCAATGATTTAGACAATGTAGGGGGCTTGATACAAAAATTGGCCATGTGGTTGACAATGAGGAAGAAAGCTGTAGACTGCAGGAAGATATCAATGGACTGGTCAGGTAGGCAGAAAAGTGGCAAATGGAATTCAATCCGGAAAAGTGTGAGGTCATGCACCTTGGGAGAGCAAACAAGACAACGGAATGCATAATAAATAGTCGGATTCTGAGAAGTGTAGATAAATAGAGGGACCTTGGAGTACATGTCCACAGATTCCTGAAGGTAGCAGGAGAGATGGATAAGGCGGTTAAAAAAGCATATGGGATACTTTCCTTTATTAGCTGAGGCATAAAATGTAAGAGCAGGGAGGTTATGCTCGAACTATATAAAACATTAGTTAGGCCACAGCTGGAGTACTGTGTACAGTTCTGGTCACCACATTACAGGAAGGATGTGATTGCATTAGAGAGGCAACAGAGGAGATTTACAGGGATGTTGCCAGAACTGGAGAATTTTAGCTACAAGGAAAGATTGATGGGCTAGGGTTGTTTTCTTTAGAACAGAGGAGGCTGAGGGGAGATGTAATTGAGGTGTATATAATTATGAGGGGCCTAGATAGAGTGGATAGGACGGACTTTTTTCCCCTACTTTCCTTACCAGAAAGGTCAATAACCAGGGTTCATAAATTTAAAGTAATTGGTAGAAGGATTAGAGGGGAGTTAACATAGAAACATAGAAACATAGAAAATAGGTGCAGGAGTAGGCCATTCGGCCCTTCGAGCCTGCACCGCCATTCAATGAGTTCATGGCTGAACATGCAACTTCAGTACCCCATTCCTGCTTTCTCGCCATATCCCTTGATCCCGCTAGTAGTAAGGACTACATCTAACTTCTTTTTGAATAACTGCATTAGATATGAAACTCTTAATTTTAACTCATAGCTGCCACAGGGACAAAAAATAGAAAAAGGATGTTGCCTGCATTATGACAGAAAAAAAGAAAACCTTGTTGTAGGGAAAGTTGCCAACCCAGGCTGTTTTAGAGGACCATAACATCTGTTAAATGCTATGAACTAAAGCTGCATTGTGTGATTTATTTTGTAGTCAATGACGGTCCCTTCTCAGTTAGAATGAACATCAGTCATAATGGACAAATCAAGTTGTCATTGATCAGTCTATTATAAACAGTTAACACTGTATTTCTTAAGAAGCTTATTTCACCTTTATCGGCTCAAAGCAAATCTTAAAGTGAATGCTAACTTACTAGCTGTAATCTCACTACTTTAATTCTGTTGATGTGTAAGGTAAATATATGACTCCAATTGCTTGTGTTGTCAACCTCTTCTCTCTAGAAATCATCCCTTTAGGTGCGGAAGCAAGTCATCCTTGATACGACGATGATATTTTAAGCATGTGCCTTGGCTATGATCTTAAAAATGTCCCACACAAGAAATTAATGTGCAAAGTTAAAGCACATGGGATTGGGGGTAGTGTGCTGACATGGATTGAGAACTGGTTGTCAGACAGGAAGCAAAGAGTAGGAGTAAATGGGTACTTTTCAGAATGGCAGGCGGTGACTAGTGGGGTACCGCAAGGTTCTGTGCTGGGGCCCCAGCTGTTTACACTGTACATTAATGATTTAGACGAGGGGATTAAATGTAGTATCTCCAAATTTGCAGATGACACTAAGTTGGGTGGCAGTGCGAGCTGCGAGGAGGATGCTATGAGGCTGCAGAGCGACTTGGATAGGTTAGGTGAGTGGGCAAATGCATGGCAGATGAAGTATAATGTGGATAAATGTGAGGTTATCCCATTTGGTGGTAAAAACAGAGAGACAGATTATTATCTGAATGGTGACAGATTAGGAAAAGGGGAGGTGCATCGAGACCTGGGTGTCATGGTACATCAGTCATTGAAGGTTGGCATGCAGATACAGCAGGCGGTTAAAAAAGCAAATGGCATGTTAGAAACATAAAAACATAGAAAATAGGTGCAGGAGTAGGCCATTCGGCCCTTCTAGCCTGCACCGCCATTCAATGAGTTCATGGCTGAACATGCAACTTCAGTACCCCATTCCTGCTTTCTCACCATACCCCTTGATCCCCCTAGTAGTAAGAACTTCATCTAACTCCTTTTTGAATATATTTCGTGAATTGGCCTCAACAACTTTCTGTGGTAGAGAATTCCACAGGTTCACCACTCTCTGGGTGAAGAAGTTTCTCCTCATCTCGGTCCTAAATGGCTTACCCCTTATCCTTAGACTGTGACCCCTGGTTCTGGACTTCCCCAACATTGGGAACATTCTTCCTGCATCTAACCTGTCTGAACCCATCAGAATTTTAAACGTTTCTATGAGGTCCCCTCTCATTCTTCTGAACTCCAGTGAATACAAGCCCAGTTGACCCAGTCGACCCAGTCTTTCTTGATAGGTTAGTCCCGCCATCCCGGGAATCAGTCTGGTGAACCTTCGCTGCACTCCCTCAATAGCAAGAATGTCCTTCCTCAAGTTAGGAGAGCAAAATTGTACACAATACTCCAGGTGTGGCCTCACCAAGGCCCTGTACAACTGTAGTAACACCTCCCTGCCCCTGTACTCAAATCCTCTCGCTATGAAGGCCAACATGCCATTTGCTTTCTTAACCACCTGCTGTACCTGCATGCCAACCTTCAATGACTGATGTACCATGACACCCAGGACTCGTTGCACCTCCCCTTTTCCTAATCTGTCACCATTCAGATAATAGTCTGTCTCTCTGTTTTTACCACCAAAGTGGATAACCTCACATTTATCCACATTATACTTCATCTGCCATGCATTTGCCCACTCACCTAACCTATCCAAGTCGCTCTGCAGCCTCACAGCATCCTCCTCGCAGCTCACACTACCACCCAACTTAGTGTCTTCGGCAAATTTGGAGATACTACATTTAATCCCCTCGTCTAAATCATTAATATACAGTGTAAACAGCTGGGGCCCCAGCACAGAACCTTGCGGTACCCCACTAGTCACTGCCTGCCATTCTGAAAAGTATCCATTTACTCCTACTCTTTGCTTCCTGTCTGACAACCAGTTCTCAATCCATGTCAGCACACTACCCACAATCCCATGTGCTTTAACTTTGCACATTAATCTCTTGTGTGGGACCTTGTCGAAAGCCTTCTGAAAGTCCAAATATACCACATCAACTGGTTCTCCCTTGTCCACTCTACTGGAAACATCCTCAAAAAATTCCAGAAGATTTGTCAAGCATGATTTCCCTTTCACAAATCCATGCTGACTTGGACCTATCATGTCACCTCTTTCCAAATGCGCTGCTATGACATCCTTAATAATTGATTCCATCATCTTACCCACTACCGATGTCAGGCTGACCAGTCTATAATTTCCTGTTTTCTCTCTCCCTCCTTTTTTAAAAAGTGGGGTTACATTGGCTACCCTCCACTCCATAGGAACTGATCCAGAGTCAATGAAATGTTGGAAAATGACTGTCAATGCATCCGCTATTTCCAAGGCCACCTCCTTAAGTACTCTGGGATGCAGTCCATCAGGCCCTGGGGATTTATTGGCCTTCAATCCCATCAATTTCCCCAACACAATTTCCGACTAATAAGGATTTCCCTCAGTTCCTCCTCCTTACTAGACCGCCTGACCCCTTTTATATCCGGAAGGTTGTTTGTGTCCTCCTTAGTGAATACTGAACCAAAGTACTTGTTCAATTGGTCTGCCATTTCTTTGTTCCCCGTTATGACTTCCCCTGATTCTGACTGCAGGGGACCTACGTTTGTCTTTACTAACCTTTTTCTCTTTACATAGTTATAGAAACTTTTGCAATCCGTCTTAATGTTCCCTGCAAGCTTCTTCTCGTACTCCATTTTCCCTGCCTTAATCAAACCCTTTGTCCTCCTCTGCTGAGTTCTAAATTTCTCCCAGTCCCCGGGTTCGCTGCTATTTCTGGCCAATTTGTATGCCACTTCCTTGGCTTTCATACTATCCCTGATTTCCCTTAATAGCCATGGTTGAGCCACCTTCCCTTTTTTATGTGTTGGCCTTCATAGCGAGGGGATTTGAGTACAGGGGCAGGGAGGTGTTACTACAGTTGTACAGGTCCTTGGTGAGGCCACACCTGGAGTATTGTGTACAGTTTTGGTCTCCTAACCTGAGGAAGGACATTCTTGCTATTGAGGGAGTGCAGCGAAGGTTCACCAGACTGATTCCCGGGATGGCGGACTGACCTATCAAGAAAGACTGGATCAACTGGGCTTGTATTCACTGGAGTTCAGAAGAATGAGAGGGGACTCATAGAAACGTTTAAAATTCTGATGGGTTTAGACAGGTTAGATGCAGGAAGAATGTTCCCAATGTTGGGGAAGTCCAGAACCAGGGGACACAGTCTAAGGATAAGGGGTAAGCCATTTAGGACCAAGATGAGGAGAAACTTCTTCACCCAGAGAGTGGTGAACCTGTGGAATTCTCTACCACAGAAAGTTGTTGAGGCCAATTCACTAAATATATTCAAAAAGGAGTTAGATGTAGTCCTTACTACTAGGGGGATCAAGGGGTATGGCGAGAAAGCAGGAATGGGGTACTGAAGTTGCATGTTCAGCCATGAACTCATTGAATGGTGGTGCAGGCGAGAAGGGCCGAATGGCCTACTCCTGCACCTATTTTCTATGTTTCTATGTAATGCAACTTGCTGTCTGTATTGGCCATAAGCAGCCAATGGATGCTGTCCCTGAACAGCTGGCTCAGGTGCCAATGATAATACTATAGTGTTCAAACTGCATTGTGTTCAAGCACCATCTGCTGGCTTCACTTGAACAGCCTTCTTTAGATCTTTAGATGTAAATGTGAGCAAAATAAATATCCACATTGTTGTATTGTGAAGAGGTGTATTGCACCTCTTCTTTCTGTTTTCTTGAAAACTGAATCAGACAGTTAATCTCTGGTTAGTTTGTGAGTGTTTACACTGGTATACAGATCTCCAAATATATTCTCATTGCTACATACCATTCATAGAAACATAGAAACATAGAAAATAGGTGCAGGAGTAGGCCATTCGGCCCTTCGAGCCTGCACCGCCATTCAATGAGTTCATGGCTGAACATGCAACTTCAGTACCCCATTCCTGCTTTCTCACCATACCCCTTGATTCCCCTAGTAGTAAGGACTCCATCTAACTCCTTTTTGAATATATTTAATGAATTGGCCTCAACAACTTTCTGTGGTAGAGAATTTCACAGGTTCACCACTCTCTGGGTGAAGAAATTCCTCCTCATCTCGGTCCTAAATGGCTTACCCCTTATCCTTAGACTGTGTCCCCTGGTTCTGGACTTCCCCAACATTGGGAACATTCTTCCTGCATCTAACCTGTCTAACCCCGTCAGAATTTTAAACGTTTCTATGAGGTCCCCTCTCATTCTTCTGAACTCCAGTGAATACAAGCCCAGTTGATCCAGTCTTTCTTGATAGGTCAGTCCCACCATCCCGGGAATCAGTCTGGTGAACCTTCGCTGCACTCCCTCAATAGCAAGAATGTCCTTCCTCAGGTTAGGAGACCAAAACTGTACACAATACTCCAGGTGTGGCCTCACCAAGGCCCTGTACAACTGTAGCAACACCTCCCTGCCGCTGTACTCAAATCCCCTCGCTATGAAGGCCAACATGCCAGTTGCTTTCTTAACCGCCTGCTGTACCTGCATGCCAACCTTCAATGACTGATGTACCATGACACCCAGGTCTCGTTGCACCTCCCCTTTTCCTAATCTGTCACCATTCAGATAATAGACTGTCTCTCTGTTTTTACCACCAAAGTGGATAACCTCACATTTATCCACATTATACTTCATCTGCCATGCATTTTCCCACTCACCTAACCTATCCAAGTCGCTCTGCAGCCTCACAGCATCCTCCTCGCAGCTCACACTGCCACCCAACTTAGTGTCATCAGCAAATTTGGAGATACTACATTTAATCCTCTCGTCTAAATCATTAATATACAGTGTAAACAGCTGGGGCCCCAGCACAGAACCTTGCGGTACCCCACTAGTCACTGCCTGCCATTCTGAAAAGTCCCCATTTACTCCTACTCTTTGCTTCCTGTCTGACAACCAGTTCTCAATCCATGTCAGCACACTACCCCCAATCCCATGTGCTTTAACTTTGCACATTAATCTCTTGTGTGGGACCTTGTCGAAAGCCTTCTGAAAGTCCAAATACACCACATCAACTGGTTCTCCCTTGTCCACTCTACTGGAAACATCCTCAAAAAATTCCAGAAGAATTGTCAAGCATGATTTCCCTTTCACAAATCCATGCTGACTTGGACCTATCATATCACCTCTTTCCAAATGCACTGCTATGACATCCTTAATAATTGATTCCATCATTTTACCAACTACCGATGTCAGGCTGACCGGTCTATAATTCCCTGTTATCTCTCTCCCTCCTTTTTTAAAAAGTGGGGTTACATTGGCTACCCTCCACTCCATAGGAACTGATCCAGAGTCAATGGAATGTTGGAAAATGACTGTCAATGCATCCACTATTTCAAAGGCCACCTCCTGAAGTACTCTGGGATGCAGTCCATCTGGCCCTGGGAATTTATCGGCCTTCAATCCCATCAATTTCCCCAACACAATTTCCCGACTAATAAGGATTTCCCTCAGTTCCTCCTCCTTACTAGACCCTCCAACCCCTTTTATATCCGGAAGGTTGTTTGTGTCCTCCTCAGTGAATACCGAACCAAAGTACTTGTTCAATTGGTCCGCCATTTCTTTGTTCCCCGTTATGACTTCCCCTGATTCTGACTGCAGGGGACCTACGTTTGTCTTTACTAGCCTTTTTCTCTTTACATATCTATCGAAACTTTTGCAATCCGCATTAATGTTCCCTGCAAGCTTCTTCTCGTACTCCATTTTCCCTGCCCTAATCAAACCCTTTGTCCTCCTCTGCTGAGTTCTAAATTTCTCCCAGTCCCCGGGTTCGCTGCTATTTCTGGCCAATTTGTATGCCACTTCCTTGGCTTTAATACTATCCCTGATTTCCCTTGATAGCCACGGTTGAGCCACCTTCCCTTTTTTATTTTTACGCCAGACAGGAATGTACAATTGTTGTAGTTCATCCATGCGGTCTCTAAATGTCTGCCATTGCCCATCCACAGTCAACCCCTTCAGTATCATTCGCCAATCTATCCTAGCCAATTCACGCCTCATACCTTCAAAGTTACCCTTCTTTAAGTTCTGGACCACGGTCTCTGAACTAACTGTTTCATTCTCCATCCTAATGCAGAATTCCACCATATTATGGTCACTCTTCCCCAAGGGGTCTCGCACAACGAGATTGCTAATTAATCCTCTCTCATTACACAACACCCAGTCTAAGATGGTCTCCCCCCCTAGTTGGTTCCTTGACATATTGGTCTAAAAAACCATCCCTTATGCATTCCAGGAAATCCTCCTCCACCGTATTGCTTCCAGTTTGGTTAACCCAATCTATGTGCATATTAAAGTCACCCATTATAACTGCTGCACCTTTATTGCACGCACCCCTAATTTCATGTTTGATGCCCTCCCCAACATCACTACTACTGTTTGGAGATCTGTACACAACTCCCACTAACGTTTTTTGCCCTTTGGTATTCTGCAGCTCTACCCATGTAGATTCCACATCATTCAAGCTAATGTCCTTCCAACCTATTGCCTTAATTTCCTCCTTAACCAGCAATGCTACCCCACCTCCTTTTCCTTTTATTCTATCTTTCCTGAATGTTAAATACCCCTGGATGTTGAGTTCCCAGCCCTGATCATCCTGGAGCCACGTCTCCGTAATCCCAATCATATCATATTTGTTAACATCTATTTGCACAGTTAATTCATCCACCTTATTGCGGATACTCCTTGCATTAAGACACAAAGCCTTCAGGCTTGTTTTTTAACACCCTTTGTCCTTTTAGAATTTTGCTGTACAGTGGCCCTTTTTGTTCTTTGCCTTGGGTTTCTCTGCCCTCCACTTTTCCTCATCTCCTTTCTGTCTTTTGCTTTTGCCTCTTTTTTGTTTCCCTCTGTCTCCCTGCATTGGTTCCCATCCCCCTGCCATATCAGTTTAAATCCTCCCCAACAGCACTAGCAAACACTCCCCCTAGGACATTGGTTCCGGTCCTGCCCAGGTGCAGACCGTCCGGTTTGTACTGGTCCCACCTCCCCCAGAACCGGTTCCAATGCCCCAGGAATTTGAATCCCTCCCTGCTGCACCACTGCTCAAGCCACGTATTCATCTGCGCTATCCTGCAATTCCTACTCTGACTATCACGTGGCACTGGTAGCAATCCCGAGATTACTACTTTTGAGGTCCTACTTTTTAATTTAGCTCCTAGCTCCTTAAATTCGTTTCGTAGGACCTCATCCCTTTTTTTACCTATGTCGTTGGTACCAATGTGCACCACGACAACTGGCTGATCTCCCTCCCTTTTTAGAATGTCCTGCACCCGCTCCGAGACATCCTTGACCCTTGCACCAGGGAGGCAACATACCATCCTGGAGTCTCGGTTGCGGCCGCAGAAACGCCTATCTATTCCCCTTACAATTGAATCCCCTATCACTATCGCTCTCCCACTCTTTTTCCTGCCCTCCTGTGTAACAGAGCCAGCCACGGTGCCATGAACTTGGCTGCTGCTGCCCTCCCCTGATGAGTCATCCCCCTCAACAGTACCCAAAGCAGTGTATCTGTTTTGCAGGGGGATGACCACAGGGGACTCCTGCACTACCTTCCTTGCACTACTCTTCCTGCTGGTCTTCCATTCCCTAGCTGGCTGTGCACCCTTCTCCTGCAGTAAGACCAACTCGCTACACGTGATACTCACGTCATTCTCAGCATCGTGGATGCTCCAGAGTGAATCCACCCGCAGCTCCAACTCCGCAACTCAGACCCAAGCACTGTATCTAACTACTCCTTAAATAAAGCAGGGGAACGAGATGCCTCTGGTATTCCTGTAGGCAGTGCAGCATACCAGTCAATATGTTGCTATGAGTGCACCCAAAAGATGACTTGGATGAGTTTTGATCAAATAGATTATGTTCAGTATTGTCATTCTTATCCTTGCTGACAAACTGTTCATCTGGCACAGATACATTACACTATCCTTATGTTCATTTTTTTTAGCCTGAGAGTATGACCAAGATTACAGTTGTGAAAGATAATTATGTTATGTTTTCAGTATAGTTGCAAGTATCATCATTAAAGCTGCATTAACAACCCAGACATAAGATTGCAGGTGGTTCAGCAGAGGTGGGTGTGAAATCAGCTGTAATCCACATATGCCCAGCCTTAACTATGAGTTTCTGAGAGGGCCTGTTTAGGGTGGAACCTCCACCTGCCCCAAACATGGTCCATGATGTCAGCGAGGATAGGTTTAGGGGAGGGATTTCCCACACTGAGAATTTCCTAATTCCTGGCTTCCTCTCTGTCGACCGAACAGTGCCCCAAAATTCAAAATGGCCTCTTCGTTAAGTGCTGGTGAACACATAGGGTTACACTGGGAATCCAGCTGAACGCTCAAGTAAATTGAAGGCCAATTTATTTCCAGGAGACATAAAAAATATCTTAATTCACTGGGTCTGGATAAATCTTTTGCAATTCTACATTTTTTCACCCTTTCCCCAACTTCTACAGCCCAGCATCACCGCCCCTATCATCTCTGACTCAACATACGCAATGCCACAGGAGATTTGATGGTCTTAGTGGAAACAGTCACTAATAGCGGCACATATTATCAGAGCTCGGTTTAAGTAACTAATTTGTACATCTTGCACATAAATATGAGCAATGAAGACCTACAAGATCATCTCATTGAATACACCCACAACTTTCCATCCTCCCTATCTAATTTTCACTACACAATACAAATATTTCTTATTGTTATCAACCAGTGTGTAACTGAATGATACAATGAGTAAATTCACTGATTCTGTGCTCCCAGTGGGGTGCCTAGTATGAAAACAGTTCAGGTAGCGATTGAGCTACAACACTGTAGCCCAGTTTTTCCAGCCTGTGCTCTCTTTGATTTCACTTTCCTGCTGCAAGTGCAGGCTAAGTAAAATTACCTTAGTGTTTCATGACTGACACTATTGGGCCGATTTTTGGCTTGTCTGCACATCGGGCAGGTACTGGGTGGACCAATTGCATCGCCTGCCCGATGGCAGCAGTGAGAAGCCAGAACCATTTTCATGGTCAGCCCTGATGACAATACTTTCATTGGGCTGCTAGCGCTCAAATGAATGCTGATAGACAACTGGCTAACCGGAGCAGGACAGGAAACCTGGCGAATCCTCCTTGGAGTGATCCTATCTACGGAATAGGATCCTGATTTTCATATTCAAATATGCTCCCACCGGTTTTGGGCAGGAGCACTGCTCACCCATTTCCTGGCCTGCTCCAAAATAACATCAGTGGGAACAGAGTGGTGAGTAGTGCTCCATGATATTTGGCCTGCTATCTCCGTTTCTGCCCCAATCTGTTTTACCACTCTGTTGTCCCCTTTTAAGCCACAAACCTCTGTGTTGAGCTATTGGCTGATGTGGTCTTTTTCTCCTGGAAGAAAGAGCATCGTGGGATGGGGGAATGAGGAGGGTGAGCTGAAAAGTGCACTGAAAAGCTGTTGAAGATGCAAAAAATCTCACTATCTCTGTCTAACCCTAATTGGATTTGTACCAGTGCCAGGGCTCTACTGTGATATATTTTCTCTGAGCTCAACACTTTTTGAGGCAAGATATACTGCTACTTGTGCAGAGCTTTGTGATGGCACAGACTGTTGTTAATATTAGTGCCAAGTACCATGTCCTGCCGCTGCTTGGACTTATGTCCTTACAATGGTCACTCATTTTTGAAAGCAGAAAATTCTGGGTATTTATGAACTCTCTGACTCTCCCCTCGTGGTTGTCTGGAATATTTCTCTAAAAGAATTAAAAGCGTCCCTAACTGCTTCTTGCAGTTTAGACTGAAAGTATTAAGAGCAATAGTGTGAGAATTCATGAGTGATGTTCCTACTGTCACAATGGGGTTTCTCCCAACCACATTCTTTATTCATACACATCAAAAATGATAGTTTCCAGAGACAAGGCTTACACTTCCAAAGAACTGAAATTTAGGCACCTCATGCCTGGAATGAATGGATTATTATGCCACAGGATTAACAATGACTCTTTTCTTGAATTACGCACTGAAAAGACGTGTGGGTGCCTGTTGCACTCTCCTGATCACACCATAGGAGAAAAGCATCGTATCATTCTGTAGTTGCTATATGCTCCAAGATTGATTGCATGGCTGTATCATCTCACCTTCGACAACAAGTGCGAGGCGCTCATGGACTTCTTTGTCACTAAGATTGAGACCATCCAATCAGCTGCCTATGCTGCTTCCCCTCTTCCCCTAGCCCAATGGGCCTAACTCCATTAAGGTTCCCCCCTGCCCTGGCCCTGAACTCGCATCTTTCTTTAGTTTCTCTCCTGTCTCTCCTCATGACCTCTCCGCGCTCCTCATGTATATGAGATCCATTTCCTGCTCCCTCGACCCTATTCCCACTAAACTGCTGACCACACAACATCCCTTCTGGACCCCCATGTTAATTGATATTGTTAACGGTTCTCTCTCCTCAGGTACCACCCTTGCCACAGTATCGAAATGGCTCTTATCAAAGTTACAAATGACATTCTATGGAGTCGGGCGATGTTATGGAGGTGGAAGTAGGCGGTCTTGGTGATGGCACGGACACATGGTCGGAAGCTCACCTTGGGGTCAAATGTGCTCACTGACCTACATTGGCTCCCGGTTGAAGAACATCTCGATTTAAAAATTCTCATCCTTGTTTTCAAATCCTTTATGACCTCTCTCCTCCCTATCTCTGTAACCTCCACCAACTCTTCAATCCCCCGAGGTATCTGCACTCCTCTAGTTCTGGTCCCTTGCGCATTCCCAATTTGAATTGCTCCACCATTAGCATCCATTCTTTCACCTGTCGAGGCCCTAAGCTGTGAAATTCTCTCCCTAAACATTTCTGCTTCTCTACATCTCTTTTCTTCTTTAAAACGCTCTTAAAACCTACCTCTTTGATTAAGCTTTTGGTCATCTGCCCCAATATCTCCTTATGTGGCTCGGTGTCAAATTTTGTTTGATAATACTCCTGTGAAGCACCTTGGGATGTTTTACTATGTTACAAGCACTATATAAATGCAAGTTGTTATTGTTGTTGTTGTTGTATGTACATCCAGCATGGTGCCTGTTATGTATGTAATAACTCGATTGACTGAATACTGTAAACGAACACAGGTACAAACCTGGCTCTGCTTTATTAGGGCCCAGAGTGATTACATTACATGATGGCTTGCCTTTTATACCTGGTCCGCACACGCGTGCATACAGCCCAATGACCTCTGACAGTGGCACCGCCTGGTGGCTAGTAACCACAAGCATACATACATGACAATATTCCCCTTTTAAGATATTAGTAACAGTCTTTTTACAAATTGAGATGGTCCGGGGCTTTCCGCTCCCGAGTTGATTGTCTCAGTTCAACTCCAGCCTTGGGCGAGTGTTCTGAGTCTGTTAGTACTGGAGGCTGGGTAGCCGATCTGATGGAAGTGGCAATGACCATGTCATGGATTGAAAGTTCAGATTCATTGATGACAGCGGAGTCCTCTGATGACTGAGGGTAGGTTGGTTGGTCACTGATTGTGTCTTTCTCATTCCGGTTCATCCGTGTGCCGCAGCTTTATCTGATCAACATGTTTCTTGCATTTTTGCCCATTCTTGAGCTTGACGATAAACACTCTGTTACTCTCCTTGGCAGTAACAGTACTGGCGATCCATTTGGGACCTTGACCATAATTTAGCACATACACAGGATCGTTAACAGAAATGTCGCGTGACATAACAGCGCGATCATGATACCACTGCTGACTTTGATGTCTGTATTCAACATGATCGTTCAAGTCAGGGTGGACAAGAGAGAGCTTAGTCTTGAGACCTCTCTTCATCAATAGTTCAATAGGGGGGACCCCGGTAAGCGTGTGGGGTTTTGTCCTGTAACTAAGCAATATGCATGATAAGCGAGTCTGCAGTGAACCTTGAGTTACACGGCACACGTGCTGTCCAAACCATCTGCTTGATGGTTTGGACAGCACGCTCTGCTTGACCATTCGATGTGGGTTTGAATGGTGCTGATCTCACATGTTTGATACCATTGAGTTTCATGAACTCTTGAAACTCCAGACTAGTGAAGCAAGGTCCGTTGTCACTTACAACGATATTGGGCAGAC
Organism: Pristiophorus japonicus; assembly: GCF_044704955.1. Lineage (NCBI taxonomy): Eukaryota > Metazoa > Chordata > Chondrichthyes > Pristiophoridae > Pristiophorus > Pristiophorus japonicus. The sequence goes on from NC_091985.1 coordinate 66,107,119, forward strand.
TATGAGTGGCAAACATGACACAAAGGCTCTCAATGGTAGCTGTGGATGTACTGGATGGCATGATTATACACTCTATCCACTTGGAATATGCATCAACCACAACTAAAAACATCTTTCCCAACAAGGGACCTGCAAAGTCGATGTGGATCCTGGACCATGGTTTAGATGGCCACGATCACAGACTCAGCGGCGATTCCGCTGGTGCTTTACTTAGCTGCATGCAAGTGTTGCACTAACGCACACATGATGCCAGATCAGAGTCAATTCCAGGCCACCATACATGAGATCTGGCAATGGCTTTCATGATGACAATACCGGGGTGAGTGCTATGTAGATCATGTACAAATTTCTCTCTGCCTTTCTTAAGCATAACAACACGATTGCCCCACAGTAAACAATCTGACTGAATGGATAGATTATCTTTGCGACAGTTGTACGGTTTGGTCTCATCACTCATTTGCTTGGGTATGGCAGACCAATCACCACTAAGGACACAGCGTTTCACAACCGATAATATCGGGTCCTGGCTGGTCCAGGTCTTAACTTGTTGAGAGCTGTGACAGGGGTTCCTTCACTTTCAAAAGCATCCATAAATAACAGTCGGTCTGCAGGTTGTGGCATCTCCACCTCCGGTGTCGGCACTGGCAGACGGCTCAGTGCGTCGGCACAATTCTCGATGCCAGGTCTATGGCGAATGACATAATCATCATCATCATAGGCAGTCCCTCGGAATCGAGGAAGACATGCTTCCACTCCTGAAGTGAGTTCTTTGGTGGCTGAACAGTCCAACACGAGAGGCACAGACTCTGTCACAGGTGGAACAGATAGTCGTTGAGGGGAGGAGTGGGTGGGGCTGGTTTGCCGCACGCTCTTTCAGCTGCCTGCACTTGATTTCTGCATGCTCTCAGCGTTGAGATTCGAGGTGCTCAGTGCCCTCTCAGATGCATTTCCTCCACTTACGACGGTCTTTGGCCAGGGACTCACAGGTGTCAGTGGGGATGTCGCACTTTATCAGGGAGGCTTTGAGGGTGTCCTTGTAGCATTTCCGCTGCCCACCTTTGGCTCGTTTGCAATGAAGGAGCTCTGAGTAGAGAGCTTACTTTGGGAGTCTCGTGTCTGGCATGCGGACAATGTGGTCTGCCCAGCGGAGCTGATCGAGTGTGGTCAGTGCTTCAATGCTGGGGATGTTAGCCTGAGGACGCTGATGTTGGTGCGCCTATCCTCCCAGGGGATTTGTAGAATCTTGCAGAGACATCATTGGTGGTATTTCTCCAGCAACTTAAGGTGTCTACTGTACATGGTCCATGTCACTGAGCCATACAGGAGGGCAGGTATTACTACAGCCTTGTAGACCATCAGCTTGGTGGCAGTTTTGAGAGGCTGGTCTTCAAACACTTTTTTCCTCAGGTGGCCGAAGGCTGCACTGGCACACTGGAGGCAGTGTTGGATCTCATCGTCGATGTCTGCTCTTCTTGACAGGAGGCTCCCGAGATATGGGAGGTGGTCCACGGTGTCCAGGGCCGCGCCATGGATCTTGATGACTGGGGGGCAGTGCTGTGCGGTGAGGACAGGCTGGTGGAGGACCTTTGTCTTACGGATGTTTCGCGTAAGGCCCATGCTTTCGTACGCCTCAGTAAATACGTCGACTATGTTCTGGAGTTCAGCCTCTGTATGTGCGCAGACGCAGGCGTCATCCGTGTACTGTAGCTTGACGACAGAGGTTGGGGTGGTCTTGGATCTGGCCTGGAGTTGGCGAAGGTTGAACAGGTTCCCACTGGTTCTGTAGTTTAGTTCCACTCCAGCGGGTAGCTTGTTGACTGTGAGGTGGAGCATGGCGGCGAGGAAGATTGAGAAGAGGGTTGGGGCAATGACGCAGCCCTGTTTGACACCGGTCCGGACGTGAATTGGGTCTGTGGTGGATCCATTGGTAAGGATCATGGCCTGCATGTCATCGTGGAGCAGGCGGAGGATGGTGACGAACTTTTGGGGGATCCGAAATGGAGGAGGACGCTCCATAGACCCTCGTGATTGACAGCGTCAAAGACCTTTGTAAGTCGAAGAAGGCCATGTATAAGGGCTGGCGCTGTTCCCTGCATTTTTTCTGTAGCTGTTGCGCTGCAAAAATTATGTCCATTGTGCCCCGCAGGGGACGAAATCCGCACTGTGACTCGAAGAGGAGCTCCTCGGCCACAGGAAGAAGACAGTTGAGGAGGACTCTAGCGCCGACTTCCCCAGTGGCTGATAGCAGGGAGATTCCTCTGTAGTTGCTGCAGTCAGACTTGTCCCCTTTTTTAAAGATGGTCATGATTACTGCATCTCTGAGATCCTCCGCCATGCTCTTCTCCCTCCAGATAAGAGGGATGAGATTGTGTATTCGCGCCAGCAGTGCCTCTCCGCCATACTTCAATGCCTCAGCAGGGATTCCATCTGTACCCGTAGCCTTGTTGTTTTTAAGCTTTTTCTACCTCGTGCAGCATTGGGGTCTCACTGAGGTGGTGGCGGGTAGCATGCTGCAGGATGGAGTTGAGAACACTCGAGTCAAAAGCAGAGTCTCGATTGAGGAGATCTTCGAAGTGCTCCTTCCAGCAGGCCCTGACTGCCACGGTGACCTTGATGAGTGTTTCCCCATTCTTGGTCAGCAGTGGGGTGGGGCCTTGGGTGTTTGGCCTGTAGGTGGCCTTGGTTGCAATGAAGAATCCTCGTACATCATGGTTGTTGGCCAGCTGCTGTATATTCTGTGCTTTCTCCATTCACCACCTGTTCTTTAGGTCCCGGGTTTTTTGTTGGACCTCAGCCTTGAGCCGTCTGTAATGCTGCTTTGCCACTCCCGCGTTGGGTTGTTGTTTAAGGCTCAGAAATGCCCTGTGCTTGCGATCTATTAGCTCTTGGATCTCCTGATCATTCTCATTAAACGACATAATCATAGGCAGATAATGTCAGCGCCCACCTCTGGATGCAGGATGATGCATTGGTATTTATACCTTTGTTTTCCGAAAACAATGAAATCAGTGGTTTGTGATCTGTTTCCAGTTCAAACCGAAGACCAAACAGGTATTGATGCATCTTTTTAACCCCATACACACAGGCTAATGCTTCTTTTTCTACCATGCTGTCGGCTCTTTCCGCCTTTGACAAAGTTTTAGAAGCATACGCAACAGGTTGTAGTTTACCCAACTCATTAGCTTGTTGGAGCACGCAACCATCTCCATATGACGAAGCATCACAGGCCAATACTAGACCCTTACATGGATCATAATGTACCAGCAGCTTGTTAGAGCAAAGCAGATTAGTAGCTTTCTCAAAAGCTCTAGCTTGAGACACACCCCAAACACAGTCGTCGCCTTTTCTTAGCAGCAGTGGCTCTAGTGAAGTGCTCAATCTAGGTAGGAAATTACCGAAGTAGTTGAGTAGACCAAGAAATGAACGCAGCTCTGTCACATTCTGAGGCTTGGGTGCATTTTTGATGGCCTTGGTTTTCGAATCCGTGGGCCTGATGTCGTCAGCAGCAATTTTCCTCCCCAGGAATTCGACTTCCGGTGCCATGAAGACGCACTTCGAACGTTTCAGTCTGAGTCCCACTTTGTCCAGACGGTGTAGAATCTCTTCTAGGTTGTTCAGATGTTCGGCGGTGCCACAATCTGTGACCAGTATGTCATCTTGGAACACGACGGTTCTAGGGACAGACTTCAATTGACTCTCCATGTTCCTCTGAAATATGGCTGCAGCCGAGCGAATTCCGAAAGGACACCTGTTGTAGATAAACAGTCCTTTATGAGTGTTGATGCACGTAAGTTTCTTCGACGTCTCAACCAGCTCCTGTGTCATGTAGGCCGACATCAGATTCAGTTTAGTGAACAACTTCCCCCCTGCTAGCATTGCAAAAAAATCATCAGCCTTCGGTATCGGGTATTCATCCTGTTTCGAAACTCGGTTGATCTTGTAACCTTGTAGTCTCCACAAATCCTGACAGTGCCATCACTCTTCAACACAGGAACAATGGGGCTGGCCCATTCATTAAATTCGACGAGTGATATGACCCCTTCACGCTGGAGTCTGTCCAGTTTATTTTCGACCTTCTCCCTCATCATGTACGGAGCTTTATGATGGACGGGTCTTGCATCCGAGTCCACATGGATCTGCACCTTGGCTCCCGTGAAATTGCCGATGCCTGGTTCAAACAACGAGGAGAACTTGCTCAGCATTTGAGCACATGGAGTATCATCCTCTGACGACAACGCTTGGATATCATTCCAATTCCATTTGATTTTTTCTAGCCAATTCCTGCTGAGTAGCGTCGGACCATTGCCTGGAACAATCCATAACGGTAAATCATGAACCGCACCATCATACGACACCTTGACTACTGCACTGTCAATCACTGTTATGGGTTCTTTAGTGTACGTACACAACTTGGCATTGACTGGACTCAACTTAGGCCTCACAGCCTTAGTATCCCACAGCTTGTCGAATGTCCTTTGGCTCATTATTGATTAACTCGCACCCATGTCCAATTCCATCGGTCCCGGTAACCGTTAAGTTTCACATTAGTCATTATCGGTTGGCTTTTTGTTAGGAACTAATACAGTCCATACACTTCTTCCTCTGGTATCTCGGATTGTATAGCCAGATCCGCGCTATATTGGGCATCATCCTCCACGCTTGCTCAGTTGCGGACACATGCACTGGAGATGCCCCAGTCTCGAACATCCTTTACAAATGTACTGTTTAAATCGACACTGATGAGGCCGATGATTGCCCCCACAATGCCAACATGGTGACATCAGATTCATTCCCGTTGGCGGACTTTGGGCAGCCGCTGGTTTCGCATAGGCAGTCGAGTAGGCCCTGCCATATGCAGCTCTGCCAAACGATGATACAATCTTGTTTACAGTACTTGCTGAGTTCCGACTTTTCGATGATATCTGCTTTAAGTTTTTGTCCGTCATCATGCATGCCTGGGCAATCGTGATGGCCTTGCTCAAATCCAGCGTCTCCGTCGCCAGTAGCTTATGTAGGATCACCTCGTGGTTGATGCCGATTACAAAGAAATCCCGCAGCATGTCTCCCAAAGCATTTTCGAACTTACACGATCCAGCTAGACGTCTTAGGTCGGCAACGAATTCCGACACATCCTGGCCCTCAGAACGAACGTGCTTGTAGAATCGATATCGTGAGATGATGATGCCTTCTTTTGGTTTGAGATGGTCATGTAGCAGAGCACACAATTCCTTATAGTCCTTGTCCGTTGGACTTGCAGGCGAGAGAAGATTTTTTATGAGTCCATAGATTTTCGGACCGCAAACCGGGAGGAAGACCGTTCTGCGTCTAACTATGTCAGTGGTTTCCTCCATTTTGTTGGCCACGAAGTACTGGTCCAAGCGAGCTACAAAATCTGCCAGTCCTCTCCCTCCACGAAGCTCTCCAGAATTCCAATTGTGCTCATTTTTGCATGCAAAGGTTCTTAAGTTACCTCGTCGCCAAATGTATATAATAACGCGATAGACTGAATACTGTAAACAAACACAGGTACAAACCTGGCTCTGCTTTATTAGGGCCCAAAGTGATTACATTACATGATGGCTTGCCTTTTATACCTGGGCTGCACACACGTGCATACAGCCCAGTGACCTCCGGCAGTGGTGCCATCTGGTGGCTAGTAACCCCAAGCATACATACATGACAGTGCCATAGAGACAGGTAGTGGTTTCCTCCAACTGAGACACCTTCTGCAGCATATTATGGAATGGCTCAACTGTTTATGCATATTTTTGATGATTAGTCTAAGTAGCCATCACCCAATTTTTCAGTCAACTGCCTCCTCATCTTCCACCCCCAGCTTCTCCTGGCCATTCATGCTCTAAGTATTACTATGTGAACTCCCCAAGTCTCACTAACTCTGGTCTCTAAGTGAGTGTCCATGGGCTGCTTATGAGGGTGAGATGCAATGGCAGAGTTGGTGAAGAGCAGCTACCTGTTCCTCGTGCTGCTTTTGATCTATTTCTTGTCTGACTTTTTCATATGTTCGTATTGTAATGACATATTGCATTTGAACAGCAGGAACTGAGGAGGCAAGAGGTTTATTGACCAACAACAGCTCTTATTCTTCTGTCTTTAAGAAGGCAGATCTTCACATCATACCCTGAAAAAATGGTTGGTGGCATCTTGGTCACCCTGGCTGGCATACCATTTTGTTGCAATAAAATGAAAAGCATAATATTCTGTGGTTTTGGGGGGCATTCGCAGAACCTCCCAACGTAACAGTTAGGCATTCCCGACTTGAAGCAAAATTACAGTCCTGTACTTTTCAATTATTGGTGCCTGCAGCCTGTACTGTGGATAGAAATTATTGAGCACGCCGACTGGAAGAAATAACAGTTTGCTGCATGATACAGCAGGCTTATATCTACATAGAGTGGAGCAACATATATTATTTACAGAGTGTCACATGGTTCAGTCTACTAACTGTCATATACTTTCATTTATTTTAAATGGGGTTGGGAAAGAGAGATGATGGTGTGAGAAAATCAGATAAAAGAGCAAAGGTTTTGGAGGATTTAATGCACCCAATTTGTTTAAATTGTGGCTGGCTGATGATTAAATTCTATTGATATGTGAAATGCAATCTGTTGACTGCAACATGGATTCTTAGTGACAGTAAAGATGATGTCATATTTATTAATAAACCTTCAAAAGCACATTCATTGAAACTAGAAGAGGAGATCTGAAAGAGGAGTTCAAAATTATGATAAGTTTGATAGGAAAAAACTATTTGCACTGGTTGATGAGTTGGTAAATGGAGGGCATAAATTTAAGATCATCACCAAAGGAAAGAGAGGCTGGGAGAGATCCCTTTCATGTTTAGTTTATCATGAGAGGATCTGCCTATCAGAAAACAGTGGTAAAAGCTTTTAAAAGGGAATTGGACAAATGTTTGAAAAAGAAAAATGTAAACACATTTCGGAAAAAGGTGTTCACCTCACAAAAACAAAAAGGTTTTAAAAATACAATTAATTAAAGACCATTTTAATTCACACAATATTTGGTCTTTCTAAAAGTTAATATAGAATAGATCGTACAGAGATTTGACGGTTTGAAGCAAGTTAGAACTGTGCTGCTATTACAAGGAGTTCAGGTGATATTCATAAATCATAAATATGAAAATCAAGTGGTTTATAAATGTAATTGTAGCTTTTCACTGGCATCTGATATTTTATATAATATTGGTTTCTAAGGGCATTGCTCAAAGATAAAGTTTAAAAGAAATAGTGGGAGGACCTTTCAGTTTTGTTGGGGCATTTGAAGGGTGCCATCAGATAGGCCACCGTTATACGCACTATTCGATTTTTCTTTCTACCTCTTATAATTGTCTCTCTGCTTCTCTCTCACTCGATGGTCTCAATTTTGCCCAAAGCCGTTTTTTGGCGTATTGCCAGAGTTACGCCCGTTTTTCTAGGCCAGAACTACTCCAAAAATAAATGTGCCAAGTTTACCCGCTCTATTTTTCAAAATTGCCACCGCACAGCCTGTTCTGTAGTCTCGGGGGGCTGGAGCCAACTGTCTGCGGCAAAAAAAATGATGCTGCTCCTTTTGCGCCTGCGCGGGGAAAAAAGGAAGTTTTTGACGTGATTCCTATGGGTGCGCATGCGCAGTACAGCTCCCAGTCTGCAATCGGCCATTTTTAAAGAGCCAGTTGTGTGTGAGAACATTTAATTCTCATTGGAAAAATCGGAGCTGCAATACAAGATGCAATGCGGCACAAGGACCAAGAATTGCTTACAGGATGAAATGGAGGCACTAGTTACTGTAATTGAGACCAGATGGCAGGAGCTGGACACCAGCAGAGGTCACATAAAAATACCACCCAAAGAAATAAAGAAACGCTGGAACCAACTTGCAGAAGATTACTGTGCAATGGTGACCACCCTGAGGTCTGGAGGCCAGTTCAAAAAGAAGTGGCAGGACCTTGGTCAAGTAGTTAGTGTGTAATATTTTCATTTATTCAATGGAATTGCAATTGTAAATGTGCCCATCTGTATGTTCCACCCAGCAGAAAGACACCCTCTCTAAAAAGTTACATTTTCATATTTGCAGAGGAAAGTGGCATGCAACAAATGAGAAAGAACTCGAACAGGAGGAGGCCCGGCAAATCTGCACCCACTGACACCTGTGGAAGAGAGGATCATTGCTTTGATGGGTCCTGCCTGGAGAAAAGCAACCACCACTACACAAGCTGGGCCGACACTCGAGGCAGAGGGTAAATCCTGCAAATTCCACAGTCGGGCTTTCCTAACTTTTAAGTACTGCGCAGTCTAGCCATGCTTCGGTTCATGGGGATGTTTCCCTCAGCTACGCTTCGGTTGATGCTGTTATGTATGTAAACATTACCAATGTGTAAGACTTACCATCCAGGGGCACACTTGTGGGAGACCCAAGGGCCACCTGCACACCCTGGGCAAGCAGGTATAAAAGGCAGTCTACCATGCTGGAGTTACATTAAAAAGACCAAGGTCACAACAGTGAGCTTACTATATACAGTCTTGTGGAGTTATTCTGAACATAACAATTGGCGATGAGTAACAGATCACGAACTTTCACGCGGTTGTGCCTGCCGTTGGTAATCTTGAGAGATTTGTTGAGGGTGATGATTGGGAAGCCTTCGTTGAGCGTCTTGACCAGTACTTCATGGCAACGAGCTGGAAAAGGAAGAAACCGTGGTCAAGCGCAGGTCGATTCTCCTCACCGTTTGCAGATCCACGATATATGGCCTCATCAAAAATCTGCTAGCACCGACGAAACCAACGGAGAAGGCATATGAAGAGTTGTGCACGCTGTTTCGGGAACACTTCAAGCCGAAGGAGAGCATCTTGATGGCCAGGTATCGCTTTTATACGCACCACCGCTCCGAGTGCCAGGTCGTGGCGAGCTATGTCGCCAATCTAAGACGCCTTGCGGGACCGTGCGGATTTGCTGGATTTTTGGGGGAAGTGTTGCGGGACTATTTCGTGCTTGGAATCGGCCACGGGGTCATTCTTCGCAATCTGCTGTCTGCCGAATCCCTAGATCTGAGCAAGGCCATCACGATAGCCCAGGCTTTTATGTCCACGAACGATAACACTAAACAGATATCATTGCAGCATCGAAACTCACCGGCAAGTACTGTGCATAAAATAATGCCTTCAGCAGGCAGAACTGTACATGGCAGGGTCTACACGTCTGCAGAGGCCAGACCTAGGACGACTCAGAGTCCGCCGTGGGGCGTGAATGCGAATCCATTAGCACCATGTTGGTGCTGCGGGGGTAATTATCGAGCCCATCAATGTTGATTCAAGCACTATATGTGCAAGGGCTGTGGAATAATGGGGCACCTCCAGCGAATGTGCAGACCCCTGGTTCTGGACTTCCCCAACATTGGGAACATTCTTCATGCATCTAACCTGTCTAAACCCGTCAGAATTTTAAACGTTTCTATGAGATCCCCTCTCATTCTTCTGAACTCCAGTGAATACAAGCCCAGTTGATCCAGTCTTTCTTGATAGGTCAGTCCCGCCATCCCGGGAATCAGTCTAGTGAACCTTCGCTGCACTCCCTCAATAGCAAGAACATCCTTCCTCAAGTTAGGAGACCAAAACTGTACACAATACTCTCGGTGTGGCCTCACCAAGGCCCTGTACAACTGTAGCAACACCTCCCTGCCCCTGTATTCACATCCCCTCGCTATAAAGGCCAACATGCCATTTGCTTTCTTAACCGCCTGCTGTACCTGCATGCCAACCTTCAATGACTGATGTACCATGACACCCAGGTCTCGTTGCACCTCCTCTTTTCCTAATCTGTCACCATTCAGATAATAGTCTGTCTCTCTGTTTTTACCACCAAAGTGGATAACCTCACATTTATCCACATTATACTTCATCTGCCATGCATTTGCCCACTCACCTAACCTATCCAAGTCACTCTGCAGCCTCATAGCATCCTCCTCGCAGTTCACACTGCCACCCAACTTAGTGTCATCCACAAATTTGGAGATACTACATTTAATGCCCTTGTCTAAATCATTAATGTACAATGTAAACAGCTGGGGCCCCAGCACAGAACCTTGCGGTACCCCACTAGTCTGCCAACCAGTTCTCAATCCACGTCAGCACACTACCCCCAATCCCATGTGCTTTAACTTTGCACATTAATCTCTTGTGTGGGACCTTGTCGAAAGCCTTCTGCAAGTCCAAATACACCACATCAACTGGTTCTCCCTTGTCCACTCTACTGGAAACATCCTCAAAGAATTCCAGAAGATTTGTCAAGCAGTCCGGGGAGCGTCGAGAGAGGCGGGAGTCGAGAGAGGCAGCGGCCTATAAAAGACTCAGCAGTCCGGGGAGCGTCGAGAGAGGCGGGAGTCGAGAGAGGCAGCGGCCTATAAAAGGCTCAGCAGTCCGGGGAGCGTCGAGAGAGGCGGGAGTCGAGAGAGGCAGCGGCCTATAAAAGACTCAGCAGTCCGGGGAGCGTCGAGAGAGGCGGGAGTCGAGAGAGGCAGCGGCCTATAAAAGACTCAGCAGTCCGGGGAGCGTCGAGAGAGGCGGGAGTCGAGAGAGGCAGCGGCCTATAAAAGGCTCAGCAGTCCGGGGAGCGTCGAGAGAGGCGGGAGTCGAGAGAGGCAGCGGCCTATAAAAGACTCAGCAGTCCGGGGAGCGTCGAGAGAGGCGGGAGTCGAGAGAGGCAGCGGCCTATGAAAGACTCAGCAGTCCGGGGAGCGTCGAGAGAGGCGGGAGTCGAGAGAGGCAGCGGCCTATAAAAGACTCAGCAGTCCGGGGAGCGTCGAGAGAGGCGGGAGTCGAGAGAGGTAGCGGCCTATAAAAGACTCAGCAGTCCGGGGAGCGTCGAGAGAGGCGGGAGTCGAGAGAGGCAGCGGCCTATAAAAGGCTCAGCAGTCCGGGGAGTCGAGAGAGGCGGGAGTCGAGAGAGGCAGCGGCCTATAAAAGACTCAGCAGTCCGGGGAGCGTCGAGAGAGGCGGGAGTCGAGAGAGGCGTACCGGTGCAGCTCCAGCTGAGAGAAGTCAAAAAAGAAGTAGAAAGAAATCAAAAGGTGACGTCACAGCCAACGTGGTAAGTGATTGGCTGCTGATTGGTGAGTAGTTTTTCTTTTTCTTTATTAGTCAGTAACTTTTAACATTGTTGTCGGCAATTTAAGTGTATCTAAGGGTTAAGTCATGGCAGGACAGCTCGGTCATGTGATATGCTCCTCCTGTACCATGTGGGAACACGGGGACAACACCAGTGTCCCTGACGATTACATGTGCGGGAAGTGTGTCCACCTCCGGCTACTGACGGTCCGCGTTGCGGAGTTGGAGCTGAAGGTGGATTCACTCTGGAGCATCCACGATGCTGAGAATGACGTGAGTATCACGTGTAGCGAGTTGGTCTTACCGCAGGAGAAGGGTCCACAGCCAGCGAGGGAATGGAAGACCAGCAGGAAGAGTAGTGCAAGGAAGGTAGTGCAGGAGTCCTCTGTGGTCATCCCCCTGCAAAACAGATACACTGCTTTGAGTGCTGTTGAGGGGGATGACTCATCAGGAGTGGGCAGCAGCAGCCAAGTTCATGGCACCGTGGCTGGCTCTGTTGCACAGGAGGGCAGGAAAAAGAGTGGGCGAGCGATAGTGATAGGGGATTCAATTGTAAGGGGAATAGATAGGCGTTTCTGCGGCCGCAACCGAGACTCTAGGATGGTATGTTGCCTCCCTGGTGCAAGGGTCAAGGATGTCTCGGAGCGGGTGCAGGACATTCTAAAAAGGGAGGGAGAACAGCCAGTTGTCGTGGTGCACGTTGGTACCAATGACATAGGTAAAAAAAGGGATGAGTTCCTACGAAATGAATTTAAGGAGCTAGGAGCTAAATTAAAAAGTAGGACCTCAAAAGTAGTAATCTCGGGATTGCTACCAGTGCCACGTGCTAGTCAGAGTAGGAATCGCAGGATAGCTCAGATGAATACGTGGCTTGAGCAATGGTGCAGCAGGGATGGATTCAAATTCCTGGGGCATTGGAACCGGTTCTGGGGGAGGTGGGACCAGTACAATCCGGACGGTCTGCACCTGGGCAGAATCGGAACCAATGTCCTCGGGGGAGTGTTTGCTAGTGCTGTTGGGGAGGAGTTAAACTAATATGGCAGGGGGGTGGGAACCAATGCAGGGAGATAGAGGGAAACAAAAAGGAGGCAAAAACAAAAGACAGAAAGGAGATGAGGAAAAGTGGAGGGCAGAGAAACCCAAGGCAAAGAACAAAAAGGGCCATTGTACAGCAAAATTCTAAAAGGACAGAGGGTGTTAAAAAAACAAGCCTAAAGGCTTTGTGTCTTAATGCAAGGAGTATCCGCAATAAGGTGGATGAATTAACTGTGCAAATAGATGTTAACAAATATGATGTGATTGGGATTACGGAGACGTGGCTCCAGGATGAGCAGGGCTGGGAACTCAACATCCAGGGGTATTCAACATTCAGGAAGGATAGAATAAAAGGAAAAGGAGGTGGGGTAGCATTGCTGGTTAAGGAGGAGATTAAGGCAATAGTTAGGAAGGACATTAGCTTGGATGATGTGGAATCTATATGGGTAGAGCTGCAGAACACCAAAGGGCAAAAAACGTTAGTGGGAGTTGTGTACAGACCTCCAAACAGTAATAGTGATGTTGGGGAGGGCATCAAACAGGAAATTAGGGGTGCGTGAAATAAAGGTGCAGCAGTTATAATGGGTGACTTTAATATGCACATAGATTGGGCTAACCAAACTGGAAGCAATACGGTGGAGGAGGATTTTCTGGAGTGCATAAGGGATGGTTTTTTAGACCAATATGTCGAAGAACCAACTAGGGGGGAGGCCATCTTAGACTGGGTGTTATGTAATGAGAGAGGATTAATTAGCAATCTCGTTGTGCGAGGCCCCTTGGGGAAGAGTGACCATAATATGGTGGAATTCTGCATTGGGATGGAGAATGAAACAGTTAATTCAGAGACCATGGTCCAGAACTTAAAGAAGGCTAACTTTGAAGGTATGAGCCGTGAATTGGCTGGGATGGATTGGCGAATGATACTTAAGGGGTTGACTGTGGATGGGCAATGGCAGACATTTAGAGACCGCATGGATGAACTACAACAATTGTACATTCCTGTCTGGCATAGAAATAAAAAAGGGAAGGTGGCTCAACCGTGGCTATCAAGGGAAATCAGGGATAGTATTAAAGCCAAGGAAGTGGCATACAAATTGGCCAGAAATAGCAGCGAACCTGGGGACTGGGAGAAATTTAGAACTCAGCAGAGGAGGACAAAGGGTTTGATTAGGGCAGGGAAAATAGAGTATGAGAAGAAGCTTGCAGGGAACATTAAGACGGATTGCAAACGTTTCTATAGATATGTAAAGAGAAAAAGGTTAGTAAAGACAAACGTAGGTCCCCTGCAGTCAGAATCAGGGGAAGTCATAACAGGGAACAAAGAAATGGCGGACCAATTGAACAAGTACTTTGGTTTGGTATTCACGAAGGAGGACACGAACAACCTTCCGGTTATAAAAGGGGTCGGGGGGTCTAGTAAGGAGGAGGAACTGAGGGAAATCCTTATTAGCCGGGAAATTGTGTTGGGGAAATTGATGGGATTGAAGGCCGATAAATCCCCAGGGCCTGATGGACTGCATCCCAGAGTACTTAAGGAGGTGGCCTTGGAAATAGCGGATGCATTGACAGTCATTTTCCAACATTCCATTGACTCTGAATCAGTTCCTATGGAGTGGAGGGTAGCCAATGTAACCCCACTTTTTAAAAAAGGAGGAAGAGAGAAAACAGGGAATTATAGACCGGTCAGCCTGACATCGGTAGTGGGTAAAATGATGGAATCAATTATTAAGGATGTCATAGCAGTGCATTTGGAAAGAGGTGACATGATAGGTCCAAGTCAGCATGGATTTGTGAAAGGGAAATCATGCTTGACAAATCTTCTGGAATTTTTTGAGGATGTTTCCAGTAGAGTGGATAAGGGAGAACCAGTTGATGTGGTATATTTGGACTTTCAGAAGGCGTTCGACAAGGTCCCACACAAGAGATTGATGTGCAAAGTTAGAGCACATGGGATTGGGGGTAGTGTACTGACATGGATTGAGAACTGGTTGTCAGACAGGAAGCAAAGAGTAGGAGTAAATGGGTACTTTTCAGAATGGCAGGCAGTGACTAGTGGGGTACCGCAAGGTTCTGTGCTGGGGCCCCAGCTGTTTACACTGTACATTAATGATTTAGATGAGGGGATTAAATGTAGTATCTCCAAATTTGCGGATGACACTAAGTTGGGTGGCAGTGTGAGCTGCGAGGAGGATGCTGTGAGGCTGCAGAGCGACTTGGATAGGTTAGGTGAGTGGGCAAATGCATGGCAGATGAAGTATAATGTGGATAAATGTGAGGTTATCCACTTTGGTGGTAAAAACAGAGAGACAGACTATTATCTGAATGGTGACAGATTAGGAAAAGGGGAGGTGCAAAGAGACTTGGGTGTCATGGTACATCAGTCATTGAAGGTTGGCATGCAGGTACAGCAGGCGGTTAAGAAAGCAAATGGCATGTTGGCCTTCATAGCAAGGGGATTTGAGTACAGGGGCAGGGAGGTGTTGCTACAGTTGTACAGGGCATTGGTGAGGCCACACCTGGAGTATTGTGTACAGTTTTGGTCTCCTAACCTGAGGAAGGACATTCTTGCTATTGAGGGAGTGCAGCGAAGGTTCACCAGACTGATTCCCGGGATGGCGGGACTGACCTATCAAGAAAGACTGGATCAACTGGGCTTGTATTCACTGGAGTTCAGAAGAATGAGAGGGGACCTCATAGAAACATTTAAAATTCTGACGGGGTTAGACAGGTTAGATGCAGGAAGAATGTTCCCAATGTTGGGGAAGTCCAGAACCAGAGGTCACAGTCTAAGGATAAGGGGTAAGCCATTTAGGACCGAGATGCGGAGGAACTTCTTCACCCAGAGAGTGGTGAACCTGTGGAATTCTCTACCACAGAAAGTTGTTGAGGCCAATTCACTAAATATATTCAAAAAGGAGTTAGATGAGGTCCTTACTACTAGGGGGATCAAGGGGTATGGCGAGAAAGCAGGAATGGGGTACTGAAGTTGAATGTTCAACCATGAACTCATTGAATGGCGGTGCAGGCTAGAAGGGCCGAATGGCCTACTCCTGCACCTATTTTCTATGTTTCTATGTTTCTATGATTTCCCTTTCACAAATCCATGCTGACTTGGACCTATCATGTCACCTCTTTCCAAATGCGCTGCTATGACATCCTTAATAATTGATTCCATCATTTTACCCACTACCGATGTCAGCTTGACTGGTCTCCAATTCCCTGTTTTCTCTCTCCCTCCTTTTTTAAAAAGTGGGGTTACATTGGCTACCCTCCACTCCATAGGAACTGATCCAGAGTCTATGGATTGTTGGAAAATGACTGTTAATGCATCCGCTATTTCCAAGGCCACCTCCTTAAGTACTCTGGGATGCAGCCCATCAGGCCCTGGGGATTTATCGGCCTTCAATCCCATCAATTTCCCCATCACAATTTCCGACTAATAAGGATTTCCCTCAGTTCCTCCTTCTTACTAGACCCTCTGACCCCTTTTATATCCGGAAGGTTGTTTGTGTCCTCCTTAGTGAATACCAAACCAAAGTACTTGTTCAATTGGTCTGCCATTTCTTTGTTCCCAGTTATGACTTCCCCTGATTCTGACTGCAGGGGACCTACGTTTGTCTTTACTAACCTTTTTCTCTCTACATACCTGTCGAAGCTTTTGCAATCCGTCTTAATGTTTCCTGCAAGCTTCCTCTCGTACTCTATTTTCCCTGCCCTAATCAAACCCTTTGTCCTCCTCTGCTGAGTTCTAAATTTCTCCCAGTCTCCGGGTTCGCTGCTATTTCTGGCCAATTTGTATGCCACTTCCTTGGCTTTAATACTATCCCTGATTTCCCTTGATAGCCACGGTTGAGCCGCCTTCCCTTTTTTATTTTTACGCCAGACAGGGATGTACAATTGCTGTAGTTCATCCATGCGGTCTCTAAATGTCTGCCATTGCCCATCCACTGTCAACCCCTTAAGTATCATTCGCCAATCTATCCTAGCCAAGTCACGCCTCATACCTTCAAAGTTACCTTTCTTTAAGTTCTGGACCACGGTCTCTGAATTAACTGTTTCATTCTCCATCCTAATGCAGAATTCCACCATATTATGATCACTCTTCCCCAAAGGGCCTCGCACAATGAGATTGCTAATTAATCCTCTTTCATTACACAACACCCAGTCTAAGATGGCCTCCCCCCTAGTTGGTTCCGCGACATATTGGTCCAGAAAATCATCCCTTATGCACTCCAGGAAATCCTCCTCCACTGTATTGCTTCCAGTTTGGTTAGCCCAATCTATATGCATATTAACGTCATCCATGATAACTGCTGCACCTTTATTGCATACACCCCTAATTTCCTGTTTGATGCTCTCCCCAACATCACTACTACTGTTTGGAGGTCTGTACACAACTCCCACTAATGTCTTTTGCCCTTTGGTGTTCTGCAGCTCTACCCATATAGATTCCACATCATCCAAGCTAATTCCTTCCTAACTATTGCATTAATCTCTTCTTTAACCAGCAATGCTACCCCGCCTCCTTTTCCTTTTATTCTATCCTTCCTGAATGTTGAATACCCTTGGATGTTGAGTTCCAAGCCCTGATCATCCTGGAGTCAAGTCTCTGTAATCCCAATCACATCATATCTGTTAACATCTATTTGCACAGTTAATTCATCCATCTTATTACGGATACTCCTTGCATTAAGACACAGAGCCTTCAGGTTTGTCTTTTTAACACACCTTGTCCCTTTAGAATTTTGCTGTAATGTGGCCCTTTTTGTTTTTTGCCTTGGGATTCTCTGCCCTCCACTTTTACTATTCTCCTTTCTGTCTTTTGCTTTTGTCTCCCTTTTATTTCCCTCTGCCTCCCTGCATAGATTCCCATCCCCCTGCCATATTAGTTTAACTCCTCCCCAACAGCACTAGCAAACACTCCCCCTTGGACATTGGTTCCGGTCCTGCCCAGGTGTAGACCGTCCGGTTTGTACTGGTCCCACCTCCCCCAGAACCGGTTCCAATGCCCCAGGTGTGTTTTCCTAGCGTCAGAGGTCGAATTTCTGGGGAGAAAGATTGCGGTGGACGGCATCAGACCCACGGACTCCAAGACAGAGGCCATCAAGAATGCACCCAGACCACAGAATGTGACGGAGCTGCGTTCGTTCCTGGGACTCCTCAACTATTTTGGTAACATTCTACCAGGGTTGAGCACTTTGCTGGAACCATTGCATTTATTGCTATGCAAGGGTGACGACTGGATTTGGGGTAAATCTCAAGAGACAGCCTTTAACAAGGCCAGAAATCTGCTATGCTCTAACAAGTTACTTGTATTGTATGACCCATGTAAACGTTTAGTACTAGCTTGTGATGCATCTTCGTACGGGGTTGGTTGTATGTTACAGCAAGCCAATGGGTCAGGCAAACTACAACTGGTTGCATATGCGTCCAGAAGCTTATCTAATGCTGAAAAGAGCCTACAGTATGGTTGAGAAATAAGCATAAGCATGCGTATACAGGGTTAAGAAAATGCACCAATACCTATTTGGACTGCTGTTTGAGCTCAAAACCGACCACAAGCCGTTCATTTCGTTGTTCTCAGAAAGCAAAGGTATTAACACCAATGCTTCATCCCACATCCAAAGATGGGCACTAATGTTATCTGCATGTGATTATGTAATCTGCCACAGACCAAGCATTGAGAACTGTGCGGATGCCCTCAGTCGGCTGCCATTGCCCACCACCGGGGTGGAAATGGCGCAACCCGCAGACTTGCTTCTTGTAATGGATGCTTTTGAGAGCAAGGGGTCACCCGTCACTGCTCGCCAGATCAGGACCTGGACTTGCCAGGACCCTGTGCTATCACTAGTAAAAAGCTGCGTCCTGAATGGGAGCTGGTCGGCGGTTCCCGGGGAAATGCAAGATGAAATTAAGCCTTTCCATCGACGCGAGGATGAAATGTCCATCCATTCAGACTGTCTCCTATGGGGGAATCGTGTAATTTTGCCAAAAAAGGCAGGGAAACGTTTATACGCAACCTTCACAGTACCCACCCAGGCATAGTCATGGTGAAGGCTATCGCCAGGTCGCATGTTTGGTGGCCCGGCATTGACTCGGAATTGGAATCATGCATACACCAATGTAACACTTGCTCACAGTTGAGCATTGCACCAAGGGAGGCCCCACTGAGTCTGTGGTTATGGCCCTCCAAACCGTGGTCCAGGGTCCACATAGATTTCACTGGCCCCTTTCTAAGAAAGATGTTCCTAGTAACAGTGGACACTTATTCTAAATGGATTGAATGTATAATAATGTCGTCATGTATGTCCATTGCCACCATTGAAAGCCACCAGGCCATGTTCGCCACCCATGGTTTGCCCGACGTCCTTTTTGGTGACAATGACCATGTTTCACCAGCTTGGAATTCAACGAGTTCATGACCCGCAACGGCATCAAGCATGTCAGGTCAGCGCCGTTTAAGCCCACATCCAATGGTCAAGCGGAACGGGCAGTCCAAACCATCAAGCAGAGCTTGAAATACGTGACGGATGCAGATTTGGTTATCTCGGATTCTGCTCAGCTACCCCACTCGCTTACCAGGGTTCCCCCTGCAAAATTGCTAATGAAGAGAGCACTCAAAACCAGGCTCTCCTTAGTCCACTCGGATCTCAATGATCATGTAGAAACCCGGCAACACTGGCATAACGTCATAACGTGTACCACGATCGCGTAGCTGTATCACGTGATATTGAGGTTAATGACCCTGTGTTTGTTCTTAATTATGGTCATGGTCCCAAATGGATTGCTGGCACTGTGTTAGCCAAGGAGGGGAATAGAGTGTTTGTTGTCAAACTTTTGAATGGACAAACGTGCAGAAAGCACTTGGATCAGACCAAACTGCGGTTCACTGACAACCAAGAATAGTTTGAAGAGGACATTACCACCAATGATCTACCCACACACACCCAACCAGCAATCGACTTCCCAGTCAACCATGAGGATGAACCCGCCATGTCCGACAGTCCGATCAGACCAGCCACACCGCAGTGCAGCAATGATTCGACCGACTCACCCATGCCAGGACTTCAACTCAGGCGATCAACCCGAAAACACGGAGCCCCGGATCGCCTCAACTTGTAAATAACTTGTATCTAAAACTTTGGGGGGGGAATGATGTTATATATGTAAACATTACCAATGTATAAGACTTGCCACCAGGAGGCGCACCTATGGGAGACCTAAGGGTCACTTGCTTACCCTGGGCAATCAGGTATAAAAAGCAGCCTACCATGCTGCTTCCTCACTTTGGAGTTACATTAAAGAGACCAAGGTCACAACAGTGAACTTACTATACACAATCTTGTGGAGTTATTCTGAACATAACAGATGCAATGTGCTATCATTCATTGTGGTCCTTCAAATCAGCCTGCTACCTACGCTGTGTGAGCCTACACATGCCACACACCCTGCCCCCTCCTCTGCTGCCA
Organism: Pristiophorus japonicus; assembly: GCF_044704955.1. Taxonomy (NCBI): domain Eukaryota; kingdom Metazoa; phylum Chordata; class Chondrichthyes; family Pristiophoridae; genus Pristiophorus; species Pristiophorus japonicus. The sequence goes on from NC_091985.1 coordinate 66,126,740, forward strand.
ACCATTTGTCTGTTCTGTTATATTTTGCAGAACTTGAGGACGACCCTGACGATGCAGAAGAAGATTCAGACGAGGACGAGCCTGAAGAGGCTTCCAATCCCACCCTCCAGACCAAGAGCATGGGGGTGAGTGGTAGGGGAGGAGATGGATGAAGTCCCCTCTGTTGTACTCACTTTGGAGGAGGTGCAGGTGCCGCCCATTGAGGTGCTAGCCCTTTCCCTGAGTAGTGGTTTTGAGTGTTGGTGGGACATTTCATGGTTTCCCACCGTTCGAGGCTGCAGGTCCCAGTGGGATACAGCAAGGTACACCCAGGACCCTACCATCATTATTATGTATATTGAAGCCTTCTTGACTCCCTCCAAAACTTCGCTGAAAAACAATGGCGTCTTTCTGCGCCGATTTTTCAATGCGCGCTGCTTTTTCTTAACTCACCAAAAGGTTTTTTGGGAGTGGTCACATACGCTGACCTAGGAGACATTTTTTTGGGGGAAACTTCCATAATTGGCAAAAACTGGCGCAGACGTCAGGTTACGCCCCCTATGACGCAAATAAAATGAACCTAAAAAAATCGTAACTAACTGAGTTACAATGGCACACATTCCTTGGGGAAACTTGAATTTTTTAACTAATGCCAAAAAAATTGTGCAAATCACTGGGGAAAATTAAGTCCTATATTCATTCACACCAAAAAACGGGCATGCAGGGACACAGGAAATGATTGTCGCACCTGAATAGATAGTCCCGAGGCGCACCTAATATTGAGTTTCGGGATTCATGTTCATTGAACCTAATGTGGACACCTAATGGCCTTTTCTAAACTCTCAATTTTAAATCCTGCATGCTCATCCTTTTACATCATGTTTACATCAGATTCATTGCTCCTACTCGAGCATATTCTTTCGCAGCACCTCAGGACCATCAAACTCCATAGCTCAGTTAATTTTCGATTCCTCCTAGAGATCTAAAGGCTTTTAAAACCCGAACTTAGCAGCATATCAATCCTACTTGATTTATCTTGATTTCTTTCTTACTTTGTTGAAGCTTTCTGGTATCTTGCATTATAGACTTTGGCCATTCACTAGTTATCAATCAAAAAAGCCACTTTATGTTTATCAAATTATATGTTTAGCGGCTGGGAAATAACATCCACAGTATTTATTATATATTATTATAGAAAGAAAAAAAAGATAGAACTTGCATTTGTATGGTGCCTTTCATGACCTTAGGACATCCTAAAGCGCTTCACAGCCAATGACATACTTTTGAAGTGTCGTTATGCAACAGCCAATTTGTACACAGCAAGATCCCACAAACAGCAATGAGATAAATTACAATGTTGATTGGGGGATAAATGTTTGTTTGTACACTTATTATTTATTAAATTGTTCATTAAATTATAATTGCTTTTTTCACTTTGTAAATATAGTACTGTACTTCTTTGTTATAATTAGTTCATTCAAACTTAATGCAAAATTGTAACTAGGGTCCATTCATGAAAGCTACAATTCTAACCTTAGACTTTCGTTCCATGTTTCTTCAAGATTCTTTGTGCTAATGTGCCATCTGCTGGCTGCTTGAAATGATAGCAAAAGGGAGAAATGCCTATGTCACTGATATATGTCAGGAACATTAAATAGCGCCACCTCACTCGTGTCAGCTAGATTGCACGTAGTGCACATACTTCTAAAACACAAAACATGGTTACCATTTTTCATCATTTTTTTACATAGCGGTGTTCAGAGGTTTTGAGGAAACTAACGAGCCCAATATTTCTGGCCTATATAACTTGCCATTATTCATATTATAGCTGGCATTTTATTGGTTTGAGTCAACTGGTCTGAATGGTTGAACCTGCACCTTTGGGAGGCTTTCAAGGAGGAGATAGTTCGGTTACAGATTAAACACATTCCTATGAGGAGGAAAGGATTGGCATCTAAGCTGGAGCTCTTTGGATGACTAAAGAAATTTAGATAACAATAAAACGGAAAAAGGAGGCTTATGATCAATGTCAGGTTCATAAAACAGTGGAGAATCAAGCAGAATACAGAAAGCAGAGGAGAACTGTAAAAGGAAATGAGAGGCAAAGAGAGTATAAGAAAATATTAGCAGGTAACATAAAAGGGAGCACTCAAGTCTTTTATAAACTCGTGAAGAGTAAAAGGATAGTCAAAGGGTGGAGTCGATTAAAGACCAAAAGTCTTCTTGTGGAGACAGAGAGCATGGCTGAGGTATTGTATGAGTACTTTGCATCTGCCTTCACAAAAGAAGAGACTGCTGCCAATGTCACAGTAAAGGAGGGGGGGGGGGGGGGTGTGGGTAGAGAAATTGGATAGGATAAAAACAGATAAAGAAGAGGTACTTAAATGGTTGCATCACCTAATCTGAATTGGATGCATCCTTGGTTGCTGAAAGAAGTAAGTGTGGAAATAACAGAGGCTTTAGGCATAGATTTCAATTCTCCTTGGTATGGGAGTTGTACCAGCAAGATTGAAAAGGCTGTTAAAAAAACACACATGGGGTCTTTGGCTGAATAAATAGAGGCATTGAGTACAAAAGCAAGGAGGTTATGCTGTACCTTTAATAATTACTGGTTAGGCCTCAGCTGGAGTATTGTATCCAACTTGGGGCACCACACTTTCACCATCATCATAGGCAGTCCCTCGGAATCGAGGAAGACTTGCTTCCACTCTTAACATGAGTCTTTAGGTGGATGAATAGTCCAATACAAGAGTCACAGTCCCTGTCACGGGTGGGACAGATAATCGTTGAGGGAAAGGAAGGGTGGGACAGGTTTGCTGCATGCTCTTTCCGCTGCCTGCACTTGATTTCTGCATGCTCTCGGCGATGAGACTCAAGGTGCTCAGCGCCCTCCCGGATGCACTTCCTCCACTTAGGGCAGTCTTTGGCCAGGGACTCCCAGGTTTCGGTGGGGATGGGCACTTTATCAGGGAGGCTTTGACAGTGTCCTTGTAAAGTTTCCTCTGTCCACCTTTGGCTTGTTTGTCATGAAGGAGCTTGCTTTGGGAGTCTCGTGTCTGGCATGCGAACTATGTGGCCTGCCCGGCGGAGCTGATCAAGTGTGGTCAGTGCTTCAATGCTGGGGATGTTGGCCTGGTCGAGGATGCAAATGTTAGTGCGTCTGTCCTCCCAGGGGATTTGTAGAATCTTGCGGAGACATCTTTGGTGGTATTTCTCCAGTGACTTGAGGTGTCTACTGTACATGGTCCATGTCTCTGAGCCATACAGGAGGGCGGGTATTATTATAGCCCTGTAGACTATGAGCTTGGTCATAGATTTAAGAGGCTGGTCTTCAAACACTCTTTTCCTCAGGTGGCCGAAGGCTGCACTGGCGCACTAGAGGCAGTGTTGAATCTCGTCATCAATGCCTGCTCTTGTTGATAAGAGGCTCCCGAGGTATGGGAAATGGTCCACGTTGTCCAGGGCTGCGCAATGGATCTTGATGACTGGGAGGTAGTTTTGTGTGGCGAGCACAGGCTGGTGGAGGACCTTTGTCTTACGGATGTTTAGCGTAAGGCCCATGCTTTCTTACGCCTCAGTAAATATGCCGACTATGTCCTGGAGTTGAGCCTCTGTATGTGCGCAGACGCAGGCGTCGTACGCGTACTGTAGCTCGACGACAAAAGTTGAGGTGGTCTTGGACCTGGCCTGGAGATGACGAAGGTTGAACAGGTTCCCACTGGCTCTGTAGTTAAGTTCCACTCCAGCGGGGAGCTTGTTGACTGTGAGGTGGAGCATGGCAGCGAGGAAGATTGAGAAGAGGGTTGGGGTGATGATGCAGCCCTGTTTGACCCCGGTCCGGACGTGAATTGGGTCTGTGATGGATCCGTTCATAAGGATCACGGCCTGCATGTCATCATGGAGCAGGCAGAGGATGTTGACGAACTTTTGGAGGCATCCGAAACAGAGGAGGACGCTCCATAGACCCTCGTGGTTGACAGTGTCAAAGGCCTTTGTAAGGTTGAAGAAGGCCATGTATAAGGGCTGGCGCTGTTCCCTGCATCTTTCCTGCAGCTGTCGCGCTGCAAAAATCATGTCCATTGTGCCCCGTAGGGGACGAAATCTGCACTGTGACTCCGGGAGGAGCTCCTCGGCCACAGGAAGAAGCCAGTTGAGGAGGACTCTAGTGACAACTTTCCCAGTGGCTGGTAGCAGGGAGGTTCCTTAGGAGATTTAGGAAGGATGTCAAGGCCTTGGAAAGGATGCAGAGGAGATTTACTCACATGAACCAGGGATGAGGGACTTCAGTTATGTGGAGAGACAAGAGAAGCTGGAATTGTTCTATTTAGAGCAGAGAAGGTTAAGGGTAAATTCAGCAGAGGTGTTCAAAATTATGAGGGATTTTGTTAGAGTAGAGAGGGAGAAATTGGTGTGTTTCAGCAACCAGGACACCGATTTAAGGTAATTGGCAAAAGAACTGGGGAGAGCTGAAGATAAATCTTTTGCACAATGAGTTGTTATGATCTGAATGTACTGCCTGAAAGGGTGGTGGAAGCAGATTCAATTACATGGGAATTGGATATATATCTGAAAAGGAGAAATTTGCAGTGCTATGGAGAAAGAGCTGAGGAGTGGACTAATTGGAAAGTTCTATCAAAGAGACGACTCAGGCAAAATGGACCGAAGGAACTAACGATCCAATCTGGCAAATGAGGCCCAAATTCGAATTTGGTTCAAGCTTCACACTGACAGGAAACAGCCGTTGGAGCAGTTGCTTCACCGCCTTTGGGCCCCACTTGGGCGCAGGTCGAATTTCTTGGCCAGTGTTTCCAACACTGTGTATATTGTCTGTGTATAAAATTTGAAAGGGAAGAAATTCAACACATGGCCACCATTTTGTGCCTGTAAAATAGGCATTAGAACTTTGAATTTCATGTCTCCTGAGCTTAATTTGCTGCTTTGCTGCTTGCCCTTGATGAAAGTGTAGGATTTGTGTTGTCTACTTCTCAATCTTACGCTTCAAGTGCACACAATTTTCCATCCAACATTTTAAAGGACAGTACATCGTGCATGGGGTACCACTGAATTTCCAAAATGGGTTGCTAGCACCACAAACTTGAAATAGTACCCTCTAAGTATTCTGCTAAAAAGCCCAGATGGGATTTTTTATAATGAAATATTGAAAATAGATATTTTGTTGCTTTTGTAATCTGAGTATTCTTGAGTACTATATTGTACTGTATCCCCCTCCCCCTGCCCCCAATTTTCCTCCACTTTTCTCCTCTCCTGGTGGGGTTGACTCTTGCTGGAGTACTGTTCCACAGGTGCTGCCGATCCTCTGGTACCATGCTCAAGTGGCCATTCTTCATTCCCGAGTCTTGACAGCGAGTGTCAGCAAGTTACCTGATCACAGAGGGCATTAATGCTGAGTCTGGTCGTGTCTTCATCTGGCATTTGCACAAGTGCACTTTCCAGCATAGATAACTGGATATCAATCAGAACTACATAGAAACATAGAAACATAGAAAATAGGTGCAGGAGCAGGCCATTCAGCCCTTCTAGCCTGCACCGCCATTCAATGAGTTCATGGCTGAACATGAAACTTCAGTACACCCTTCCTGCTTTCTCGCCATAACCCTTGATCCCCCGAGTAGTAAGGACTTCATCTAACTCCCTTTTGAATATATTTAGTGAATTGGCCTCAACTACTTTCTGTGGTAGAGAATTCCACAGGTTCACCACTCTCTGGGTGAAGAAGTTTCTCCTCATCTCGGTCCTAAATGGCTTACCCCTTATCCTCAGACTGTGACCCTTGGTTCTGGACTTCCCCAACATTGGGAACATTCTTCCTGCATCTAACCTGTCTAAACCCGTCAGAATTTTAAACGTTTCTATGAGGTCCCCTCTCATTCTTCTGAACTCCAGTGAATACAAGCCCAGTTGATCCAGTCTTTCTTGATAGGTCAGTCCCACCATCCCGGGAATCAGTCTGGTGAATCTTCGCTGCACTCCCTCAATAGCAAGAATGTCCTTCCTCAAGTTAGGAGACCAAAACTGTACACAATACTCCAGGTGTGGCCTCACCAAGGCCCTGTACAACTGTAGCAACACCTCCCTGCCCCTGTATTCAAATCCCCTCGCTATGAAGGCCAACATGCCATTTGCTTTCTTAACCGCCTGCTGTACCTGCATGCTAACCTTCAATGACTGATGTACCATGACACCCAGGTCTCGTTGCACCTTCCCTTTTCCTAATCAAACTACAACAACTTGTATTTGTATAGTACCTTTCATGTAATAAAATGTCCCAAGGCACTTCACAGGAGTATAATAAGAAAAAAATTTGATACCGAGCTACATAAGGAGAAATTAGGGCAAAGGACCAAAAGCATGGTCAAAGAGGGTAGGTTTTAAGGCGTGTCTTGAAAGAATAAAGAGAGGTAGAAAGGCAGAGAGGTTTAGGGTTTAGACAGCTGAAGTCATGGCCACCAATCGTTGAGCGCTTAAAATCAGGGATTCTCAAGACAGCAGAATTAGAGGAGTGCAGATATCTCAGGGGCTGGAGGAGATTACAGAGATGGGGAGGGGCGAGGCCATGGAGGGACTTGAAAACAACGATGAGAATTTTGAAATCGAGGCTTTACTTAACTGAGAGCCGATGTAGGTCAGTGAACACAGGGATGATGGGTGAATGGGATTTGGTGCAAGTTAGGACACGGCAGCTGTGGTTTGGATCATCTCAAGTTTACGTAGTGCTCCAGGAATGCATTGGAATAGTCAAGCCTAGAGGTAACAAAGGCATGGATGAGGGTTTCAGCAGCGGATGATCTGAGGCGGGGTGGAGACGGGCGATGTTACCGAGGTGGAAATAGGCGGTCTTAGTTATAACGTGGATATGTGGTCGGCAACTCATTTCAGGTCAACTTTGATACCAAGGTTGCTAACACTGCGGTTCAGCTTCAGACAGATGTTAGGGAGAGGGATAGAGTTAGTGGCTAGGGAATGGAATTTGCGGTAGGAACTGAAAACAATGGCTTTGGCCTTCACACTATTTAATTGGAGAAAATTCCTACTCATCTAGTACTGGATGTTGGACAAGCAGTCTGACAATTTAAAGACCGTGGAGTGGTCGCGAGCTGTGGTGGTGAGGTGGAGCTGGGTGTCGTCAGCGTTCATGTGGGCCCTGAAATTGCGGGCTCTCTGGGTGCGTACGATGTGTGCACACGTCCGAAGAGGCCCCTCAAGTGCCGGTTCTCGGCGTGCAATGCGCATGAGTCGAGAGCCAGCACTTACGATCTGTCAAAATGTCTTCTGACAGTTCCAACGCATTCCCGGGAGAAGGACATTCGCAGGCAGAGATTTGGGCTATTTGCCCAACTCCTACCCAGCGAATGTCCTTCAAACTCTTATGCCTGGTAAAAGCAGACATATGGCATATGGCATAAAGCTGTAGAAATTCGACGATTTTGCGACCGGGTTTTTCGTGTTATTTCACCCTTTTTGGCAAAAACTCGGTCGGCAGGAAATTCAGTGACCTTTGTGCGACAGCACTTTCCACGTACCACTGGGAGAGGAGCGGCGTCGTGCAACAGTCGGAATAGCAGTTTTGCCAGAAATGTGGCTCTCTCCACACCTGTAATCTGCACCCAGAGGGAACAACCTGTCGTAGCAGCCCCGCCAAGAGCAGGAAGTATGAAGATCTGCAAAAAGGTAAGTTAAAATTTTTATTTTTTAATTCTTTTTGAGTGATTCATAGATAAGTGTCTTGTAAATGTTTTGTGAATTTTTTGTTTTTGTTTTTTCCAATTTATTTTTTGGTATTTTTCTGTCCTCCCAAGACCTCTCTCGCAGCGGTATCAGCCTCGGACTAAAGTTGCCGAAATTCGTGGTTTGCACTGCGAATCCTCATGCAATGCCGATTCTTGCCGCTGCGCAAATTAAAGGTTGAATTTCCAGCCTATTAGTGGTAGCAAAGCAAAAACGGTAATTTTGGCAAAAAAATACCGTTTTCGCTGAGAACCGAATTTCTAGTCCAAAGAGTTTTAAAAGATAGAAAAATAAAATGTTATCAATAATTTTTATATTAAATCCCTGTCCGTTAAGGTAAGTTTATTTTTAACTTCTATTAAAACATATTTAAAACATTTCAAAAAAATAAAGTTTTGTCTAAAACATTTAATTAAATTCAATTTCAATTAATTTTAAATATGTGAAGTGTTTTTCTTATGCATTTAAAATGTTTATGTGTGATTGGGGGTATCCCCATGAATGTTAATAGTGATCTCCGTACAAACGAAAATCAGCATTACCGTGAATGTGGATACTCTATTTTAATTGGTTGGTCCGGGTCACGTGATCTCAGGCTGCACATATGCTCCTGGAATACGTGGGCCCCGCCACTGGACTGCGAATGGAGGCCTTGGAGAGCAAGTGTACGTTCCTCTGGTACTACCAGGTATTTTTGTAAAAACAATTTCGTTCGGAGGCATCCGCCCGCAGAAAGCTTCTGACCGCAATTTCTGTGCCGTGGAAATTGATGCTGTTTTTTCGAATGATGTCGCCATGGTTCAACAAATAGATGAGAAATAAGAGAGCGACAAAGATAGAACCATGGGGGACACCAGAAGTACCGAAGCAGGAGCGGGAAGAGAAGCCATTGCAGGTGATTCTCTGGCTATGATTAGATAGATAAGAATGGAACCAGGTGAGTGCAGTCCCACCCAGCTGGATGACAGTGGGGAGGAGTTGGAGGAGGATGGAGTGGTCAACCGTGTCAAAGGCTGCACAGGTCGAGAAGGACAAGGAGGGATAGTTTACCTAGGAACCCTGCTTCATTCTTCCAGTCTAGCCAAGGGACACTGAAGCCAGTTGTAGCAGCCCGACTATTATTCAGGCTGTGATCAGAATGTCATGTTTTAACTGATATTAGGCTTTGACAGTTGCCCTTAATCATAAATTCTTTTTTGTGGCAGTAAGCAATTTAACTTGAGGCCATTTTATCTCCAGGATAAACAGTGAACTAACAATGGGCAAAATGTCTCCTTTTAATGGGGAGAACCTTCCATTCAGTATAATTTCCTGTATCATTGAAAATCTCTGAAAATCTATTTCCTGCTGCTCACTTTATATAAAATTATTTCAATGTCTACATTTTAAATTTGGAGTTAATGGATAGAATCTAGGCCTAATACCAATAAATTGGACTGGTTTAAGACATACTTTATATACTGATATAAATGTATATCGATGCTTCCAAATTACTGCAGATGTAATGAGCTAAAATCTGGAAGCTAAAGATAATTTTTTTAAAAATACACCACCACCAGCCCCCCCCCCGCTCCCCCTTCACCGCCCCTCCCCCCTGCTCCCCCCTCACCGCCCCTCCCCCCTCACTGCCCCTCCCCCCCGCTCCCCCCTCACCGCCCCTCCCCCCTGCTCCCCCCTCACCGCCCCTCCCCCCTCACTGCCCCCCCCCCGCTCCCCCTTCACCGCCCCTCCCCCCTGCTCCCCCCTCACCGCCCCTCCCCCCTCACTGCCCCTCCCCCCCGCTCCCCCCTCACCGCCCCTCCCCCCACTCCCCCCTCACTGCCCCATCCCTCACCCCTCACCGCCCCTCCCCCCCACCCCCCTCACTGCCCCATCCCTCCCCCCCTGCTCCCCCTCACTGCTCCTCTCCCATTTTCCCCTCACCGCCCCTCCCCCCCGCTCCCGCCTCCCCCCCGCTCTCCCCCTCACTGCCCCACCCCTCACCGCCCCCCCCCCTCGCTCCCCCCTCACCACCCCACCCCTCTCCCCTCCATTTTGGTCAGTTACTATGGTAGTTTTCTTCCTCTGCTTTTTTAGGTCTCTCCATACCACACAATATCTGACAGAACAAACTGATGACTTTTCATAATGTCTATAAACAACCACTAGGTGGTGTTTGAGAGCAATAGATGATGATTCCCCTCTGATTTTCCCTCTCATCTTATTCAAAGGATGAACGGTACATCCCATGGATGACAGGGAAGATTTGGAATTCAAAAACAGGAATCACTCAGCAGAACATATCATCTGCCATGATGTGGGATAGTTTGTAGATTAGAACTCTGAGCAACTCAACATACAAATTGAGAATTCAGGCATGGAGGTTAGCAGGTCTCACAGTCATCTGTTGGACACTGCCTCAAAATAGGCCTGGGTCTGACTGAGAACAAAACTTTGGATGGCTATGAGGTCTGTAAATCCCTGCCTCAATGTTGTCTTTACGTAATGTGCCAACATGTTGAAGTTGGCCAAGAGAGCATCTTTCAGATGTATTTTTGGAATCTTGCTTTGTGAAAAATGACTGTCATGTTAATGTCACAGTACTTCAAACTAGTTCAATATAAAGCACTTGAGAAACCATTGTACAAATCCAAATCCTTTTTAAAAGAATTTAAACTTAGAATAAAAATGAAACTTCACTGATTATTAGATTTGTGTTTGTAGCCGTGATTCTCCATTCTGTATTAATCTAATTTCTGGCAATCCCAAAAGCCTGGGAATGGTTTGTCACCGCCCTGCTATCTAGAGATGCTGGTGCTAGGTTTTCAAACAGCGAAAATAAAAAACTGACAATTAGCAACAGCCTGTGGGAATATTCATGGAAGTCAATAATTAATTCTGGAACGGGAAACATAACAAGCAAAAGTTCCTTAAAATAATGAGCAGCATTAATGATGATTCCCACAGGGTTACGTTAAAAAACAGTGTTCGTTAGTAATGGGTGCTAAAGAAGTGGCTTTGATAAAAAGAAATGCTTCTGTGACTGGCCTTTCTCTCCCCTTCCCATGTTGTCCTCATATATATTTATCGCAGTACAGCCTGACTAAGTACTCCTTTCGCATGGCTCGCGATATGTGTGGGAGCAGACTGCTGGGCAGCAATGAAATTGGTGAAACCCTATGGGCCCAAGTTTCCACATGATTTGCGCCTGATTTTTAGGAGCAACTGGTGGAGAACGGACTATCTTAGAAATTGCAATTCTCCACATTTTTTTTTCTGCAGTTCTAGTCAGGTAGAACAGTTCTACTTTGGAACAGAATTTTTTCTTCAAAAGGGGGCATGTCCGGCCACTGACGCCTGATTTCAAAGTTTCCACAGTGAAAACGTACTCCAAACTAAGTTAGAATGGAGCAAGTGAAGATTTTTGTAGAACTGAAAAAACCTGTTCTACACATTAAAAAATCAGGCGCAAGTTACAAATTAGGCGTAGGGAACGAGGGGGGGGAGGGGGGGAAGGGAAGTCATTAAATTCTACAATAAATCCTTAGTTATACTTATACAAATATTATACAAATAAATCCAACCTGAATAAACATTTATAAGCAAAGAAAAGATTAAATAAACCATGTTCCTACCTGTGTGAAAGTTCTTCAGGCAGGCCTTTAGGAAGCAGTTTGCCATCGGGACCGAAGGCTGAACGGGCCAGGCCCGAGATTTTGGGCAGGGCCCGTCCCCAGCACCAGAGGTAGGTGGCTTTAGGTCGGGTCGGGGAGAGAGGTTCGGTTCGGGTCGGCGGGGGAGGGAGGGAGAGAGGGAGGGGGAGGGAGGGAGAGAGGGAGGGGGAGGGAGGGAGAGAGGGAGGGGGAGGGAGGGAGAGAGGGAGAGAGAGAGGGAGGGAGGGAGAGAGGGAGGGGGAGGGAGGGAGAGAGGGAGGGAGGGAGGGAGGGAGGTCAGGTCGTGAAGAGGGAGGTCAGGTCGGGGAGGGGGAGGTCAGGTCGGATCCAGTCTGGGGGTGAGAGTAGAGTCAGGTCGAGTCGGGTGGGAGTGGGAGCGGCAGCAGCAGACGGGTCGAGTCGGGTCCGGTCCGGTCGGGGTGGGGGGAAAGCAGGAGCGGGAGTCGGCAGGAAGCAGGAGCTGGCCGTGGGAGGAGCCTTATTCATGCAGCCCCAGTGAGGCCATTCGGCCAGGGCTAGGGGCTGCGTGCTTCGGGCCCCTCCCACACAGTTTTGGGCGCCTGGAGCTACTGCACTTGCGTGCCCACTGTAGTGCACATGTGCAGAGGTCCCGGCACTGTTTTCGGCGCAGGGTCCTAGCTCCGCCCCCTACAGCTCCTGCTGCGTCGCGCCGAGGGCCAGAGGACCTGCAGGGAGGTGGAGAATACGGAGGGTTTTTTTAGGCGCACTTTGTGGCGCGTAAAACGGGCGCCCAGCTCGGAGGGGCGCCCATTTTTTATCGTGTGGAAACTTGGGCCCTATATTGTGGTTTTCTCAATCTACTTTTCAAACATGGTAAATCCAAACCAGATAAATTCCAACCTCATGCACTTGAACGTGACTTGTCCAAAGGGAGAAAATCAGTCTGTGCTATGCCAAGCGCAAACCTAATTAAGGACTCGTTTTCATTCAAATTAGGTCTCATTCTGAATTTCCCAATTTTGGCTGAGGCTCTGCCCACAAAGCACACCATGTCTCAATATAATAGGTACATCAGGGATCCGAGGGTTTGGCTTTTTTAAGTAGGCTTCTTAAAGGTGGGTTAATGTTGCACAGTGATAAATGCTGCTGCATTTTGCCGGGCAGTCCACCATTTTTGTATTTTTTCCTGCCAGTACTTTGCTTCAACATTATTCATTGCTGAGTAATTTAAATAACATCAAACAAAGTGCTGATGATGGGGATTCCTTTGCCGGTTGCCATAGCACTGCATGATTTAGATGAAGAGGTGTGTGTAAGTGACCAACAAATGTAGGTACAATAACACCTGATACTCCTGGATTCCATCTTAATAAACCCATAATGCCTACCTGCATATGTCAGAAGAGACCTGTCTTTATCACCTCCACTTCACTCGAGCTGCTGCCACGGAGATACCAGCTACTGCAGGGTAACTGCAGACAGCACAAACAGAGATGCTCTTCTCATTGAAAGAAAAATGACCACAACATTAAGGATTTGATGCCACTGCATCCTTCCAGTTCACTACAGGGGACTTCTGCTGCAGCAGGAAATCTGCCATGCATATCTAAATCAAGAAAATGACAAAACACTGAGGTCGAAATTGCTTCTTTTTACAATGTCCTTTAGCGCCTCTGCAAACACTTTTCATCAGTGGGGGGTGCAGTGCGGGTGGTACCAGCTCCTCCAAAATTGCATATGAGTTAGTGGAGGCGCTGCCACGGTCATCGTCATGACATCATCACTGTGCACAGCAACTCCTTAGCCTACCCCTTTCTGCCCCACAGTGGATTTTGCCCTGCGTCCCGCGAAGCTGCCACGAGCAGTGTCAGCGCTAGCCTCACGGGTTGCGAACCGGGCCGACATCCGCTCGTGGGGCGGAAGTCAAAGGGGAGGTCGCGAGCGCCCCGTGTCACCATCTTGCCGGTTTTGCCGACTTCTTCGCGTGGTCCAGGCTGCCAACGTACAGCCCGGCACTCCGATTTGGGTGCCGAGCTGCGGCCTCAGCACCACGCTGCCCTGGTGGCCTAGTAGGCGGGAATCAGTGGGCGGTGAGGAGCAGAAGAGCGGCGGATATCAGCGAGCGGCGAGAAGCGGAGGACCTGCATGAATCAGCAAGCGGCGAGGAGCGGAAGATCGGTGGGAATCGGCGAGGTCCGAAATCCGGCAAAACCGAAACCCGGCACAGATTCAGTCAAGGATTCAGGATTTCAGACTATTGATTTTCTTGTCTGAAATCGGGAAAAAAACAAAATACGGCACAGACTCGGTCCCGAGGATTCTGGATTTTGGGCGTTGTATCTGTATAAGAAATAGGAGTAGGCAAAGGCCATATGGCCCCTCGAGCTTGCTCCACCATTTAATATGATCATGGCTGACCTTCAACCTCAACTCCCAATCTACCCAATCCCCATATCGCTTGATTCCTTTAGAGTCCAAAGTCTATCAATCACATCCTTGAATATACTGAATGACTGAGCATCCATTTTAGCAGATAACCAATAGAAAATAACAAAGAAAGTAAAGCACACACAGCAATCAAAAAACACTTGCACAGTTTGCATTTCATCTTACCATTTTATCAAAAACAATACAAAAATATTAAAATACACATGCATGCACCACACGCAAATGAATATTGACATCATATGCCCAATGACGGTGGCTATTACTCATTTTTTATTTACTAATCAGAATTGAAATTAGCCACATGTGGCTAGTGGCTAACATACTGGACAACACTGTTTTAGAAGACCAAAGAAAACTATAAAAGGATATTAACAAGATGGGGGAATGGGCTAAAAAGTGGCAGATGGAATTGAATGTTGGTAAGTGTGAGGTGATGCATTTTGGTAAGAAGAAATAGCAGTAAATATACTCTAATGGAAGTAGGCTTTGTGCTGTGAAAGAACAGAAGGCTTTGGGGAACAAGTCCACAGGACATTAAAGGCAGCACCTCAGGTTAATAAAGCCGTAAAAAAGTACTAATAAGTTTCATCACATAGATGAAAAATTTGGCTCCGTAGCGCCCGATTTTTCAGCTTTGCGGGCACTGCATCTACATGCTGAGATGTACTACAACTGCAAAGGTTAGCACTCGCTGAATGTGCAGTTGATATGCGAGCATGCTCAGCACATCATGAACCATATTGATTCCCGAGATAGCGGGACTGACATATCAAGAAAGACTGGATCAACTGGGCCTTTATTCACTGGAGTTCAGAAGAATGAGAGGGGATCTCATAGAAACGTTTAAAATTCTGACGGGTTTAAACAGGTTAGATGCAGGAAGAATGTTCCCAATGTTGAGGAAGTCCAGAACCAGGGGTCACAGTCTAAGGATAAGGGGTAAGCCATTTAGGACCGAGATGAGGAGAAATTTCTTCATCCAGAGAGTGGTGAACCTGTGGAATTCTCTGCCACAGAAAGTTGTTGAGGCCAATTCACTAAATATATTCAAAAAGGAGTTAGATGTAGTCCTTACTACTAGGGGGATCAAGGGGTATGGCGAGAAAGCAGGAATGGAGTACTGAAGTTGCATGTTCAGCCATGAACTCATTGAATGGCGGTGCAAGCTCGAAGGGCCGAATGGCCTACTCCTGCACCTATTTTCTATGTTTCTATGTTTCCATGTGAATGCCAAGTATCTTGGCAATTTCATGATTGGTTTTATTCTGCGCCAGTCCGCTGTTACCTCAGTCTTGACGTTGCTCCGCAACCCAACCACACATGGGCAGCATGCGTACAATAAGAGCCATGCTACCACACAGAACCTGATAGAATAGACCATAGGGATGCTTAAACAACGCTTCCATTACCTGGACCGGTCTGGAGCAACACTGCCGTAGTCACCAGTACACGTCTCAGGATTCGTCGTGGTCTGCTGCATGCTCCACAACCTCACCATTATGAGGGCACAGCTCATGCTACCAGCCATATGGCAACCAGCTGAGGAGGAGGAAGCGGAAGAGGAGGAGGAGGAAGCAGAAGAGGAGGAGACAACCCAGACAGTCCTGTTCTGCCTGGGCTAACTGTGATCGACTCTGTTAAGTCTTTAATACTCTTATGAATGACTCCACGAGGTCTAGTATTGTACTTGAGCTGTTGTGACCATAGTCCCATTTATTGTAACTCAAGAGTGACACACAAGCATGGTGAGCAGCCTTTTATAATGGGCCCTGCACACCTATGCAGGTGACCCTCAGGTCTCCCACCACAGTGCCCTCTGGTGGCACACCTTATGTGACTATACAGTTAGTATACATGCTCTACATACATGACATCACTTCCCCCCAAGTCTTTATTGCAAATTGACTTGTACATTGACGGTGACCTGGGCTTTGCTCTTCCTGGTTGACCATTGGAGGGTTGCTTCTAGCTTGGGTGGGTTGGTAGTGAGATTTGTTGCCAGTGGTTTCTGATTGTGAGTCCATGACTACTCCATTCTCCACCCCCCCCCCCCCCACATAGAGATCATACTAATGGCCCGTTACATGTAAGTTGCATTCATGTTCATCACATGGGTTTTACATTAACATCTTAGTACATTTGTTGGGTGGATTAAAGTTGCGTTTCTTTTTGTGTGGTACATATACATGATCAGTACAGGTATATCAGTACAGGCACACAAGGACAGTCTAGTTCCAGATGAGATCTGGGTTGTCTGGTGGCGGCGCAGCGCCCCATGCTAGTGGGTCTGTGGGCGAGGTGAGCTCATTTTGCTCGAATTTACGGAGCTCAGGGCTCTTACCATTACTCCTAGTGTCGGGCAGGCCCAAAGACAGCTGATGTGTCTGTGACCTCCCTGTCCTTTTCGTTTGCACAGTGCTGCTCCCTGGGAAGCGGTCTGAGCGAGTGAGCATTTCGTCTAAGCGACGGTGGGGCTGCCTCGTCTTGTCTAGCAGTTCACAGGGGACTGCTGACTCGCTTTCTTTGAGGGCACCGTTGTGAGCACTCTCTAGTTTAGGATCCTGGCTGGTCCAGGTCCCGTTCGGAGAAGCCATTGCCGTTGACCCTTTGCTCTTGGGCATTGCCGTGGTGGCGAGTGGGTTTGTGGGCTGTGCCTTTTCCACCTGGCTAGTAGGCGATGGTAGCCAACTGCGAGCATAGACACAGTTTACTGTTCCTGGCCAGTGGCGGTTCATGCCATCGAGTGCCTCTGCTCTCCAGGGATCGTTTACTCTGCGGCTTGTCTACTTCTGTCAGCTGTGGGGATACTTTATGATACATCGTTCTGGTCCCGGGGACGCAGGCTACAGCATTGGGTAGCCTGCTGGATCTGTATACGACCATTAGATGTTCGCCCGCTACATTGGTTGATTGTAATTTGCACCCGACATCGCTCAACAACATTTTGCTCGTTACATCTGGACTTTTACATTGGTTACCAATTTCAAGCAGTTCATTCAAAAATGGCGGGTTGCTGGTATCCTTTAAAATGGCCTTACTACTTTTACCTCAATCATTTTCCTAGCGTGGAATTACGTGTCATTGCTCCATTAGCGCTGCACCTCTTGGGTTGGACGCCATCTTTGCCCTGTCCATGATGTCGACTGCCACGTTCTTCTTTCCCAGGGATTCTGCCACTGAAACTCAGAAGGCGCCCTCGGATCCAATCTTCCTCCCCAGGAGACCTGCCACTGAAACCGTGCAGGTGCGTTTGGGTTGTCTCGGCCAGATCATTGACACGCAGTCGTGATGAGCGGTCTGTGCCTCGGGGGCTGCGCGGACCTGCTCTCCGGTGCCTGGTCCAACTGAAGGTGGGGGCTTGCTCTGCCTCTGAACACGGGGCGTCGATCGCTGGAAGGATGAAGTCTTCCCAGTTCCAATGAATCTTCCCCATCCATCTTCTTCCAAATAGCGTTGGTCCATCACCCTGAAACAATCCACAATGGTAAATTGTGCACCACGCCATCATGAAATACACTTACATCCGCACGACCAACAACTGATATCAGTTCCTTGGTGTAGGTGCGCAGCTTTGCCTGAACCGGGACCAGCTTGGGTCGTTCAGCTTGATCGTTTCATAGCCTCTCAAAGGCTTCCTGGCTCATTACTGACTGACTCGCTCCCTTGTCCGCTTCCATGAAGACTGGAATGCCATTTATTTCAACTTCCATTAACAGTGGAGAACAATCTGTGATACAGGTATATACTCCATACACTTCGTCCTGGGACTGAACTGCCTCTCTAGCCATCTCCTCATAATCCACGCTGGATTCACAGACATCTGCTGACTCCTCTTCCACATGGTGAGTCACAGCTCTTTTGCACATTCGCTGGAGGTGGCCCTTTGTGCTGCAGCCTTTGCACACATAGTCTCTGAACTGACACTGATGAACCCTGTGATTACCTCTGCAATGCCAGAATGGTGCTACTCAACTTGCGTTTGCACCCCTCGGCGGAGTTAAAGGACTCGGGAGCCTGTACGCTCTGCCCTGGGCACATTCACATTCAACAGTTCTGCCTGTGAAAGGCGCTATTCTATTTACAATACTTGCCGGGTTTGAGTCCTGAGAGTGAGTCATCATCTGCTTGGAGCTGCAGCTTGAGGTCATGAACGCCTGGCTGATGCTGATGGCCTTCTGCAGAGTGACGGTGGTTTCGGCAGACAGTAGCCTGGGAAGAAGGGCCTCATGACCGATACCAATTATGAAGATGTCCCGCAACACATCGGCGAGGGATGCGCCGAATTCACACGGTCCTGCCAGCCTCCTGAGGTCGGCAGCGTACTTTGCGATTTCGTGGTCCTCAGGCCGGCGGTGTGTATAAAATCAATGCCTGGCCGTGAGGATGCTCTCCTTCAGTTTGAGTTGGTCCCGAATCAGGACTTTCAGCTCCTCGTATGATTTGGTCATTGTTTTCTCTGGTGCAAGCAAGTCCCTGACTAGGCCGTAGACCGCGGGCCCACAATTGGTCAACAGGATACCTCTGTGCTTATCTGTCAGCGTGGCCGGATCATCGCCTACCAGGTCGTTTGCTGCGAAATATTGGTCGAGCCGCTCCGTAAGGGTTTCCCAATCTTCACCCTCTAAGAACTTTTCTAATGCACCAACGTTAGTCATTTAATACTCTTATGAATGACTCCACGAGGTCTAGTATCATACTTGAGCTGTTGTGACCTTAGTCCCATTTATTGTAACTCCAGAGTGAGGCACAAGCATGGTGGGCAGTCTTTTATACTGGACACCTATGCAGGTGACTCTCTGGTGGCACACCTTATTTGACTATACAGTTAATGTTATGTCTTGAATAAAGAGTCAGACTAGATACTGCAAGCTCAAAGTAAGGTGTGACTGTAGTCCTTTATTATAGATCTCAGAGTGCCTCTCCAACCTGTGAGGCCTCCTTATACACAGGTGTTCCCAAGGGATTGTGGGATCCCTTGGGACTCCAGGGGATGAGCCCTCTGGTGGATAGGCATAGTATTTACAGGTTTACATTAATAACAGTTAGTATACATGGTCTACATACATGACAAACTCATCTGACTGCAGTACCAGTGAACGCAACCCTAATTCCCCATTCACCAACAGTCCCGTACCTTACTGTCCCTCTGTTACTGACCATCATAGTGTCCTCTTAGCCACAATACTACAATAAAAGCCACCACAAAACAAACATTCCAATCCAACTTTATACATGAATCCATCCAATATTACACGTCAATGCAGAGAGAAAAGTGTACAACTTTTGTACAATGTCAAAAAATCTGACGATCACTGGGCTGCATTCGGCACTGTTTTTCCCCACAAGGTTGAGTGAATGCACTGCGCATGGTATAAACGTCGCATGTGGGAATTGTTCTTTGATGATAGTTTGGACACCAATGTATTTCCCACTCATATTTGAAGCATTATCATAAGATCGTCCGCGACAATTTTGTATGTAAATCCCATTCTCATCCAGAAAGGCCAGTACTATTTCTGCTATTTCTTGTCCAGTATGACCAATTATCGGCAAGAACTTTAGGAACCTTTCCTCAGGACCAGTCAGTAGAACATAGTGGCGACAAATGTCAGCTGATCTGAGTGTGTGATATCTGGCGTTGAATCAACAGATATTGAATAGAACTTTGCTGATTTCAAGTCCTGGATAATCATCTCAAGTACTTTGCTACCCATCAGACTAATCAGTTCTTTACAATTGATGGAAGACAAATATGAAGTATGCCCCTTACCTTTGTTGGTGAACCACTTGATGTGTTTAGCAAGAAATGCATCGTAGTTTGCGAGAACCTCCAACACACCCAGATAATTACCGTCACTTGGAGATCCACCAATTTCGTCACTGCCTCGCAATGAAAGACCTCGTTCACAGAGAAACGTTATCACACAGACAGCCCGCTCTAGCACCTTGTGCCAGTACTGCTGTTCATTTTCAAACTGGAAGACAATATGATCATCCACACAACCAGTGCCTGCTTGTCTAGTGCACATTACTACCATGACAGGACTGACATATGAAGAAAGACTGGATCGACTAGGCTTGTATTCAATGGAATTTAGAAGAATGAGAGGGGATCTCACTGAAACATAAAATTCTGACGGGATTGGACAGGTTAGATGCAGGAAGAATGTTCCCGATGTTGGGGAAGTCCAGAACCAGGGGTCACAGTCTAAGGATAAGGGGTAAGCCATTTAGGACCGAGATGAGGAGAAACTTTTTCATTCAGAGAGTTGTGGGCATGTGGAATTCTCTATCACAGAAAGTTGTTGGGGCCAGTTCGTTAGATATATTCAAAAGGGAGTTAGATGTGGCCCTCAAGGCTAAAGGGATCAAGGGGTATGGAGAGAAAGCAGGAATGGGGTACTGAAATGCATGATCAGCCATGATCATATTGAATGGTGGTGCAGGCTCAAAGGGCTGAA
Source organism: Pristiophorus japonicus (assembly GCF_044704955.1). Classification (NCBI taxonomy): domain Eukaryota; kingdom Metazoa; phylum Chordata; class Chondrichthyes; family Pristiophoridae; genus Pristiophorus; species Pristiophorus japonicus. The sequence continues at coordinate 66,146,988 of NC_091985.1, forward strand.
TGGCCTACTCCTGCACCTATTTTCTATATTTCTATGTTTCTATGGCTTCTCTATACTGGTGGCTGTTTTCATGAGATGAAATCCACTCATCTCCATGCTTCCAGTCATTAAACCCATGAGTAAAGTGGCTACTTGTTCGTGCTGTGACCTTGCAAGCAGAGCAGTATAATCTACCATTTGAAGGTGAATAAGAGAGCCACGTTAGCTCCACAAGTTCCCCTGTCAGCGGCTGCACATGTGTGAAGAAGGATTTCGAGCAGTATCAACGACATCCTTCCTTGGCATGAATCACGCCGGAGTTTTGACAGTCCTCACTACCTTTTGCAATCCAATGGCTTTGCATGTCTTCTGAGATATTGTCTCCCCACAGCCCAATGACACTTGTACGTTGCGTCTCTTTCAGCTCCATATACGCCAGTTGGTTTTCATCTTCTTCAACTATTTGGATTTGGTGTTCCAACTCGGCCAACTCCGGGTCCGGTGCCAATAGTGGTTTCATTGTTGAAGTTGACTGCACAGCATTGTCTTGGCCTTCATCTTTATGATCTTGAGTTTTTAGTTGGAAAAAATTATCTAGTTTAAGCAATTTAGCTACTTCTCGTCTCTTTTGCTCCTCGCGTAGCTGGTGCTCTTCATTTTTTTCGCCCCCGATTTGTGTGTAGAATTCATCTCTAGAAAAAGGGGATCTAAAGTCTGTTTACATCAAGTTGAGAATAAGATGCATCTGAGTCTTTGCGGCTTTGCTCCGCTCTTGTTACATCACTTATGTCAATACTGTTTACCCTTATCCTTAATCCGACCCTGTATGGGCCCCACTCTAAGCTTGGGCCCCAGGTGACTGCCCCATCTGCGCCCCCCCCCTTAATCCATTGCATGACAGATGTCTGTGCTTCCACTGAGCAGCACTCAGATGTTGGGTGGCTTCTGCTTGTGCTCCAATGGAAGCTGAGACATCGGCCATCAGACTTTGCAGCACAGTTGAGTCCGTATGTCCGCTAATGGATTTGCCCACCCCTTCCATGCTGGAAATCATGGGCTCCAAGCTCTGCGCAAAGTCCTTTGCAAGGTTGGTGCCTGACTCTTCCATGTTCCTTGACATTGCACTCAGTCTTTCTGGCAGGCCTGCTAATGCACCAAACATTTCATTGTGCATATACCATCAGTGTCCTTCTGTAGGCCACCACATCGAAGTCCTCATGTGAGTCCTCTGCAGCACAACTCATGTGTGACCATACCCTCCTGACTCCCAAAAGCCTTTCCACCATCCTGCAAGAGAAAGGGAAGTGTATCAGTGAGTGTGGTGCTATGCGTTTGGGTGATGTGCCTGTCATGGTTAAATAGCTGGCAGTGTATGCAGGCTTGCAGCAGTGTTAAGTGTGTGAGGGTGAGGTGAAGCTATGAGTGTGAGGTATGAGTCGTGTTTTATAGAGATTGTTGGTAGATGAGTGATGGGGGTGTGGTGCATTGAGCGGTGCGTGAGGCTATTGGTGCAGATGGTGGGATATGGCATTTGAAGATGAATTCATCGTGTAAGGTCAGTGAACGTTTTCCTGCATTGCGCCACATCCTTGGGGCTACACTGCTGGTATTCACCACAGCGGCCATCTGCTCCTATTGCACTTTACACTGTTACCTGGAGGACCTCCTGCCCCCTGTGGAAACAGCACCTCTCTCCTTCTAGCCACCTCCTGCACCAAGGTCTCCAGTGCTGCATCCGAGAACCTTGGTGCACACTCTCTCCCCTGTTGTGTTATCATTAATTGTTGTTCATTGTCTTCCCCAGCCAGTTCAATGAGTTGCTGCAGGCAGAATGCACCTCCTTTAAGAGATGCAGACTGCCTTTAAGTAGTGCAGGCTAGCTTTAAGTGGCACTAGCCTCGCACTAATTTGATCCCCCTGCTGAGTGTTCAGCCACTCAGCAGTGCATTCAGTACTGGGCTGAGTGCCACAATCATGGAAATGTGCAGGGAGTGCAAAGTTCGTGCACTCGATCCCTGCGCCCGTGTTCGGGGGCAACCCAATTTCCATGCCCCAGAATATTAAAGCTAAGAGGTAATAATGTGTCTTTATAATTTTTAACACAACCTCAGTTAGAATTCTGTGTGCAGATTTGGGCTCTAAACCATAAGAAGGATATTAAGGCTACAGAGAAGGTATAACATAAATTCACAAGGATGACATCTGGTATGGGGTAGTACAAATATGAAAAAAGATTTGAAAAATTGGGTCTTTTTTTGTTAGAACAATGCAGATTATAGGATGATATAATAGAAGTGGAGCTGAGTCCATGATCAGATCAGCCATGATTGTATTGAATGGTGGAGCAGGCTCGAGGGGCCGTATTGCCTACTCCTGCTCCTATTTCTTATGTTCTTCTTATGTTCTTATTTCTGAAAGGATGGGACAGGGTAGATAGAAGCAAGCTTATTCCAATCATTGAAGGATCTAGAACGAGGAGCCATAGATGCAAGATTAAATGTAAGAGTTCGGAACAAAGGGCAGAAGAAATTTCTTCATGGAGAGTTGTGACGCTGTGGAATTCACTTCCCAGGTTAATGGTTGAAGCAGAAACGATGTCAATGTTCAAGCTAAGATTGGATAAAAAGAAAAAAGTCTTGCATTTATATAGAGCCTTTCATGACCACTGGTCATCTCAAATCACTTTACAGTCAATGAAGTACTTTTTGGAGTGTAGGCACTGTTGTAATTTAGGAAACGCAGCAGCGAATTTGCAAACAGGAACCTCCCACAAACAGCAATGTGATAATGACCAGATAATCTGTTTTGGTGCAGGAGGCCATTCAAGTGGGGTGAGTGAAAGGGAATGTAGTTGTGGTAGGTGACAATATAGTCAGGGGGATAGATACTGTTCTCTGAGACATGATGGGAGTTCCGGGTTGTGTTGCCTGCCCGGTGCCAGGGTTAAAGACATCTTTTCGCGGCTGGAGAAGAACTCAGAGTGGGAAGGGGAGGATCCAGTTGTCGTGGTCCACGTAGGAAACAACGACATAGTAGAACTAGGAATGAGGTTCTGCTGAGAGAGTTTAAGAAGTTGAAGTCCAAATTAAAGAGCAGAACCTCAAAGGTAATAATATCTGGATTGTTACCTGAGCCACGTGCCAATTGGTATAGGGGCAAGCAGATCAGAGAGTTAAATACGTGGCTCAAAGAGTGGTGTGGGAGGCAGGGGTTTTGCTTCATGGGGCACTGTCACAAGTCCTGGGGAAAGAGGGAACTGTTCTATTGGGACAGGCTCCACTTGAATGGGGTGGAAGTAGTGTCCTGGTGAATCAAATGACTGGGGGCAGTAGTTAGGGCTTTAAACTAATGAAGGGGGGTAGGGGGGGTGGGGGGGTGGCGGGGAGGAGAGGATTCATGAAAGAGTAAATTTAAAAGCAGCAGGAGAAATGTTAAGACTCTAGAACAGAGCAGAATTTGGGGTAAAAATAAGCAGAAGGGAAAGAGAGAGTAACAGAGGTAATAGAGCTTCAGTGACTAAGGTGACATCAGGGAAAAATAGAATAAAAGTCAAAGCTAAAGGCACTATATCTGAATGCGTGAAGCATTCGCAACAAATGAGATGAATTAATAGCGCAGATAGAAATGAATAAGTTTGATTTAATAGCCATTACGGAGATGTGGTTGCAAAGTGACCAAAGTTGGGAACTAAATATTCCAGGATACTTAACTTTTAGAAAAGATAGGCAAAATGGAAAAGAAGGTGGGATAGCCCTGATATTAAAGGATGGTATAATGTATTTGCTTCATGGGTTCTTTGCTTAAGAATTCATAGCAGCACATTGCTATTAAGAACTAGTTGCTTTATTAGCAAAGGTTTAACAATCACACTGCACATTACCAGTTCATCCATCAGGCTCACAACCACCTGCCTCATTGTGGATTCCCCGAACCCAACTGGCTGAGATTTTATTGAGTCATGTGAACAGCACGTGACTGGCTAAGTCACTCCCAACTCAACAGCTCTACTACTATTTTGTTGTATATCAGTAATCAAGTGCCCCCTGATTAAGGGGGGGGGCACACTCCAAAATCTTTTCAAGTGCCCCCTTTTTTTTCCCCCGTTTTTTTTGAGGGCACTAAAACACAAATTATTCAAGTGCACCCTGGCTCAAGGGGTCGGCACTAACACTGGCACAATAAACAAATTAAACTTTAGACATTAAAATCAAATAAAAATTTGGTTGCTGGTGGTGATGATGCACTCCAGTCCCTCCGGCAGCCAACTCTCATGGAAGGACGCGAGTGTACCGGTGGACACCGCGTGCTCCATTTCCAGGGACACCCTGGCTCAGATGTAACCGCAGAAGAGAGGCAGGCAGTCGTGCTGAATGACCCCCTCGACTGCCCACTGCCTGGATCGGCTGATGGTCCCCTTGGCCATGCCCAAGAGCAGTTCCGCGAGGGGGCCTTCCGACCTGCCCACTCGCCTCCGCACAGAGTGCCCAAAGATCGGGAGTGTGGGAGTGAAGTGCAACCAGAATTTGAGGAACAGCCCCTTCAAATATTGGAAGAGGGGCTGCAACCTCGCAAACTCAGTAAAAACATAGAACACGGACTCTTCCAGACTGCAGAAATTACAGGCGGCCTGGGAGCCCATGAATCGACTTAAAAACTTATTGCACGGGTCTGCTCTGTGCAACACCCTCCAGGCCAAGTCCCCAATACATAGAGGGATCAACAGCTCTACTAACCTGTGAGCATACTCACAGGTGCTGATATTACAGATGGGATTGAGATAGTAGACAGAAAGGATCTTAGTTCAGAAAATCAAGAAGTAGAATCAGTTTGGGTGGAGCTAAGAAACAGCAAGGGTCAGAAAACATTGGTGGGAGTTGTTTATAGGCCCCCAAACAGTAGTTGTAATGTAGGGCAGAGTATAAATCAGGAAATTAGATACGCATGTAACAAGGGTAATACAGTAATCATGGGGAACTTTAATCTACATATAGACTGGGCAAACCAAATTTGCAGTAACAGCGTGGAGGACGAGTTCATGGAATGCATACAAGATAGGGAAGGTCATTTCTAACAAACTTGATTGAATTTTTTGAGGGGGTAACAAGGAGGGTAGATGAGGGTAATGCGTTTAATGTAGTGTATGTGTATTTTAGCAAGGCTTTTGATAAGGTTCCACATGGCAGACTGGTTACGAAAGTAAAAGCCCATGGAATCTAGGGCAAAGTGACAAGTTGGATCCAAAATTGGCTCAGAGGCAGGAAGCAGCGGGTACTGGTTGATGGGTGTTTTTGTGACTGGAAGGCTGTTTCCAATGGGGTTCCGCAGGGCTTAGTACTCGGTCCCTTGCTTTTTATGGTGTTCATCAATGATCTAGACTTGAATAAAGGGGGTAAGATTAAGAAGTTTGCAAATGATACTAAAATCGGCTGCATGGTTGACAATGAAGAAGAAAGCTGTAAACTACAGGAAGGTATTAATCAACTGGTCAGGTAGGCAGAACAGTGGCAAATGGAAGTCAATCCGGGGAAGTGTGAGCTAATGCATTTGGGGAGGGCTAACAAGGAAAGGGAATACACATTAAATGGTAGGACACTGAAAAGTGTAGAGGAACAAAGGGACCTTGGAATGCATGTCCACAGATCCCTGAAGGTAGCAGGCCAGGTAGATAAGGTGTTAAGAAGGCATACGGAATGCTTGCCTTTATTAGTGGAGGCACAGAATACAAGAGCAGGGAGGTTATGCTTGAACTGTATAAAACACTAGTTAGGCCACAGCTAGAGTACTGCCTGCAGTTCTGGTCACCACATTACAGGAAAGATGTGATTGCATTAGAGCGGGTAGAGGAGATTTACGAGGATGTTGCCGGGAGTAGAGAATCTTAGCTATGAGGACAGATTAGATAGACTGGGTTTGTTTTCTTTGGAACGGAGGAGGCTGAGGGGAGACCTCATTGAGATGTATAAAATTATGAGGGGCCTAGATATAGTGGATAGAAAAGGCCTATTTCCCTTAGCAGAGGGGCCAACAACCAGGGGCATAAATTTAAAGTAATTGGTAGAAGATTTAGAGGGGATTTGAGGGGAAATTTCTTCACCCAGAGGGTTGTGGGGGTTTGGAACTCACTGCCTAAAAGGGTGGTAGAGGTAGAAACCTTCACCACATTTAAAAAGTACTTGAAGTGCTGTAACCTACAGGGCTATGGACCAAGAGCTGGAAAGTGGGATTAGGCTGGATAGCTCTTTATTGGCCAGCACAGACATGATGGGCAGAAATGGCTCCCTTCCGTGCTGTAAATTTCTATGATTCTATGATTCTATAGTTTTCTAGATCAATATGTTGAGGAACCAATTAGGGAACAGGCTATTTTAGATCTAAAATTGTGCAATGAATAAAGGTTAATTAATAACCTTGTAGCAAAGGGTCCTTTAGGGAAGAGTGGCCATAATATGTTAGAATTTTATATTGAATTTGAAAGCGATTTAGTTACGTCTGAAACTAGGGTCTTAAACCTAAACAAAGCAAACTACGTATGTATGAGGGGCGAGTTGGCTAAGGTAGATTGGGAAACTACATTAAAAGGTATTATGGTAGACAATCAATGGTTAGCGTTTAAAGAATTAATACATAATTTATAACAAATATACATTCCTTTAAGGCACAAAAATTCCACGGGAACATAGAAACATAGAAACATAGAAAATAGTTGCAGGAGTAGGCCATTCGGCCCTTCTAGCCTGCACCGCCATTCAATGAGTTCATGGCTGAACATGCAACTTCAGTACCCCATTCCTGCTTTCTCGTCATACCCCTTGATCCCCCTAGTAGTAAGGACTTCATCTAACTCCTTTTTGAATATATTTAGTGAATTGGCCTCAACAACTTTCTGTGGTAGAGAATTCCACAGGTTCACCACTCTCTGGGTGAAGAAGTTCCTCCTCATCTCGGTCCTAAATGGCTTACCCCTTATCCTTAGACTGTGTCCCCTGGTTTTGGACTTCCCCAACATTGGGAACATTCTTCCTGCATCTAACCTGTCTAACCCATCAGAATTTTAAACGTTTCTATGAGGTCCCCTCTCATTCTTCTGAACTCCAGTGAATACAAGCCCAGTTGATCCAGTCTTTCTTGATAGGTCAGTCCCGCCATCCCGGGAATCAGTCTGGTGAACCTTCGCTGCACTCCCTCAATAGCAAGAATGTCCTTCCCCAGGTTAGGAGACCAAAACTGTACACAATACTCCAGGTGTGGCCTCACCAATGCCCTGTACAACTGTAGCAACACCTCCCTGCCCCTGTACTCAAATTCCCTCGCTACGAAGGCCAACATGCCATTTGCTTTCTTAACCGCCTGCTGTACCTGCATGCCAACCTTCAATGACTGATGTACCATGACACCCAGGTCTCTTTGCACCTCCCCTTTTCCTAATCTGTCACCATTCAGATAATAGTCTGTCTCTCTGTTTTTACCACCAAAGTGGATAACCTCACATTTATCCACATTATACTTCATCTGCCACGCATTTGCCCACTCACCTAACCTATCCAAGTCACTCTTCAGCCTCATAGCATCCCCCTCGCAGCTCACACTGCCACCCAACTTAGTGTCATCCGCAAATTTGGAGATACTACATTTAATCCCCTCGTCTAAATCATTAATGTACAGTGTAAACAGCTGGGGCCCCAGCACAGAACCTTGCGGTACCCCACTAGTCATTGCCTGCCATTCTGAAAAGTCCCCATTTACTCCTACTCTTTGCTTCCTGTCTGACAACCAGTTCTCAATCCATGTCAGCACACTACCCCCAATCCCATGTGCTTTAACTTTGCACATTAATCTCTTGTGTGGGACCTTGTCGAACGCCTTCTGAAAGTCCAAATATACCACATCAACTGGTTCTCCCTTGTCCACTCTACTGGAAACATCCGCAAAAAATTCCAGAAGATTTGTCAAGCATGATTTCCCTTTCACAAACCCATGCTGACTTGGACCTATCATGTCACCTCTTTCCAAATGCACTGCTATGACATCCTTAATAATTGATTCCATCATTTTACCCACTACCGATGTCAGGCTGACCGGTCTATAATTCCCTGTTATCTCTCTCCCTCCTTTTTTAAAAAGTGGGGTTACATTGGCTACCCTCCACTCCATAGGAACTGATCCAGAGTCAATGGAATGTTGGAAAATGACTGTCAATGCATCCACTATTTCCAAGGCCACCTCCTTAAGTACTCTGGGATGCAGTCCATCAGGCCCTGGGGATTTATCGGCCTTCAATCCCATCAATTTCCCCAACACAATTTCCCGACTAATAAGGATTTCCCTCAGTTCCTCCTCCTTACTAGACCCTCCGAAGAGTGGTCTAACTGTGGCTAACAAGGGAAGTTAAAGATAGTATTAGATCAAAGGAACAGGCTTATAATGTTGATAAAAAGAGTAGTAAGCCAAAAAGAGGATTGAGAAGATTTTAGAATTCAGCAAAGGAGGACCAAGAAATTGATAATGAAAGAAAAAAAATAATATGAGAATAAATTAGCAAGAGACATAAAAACGGATTGTAAACGTTTCTATAGGTATGTAAATAGGAAGAGATTAGTGAAAGTAAACGTGGGCCCATTAGCGGCAGAGACAGGAGAAATTATAATGGGCAATAAGGATATGGCAGAAAAATTAAACAAATACTTTGCATCTGTCTTCCGGAAATAATGGGGAACCAAGGGTCTATAGAAAATGAGGAACTTAAAGAAAGAAAGAAATAAGTAAGGACATATGGGCTAGAAATTTGATATCGCCCATTTTGCGGCGATAATTCCGGCTGGTCGGTAAGTGTAGCGCGTTGTGAAAGTTACCGCCATCCACCGCAAAATTTGGTTTCAGCGCCTCAAGAGGAAAATCGATTAGTAACTCAGTCATTGCACAATTCTCTGAGGGCGGTGAAGCCGAAGATTGTTGCGATAAATTCCCAGAGCAAATGTGGATGAGGCGATAGTCGTCAGACATTAAAGTTCCAGGCTCTTTTTAAAGGGGAGGTAAGATGACTGCGCAGGTGCAGTTTCACCATCGCAGTCTGGTCAGAGCGGCAACATGGCTGAGGCTGGAGGTCGCCAGGTGCCCACTGTGTTTTCAACGCGGCCCTGGAGGCTTTGATGGAGGCTGTGCAGAGGCGGACAGATGTCCTGCAGTCTGAGAGTGGCAGGATACCACTACCTAGAGTTTTCAGATGTTTGTAGAGGGAGGTGGCACAGCACGTGTCTGCAAGGAGCAAAGTGCCCAGAACTGTGACACAATGTCGCAAGGAGTTTAACGACCTCACTCGGGTCGTCAGGGTGAGTCCCCATTCCATTAACCTTACAATGCCATAATGTGAACCTCACTGTCTCACACAATGTACAGTCTGTGCAGTACCTGCTCCTTCACAATGTGTAACAGGCCATGGTCTTCGTTTCTGAAGAGAGCTGCAATGTTCCGCCTCAGTTCAGCAGCCATACCCTGGGCCTCCGTGAGTAGTTCTCCTTCTTGGTCCCTACTCAGCCCCACCCCTCCTCTTACTACTGTTTCACATTTTGTATGCACTTGCAAAATTTTAGCCTTACCCTTAGTCTCAGCTGGTAGCCACCAAATCCCACCGTTCACACAACCATTCTGCGCAGCTACTGAGAGTCAAATGGACATCTGCATACTTCCATACAGTAGAGTCTATTCAACTCTGCGAGGAACATGTGGCAGATGATTAGCTGCACACTTACTCACACCTTCTTCTGTTTGTTATTGCAGGTGAAACTCACTCACAACAGGCGACAACAAATATGGACCGGAGGAGGGGAGCCTGACCTACACACCCTCACAGAGGTGGAAGAGCGAGTGTCCGCCCTCATGGGCGCACAAGTGGGTGCGGTAGCGGTCGGGGAAGCTGAGCCCTTTGGGGACAGTGATGGTATGTTCACCTCCTTTCCCTCTTACATGAGACCATTTACGCCTAAAACCACATGCCTTTCCCACTTTACATATAAATGTTCTATGTCACCTCCTTCTTCCCTTCCTGCGCCCTCCTCTGCTGCTAACCACACTTCTGTCGCTTTGTGCCAGATGTGCAACAGCCTGTCCGTGAGGCATCCACCTCCAATGACAGGGGAGACGAGGAGGAAGGGGATGACAGTTCAGCGCCACTCCGGCAGGGTCCATCTGCTGCGGACACCATCTCGATGGACTAGCCGATCTTCCTGGGGTTTGACAAGCCGGAGGTTTCTGGACCCAGTGGCCAACCGCAACGCCCAGCTCGGGGAAGGGAAGCTCGGGGTCCAGCTCCTCGGAGGGTAAGTCGGTGCCTGAGTCCTGCTGAGCGTGACTCAGATGTGGACTTGGATTTGGAGGGTATGGCGACAGAGTCACAGGTGATGCACCGCGAGCTTATGGGTGCATTGGTAAGGGTCCTGCAGAGCATGGATGCACTTGCTGTGAGGTTGGGGAAAGCTGCCTCAAGCATTGCCCGTGTCTCTGAGCATCCCATCGAGCCCATCCTTGGCAAGCACCTAAGGATGTTGGAGTCACCAAGCGTATGTGGAGACCCAGAAGTGATGGTGCGTGCCATGGCTGACATCGTAGCAGCTATTACAGCACAGGCCGAAGCAACACAAGGCCTTCGTGATGTGATGCAGTGCCTGGTTGGTGGCATCAATTCTCAGTCTGCTGCATTACAGACTCAGTCTGCTCTCATTCAGACTCAGATTGATGCCACGCAAGCACTGACTGCAGCCATCCTCTCTGGATTCTCCACAGTCCAACAGGGAACTCATGGTGCCGAAGCAGGCCAGCAATCTGTGCTCCAGCCGATTGCTCTGGATGCTGAGGCTCTGCTCTGGAGGAGTGGCAGTGTGTTGATGGAAATGGAAGGTGCTGTCCTCTCTCATGATGACAGCATTCCAGCTCCCACCACTGGCACTCTGCCTTTGCGTCTGCACCCCACCCATCCCAGACTGCTGCTGCCCATGCTGAGGTGGTGCCATCCGCAGCCAGGCCTTCCAGGCCCAGAGCTGGGCCATCTACAGTCTCTGCCTCACAGACACAGCAGCCTTCAAGCAGCCTTGCTGCAGATACATTAAGGAGGAGCACCAGGCATGGGAGAGGGGAAAAGGTGGGAAATATGCAAGTAAATCCCAGTGAGGACTTTTCTGACCATGGCCAGATGTTCACATCTTGTAAATATAATTGTACATATTTTGTTGCTGATGTTTGATGCCTGTTAATTGTGGAAGGGTCTTGGCATAATATGGTTCATGGGAGCTGGTCTTGCATTTGAGATGAGAAGGGCATTTGTATATATATTCATGAAGTTGCTCATGTGTTATGCTGTTTCAAGGGCCATTTTATACATTCTTTATTAGTTGCAGGTGAAGGGTTATTGATGTGTTGCTTGAGGGCACACTCTTGTTAGAGATAATAAAATGTTGATTTAACCACTTGCATTGCTGTGATGGGTATTAATAGAGAATTTCACAGAGCTGCGCCATGAGTCTAGCACACAGCGATGTGACTATGAGGCCCAGTTGTCATCTGGTCATTGATTCATCGGAATCGATGCAGGATGAGGCACTGATGTGCGGCCCTTGCAGCGGCAGCGTTGGCACGGTGCCTCCTTTGTTGCTGCTGATCCTCCTCCTCGTCTGCCTCGCCATGCTGTGCATCATTATGCTCCTCTTCCTCTTCCTCCTCCTGAGGTGGAGCTGTAATCCCTAATGGCAATGCCTGGGCCCTCATGATGACCAGGTTGTGCAGCATGCAGCAGACCACAATGAAGAGCGAGACTTGATCAGGGGTGTACTTAAGGCTGCCTCCAGGGTGGTCAAGGCATCAAAAACACAGCTTTAGCAGCCCGATAGTCTGCTCTATGAGGTTCCGGGTGACTGCATGGCTCTCGTTATACTGATGCTCAGCACAGGTGTTGGGGTTGCGGAAGGGTGTCATGTGCCAGGTGGCTAGACCATAGCCCATGTTGCCGAGCAGCTAGCCACAACCTTCATATGGTGGCTGGGGAGTTGTGACACAGCGGTCTCCCACAGGATGAAAGCATTGTGCGCGCTGCCAGGATAGCGAGTATTCACAGCGAGGATGCGCTGCATATGGTCACAGGTCAACTGTACATTGAGAGACTGGTAACCCTTGCGGTTGCAAAACTCCTCTGCATTCTGGTGTAGTGCATGCAATACCACATGAGTGCAATCAATGGCGCCCTGAGCCATCGGAAAGCCCGCTATCCTGGCAAACCCACATGACCATTTTTCCTGTTTTTTCCTCGTCTTTATGTAATCCATTCACCTGCGGTAGAGAGCATCTGTAATCTTGCGGACACAGCAATGAGCAGCAAATTGCGACACGCTGCAGATGTCCCCTGCTGTAGCCTGAAGGAGGCATTGGAACCTGAGCATCACAGTTACCTTCACTGCGACGGACAGCGAAGTCCTGGTTCCAATATCCACCTTTCGGTCTGGCTGCAGGAGATGCCATAGCTCGGTGACTACCTCCTTGCGGAACCGAGAACACAGGGTCACAATCTCAAAATAAAGGGTCGACCATTTAGGACTGAGATGAGGAGAAATGTCTTCACTCAAAGTGTTGTGACTCTTTGGAATTCCCTACCTCAGTGAGCTGTGGATGCTCATTCATTGAGTATATTCAAGACAAAGGTTGTTAAATTTTTGGGAACTAAGGGAATTAAGGGATTATGGGGATACTGCAGGAAGGTGGAGTTGAGGTAAAAGATCAGCCATGATCTTGTTGAATGGCGGAGCAGGCTCGAAGAGCTTAATGGCCTACTCCTGCTCCTATTTCTTATGTGGGTGTAAAACTTGTGCATAGCATACCAATTTAGCAGTGGGCAGCCTGCAAGAGGAAGGTTCCTTCAGTGGCTCCTGTTCCCTACAACGCCACAGTCCTAGCGAACACCACTCCACCCCACCTCTCCGACTCCCACTTCGAACTGTTGCCTGATCAAACCCTCTCCTGGAATTTAGCTAAATTCATTTTTCTTGTTGGGTGAGTTGCTGGTGGAAGCACAAGAGGCACCAGCAGCTTGCCTTGAAGATATCCTCGGGCCTCTCTATCTGTGCGCACGCTGCTCATGCAGCTCCAAATCTGGGTCCCAGGGAATAGGCCCAGACTAATTTCTATCCCTTAATGTTTACTATCCAGCTTCACTGGTGAAGAATGATTTGTTAGACAAGGTATTAAAGGAGTGCGACACCGGTGGGATTGGTATTGCGACATGAATCATTACCTTCAGGAGAGGAAGGATGAGAGGGGAATATTTGAGGAAAACATAAATGCTAAGTATACTTTATCTAGCATCTGGCAGTCAGTCTAAAGGAAGTGTCAGATCCCTCGAGTCCAGTTTATGTCTGTTTACAGTTTCTTGATAAGCATTTGTCAGTTCTCTCCAGTAAACTTTTGGGGAATGTGTATTTGATCTTTAGCAATCTGGTGTGTCTGTTTCCTCCGGCGAGCCCACGGGATTGAATGGGAAAAGGGGCCCAGTCTTTGTTGCTTTATTAGGAAAGTATACAACTTACAACCCTGGTGGTGCTGACGGGCAAATAAGACTAGTGTCTGCATCAAGTCTCTGGTGGTAGAAAGTTTAGACTGCATCTGTTTTCTCTAGATATATACTGGTGCAGAGGTGTCTATTCATTCCTAAGTGGTCTAAAGAGACTCAATGGGATTAAATCGTTGGATTTTTGTGTCTGGTTTTCCTAATACTCAAATCATTGGTCACCAAATATGAATTTGAAGCAGAACTACAAGTTTTCATCACCAATGGAAGCACAAATTATTACTGGAACAAGCCACATAACATTTTTGTTGTCATCACACAATAAATAATATGATTCACTATAAATAAGTGGATAAAGTCAGGATCTGCTATGGATCTTAAAGAGGCAAAACAGGAAGGTAAAATAAGAAATAAAAACAGAAAATGCTGGAAATACTCAGCAGGTCAGGCAGCATCTGTGGGGAGAGAGAACCAAAGTTAACGTTTCAGGTCAATGACCTTTCGTCAGAACTGGAAAAAGTTAGAGATAATGCAGGTTTTAAGCAAGTGCAGAAACAGGGAAAGGGGGAGAGGAGGAAAGAACGAAAGGAAAGTGTCATGTATTCAACCAGCATTGTAACCCATGTATAAACTGACCTAAGTTGTACACCGTGAGAACACTGACCACTAGGTGGGAGACACTCCTAACCTGGACCTTCAGGTATAAAAAGGGAAGCTCCACCCACCTTCATCACTTGAGTGCTAAGGAATAAAGGACAGGTCACAGACTGACCTTCTCTCAAGCTTGGGCCTCGTGTGCATTTATACTGTGTAGTAAGGACGTATCAGAAAGGTCTGTGATACAGTGGAAGGCAGGAAAGATTAAATGACAAAAGGGTTGATGGTGCAAGGCAAAAGGAGATGGTAATGGGATAAGTATAGAAACAAAAGATAGGTCTAGAAGAGGTGTAAATGGGAAATGCAGAATTATCAACTGCTGCCATCCGAAAAAATGGGGGCAGAGGTTATGTAGGTTTGATCTGAAATTGTTGAACTCAATGTTGGGTCCAGAAGGCTTTAAAGTGTCTAATTGAAAGATGAGGGGCAAAAATTTGGTCGATGTTCCGCCTGCAGCTGCCGAGGTCCCACCACAAATGTCGGTTTTCTGGGCAATTCCTCCGGAAACACCCATCTGCCGTCGAGGTTCCGCCCGGCGGAAGATTGGTGGAGAAGGGTTCCACCGACGTCAGATCGTGCCGCCCGCCCATACCGGATGTTTGAAAAGTGTCATTTTCATCAGTTATGCTGGCCTCCGGTCGACCTGCCGCCCGCCAGAAGGACCGCTGGGGAAAAGCTGGTCTGACCTGGATGGCAGTCGGCCAGCAGTGAGATCGGGTGGGAGGGAGGGAGGGAGAGGTGGACAGCAGTGAGATCGGGAGGGAGGGAGGGAGGGAGAGGTGGATGGCAGTGAGATCGGGAGGGAGGGAGGGAGAGGTGGATGGCAGTCGGGCAGCACGGAGAACGGGAGGCTGGTGATCTGCTGGCAGTCGGGCAGCATGGGGAATGGGTGGGAGGGAGTGCTGGAGGCCATCACATCACGGCAACCGGGCGGATGCTGCACCATTATGAGTGGGACTGCTAGAAAAAAGTTAGGTGCATGTTGCATTACTTTCTTGCTGATGGTGATGTTTAAATTGGATGTCATAAAAACGAGTGAAATGGAGGCTTTTTTGTTGGACCTTACTGAAAGTCCTTCATTGAAAAACCCCATGCGAAGGGAAAATTATGAGTAACTGAAAAGTGTTCAACATATCACATTTTGTACATTCAAGCTGATTCATTAATGTGTCACACAATGTACTGCAATTTAACTGATGACCATGTCATCTCAGGGTGGCACTCCTCCATGTTTGGCCTCGAAAAAATAGGGTTGAAGTGTCAGCCTTAAGGTCTGCCCCACAAGTAGGTAAACTGAGAGTAATTGAATGGCAGGCGTCCTGCATTGGTGACCCTTCCTTGTCACCTTGCAATGGCCTGATGACAGGACCCATTATATACTGCAGTTAGACGTGGATGGGAAGATATTCCTGATGAAGCAGATGACCTGAGGGATAGATGAATGTTTCTCGAACGCACCACACATGACATTAAAATGACGCACGCACCAACAGAGGGTCAGCAATGTGAATGTATTTACAAGTGAACAATAACAAAGGTTACATAAGATTATTACATTTACATAAATGTACAGGAGCAACACCCACCCCTCTACCCGGCACCACCACCTCTCTTCCCCGCCCTTGCAGCGATGCCCGATGTCCTCTTCCTCCCCCCGCCTACATGATGACGTGGCGCTCCCATGCCCGTCACTGCCTCTGGTTGAGGAGGTTGTACAGGAGGGCAGCAGGATGTGTGCAGACGTGTGTATCTTGGTGCAAAAATAGGGCATGGGACCGAAGGCGCAGAGATAGAAATATAGAAACATAGAAAGTAGGTGCAGGAATAGGCCATTGAACCCTTCGAGCCTGCACCACCATTCAATATGATCATGGCTGATCATGCAACTTCAGTACCCCATTCCTGCTTTCTCTCCTCCGGATCTATCTGCCTTGAGAGTGTGGGGTCAGGGGCTTGCACTACGCGTCAGAAGTCATCTCTTGCCTCATGGCCTCAACGCTTTCTGTTGTGCGCTCCAAGACTGTAATGAGCCGGTCCATCCTCTGATCATACTGCTGGGTGAAGGAGGCGATGCTGCCAGCTATCTCAGCCATGGCCTGCAGCATGTTGTGACCTACCTCCACACCGGTGCTTGATAGCTGCACCATTTGGTTGAGTACAGAGAGCCGTGCTGCATCTGCAGGTGGTTGCTCGCTGCTGCTGGGTGCTGGCGCCTTGCTTCCCTTCGAGCCACGGCCTCTGCACTTGGTTCAGCTTGTGTCTGTGGAGTCCGTTGGAAATCCCAGGAAATCGGAGCCCAACGCCGAGGTTCTTCGGACACTTGGCTCACATGGCAGGAGGCTGATGTTAGCCACTTCCAGCTCCTCCAGGTCAAGGGGCAGAAAGATGGGCCCTTCTCCCTTGTCTCTCTCCTGTTCTTCCTGGCCCTGGGTGGTGGAGGTGGCAGTGGTGGAAATGGGTGATCTGGAGAGGGGGTACAGGAAGGATCCGGTGTCTTTGGGTATGGAGAACGTCGGAATGGGAAATGCTGGGGTCTGACGGCATCTGTGAAGGCCAGAGGTTGATGGTCGCTCCAGATCAATGCTCTCTGACTCATCATCTGCAAGAAGAGGACAACATTTCAGTCTGTAGGGGTGAACGGGTGGGGGGCAGGAATGGTCGTGGTCAAGCTGAGATGTGAGCCGTTCCATCTCACATTATGCCAGCAAGGAGTTCCATCTGTACATGTCCACAGCAAAAATGGGCGACAAAGTGTGCGTTCAACCACGAGTGCCTTAACATTGCATGTACTTCCATGCCATGAGCATTGCTGACACCAGAGATGAGTATAGCCTTACCATGGGGTAGCACCGGATCTGCATCAATGTCTGTGGTTGCGCGGCGGCGGTCACCCACCAATGCCAATGCACGCTCCTCCAGCCTGGTCAATTCGACCACCTCTTCTGGGCCCCCTCCAGTCACACTCAGGCTCGCTTGGTTGGCTGCTTATTTTTTCTGCACATGCCCCTTTGCTCATGCCCCCCACACACACTCCCACACACACATATCTGACGCACAACGTTTTTGGCCTTGGAGAGGAGAGGACGAATACATTTGTACTCACTCTAGCTGACGCCAGCAAATCGTTCCAACGTTTGCGGCATTGGTCCCCATCCCGCTCAACTAGGGGCCCGAGGGTCTAGCGAGAAGGAGGAACTGAAGGAAATCCTTATTAGTCAGGAAATCGTGTTAGGGAAATTGAAGGGATTGAAGGCCGATAAATCCCCAGGGCCTGATAGTCTGCATCCCAGAGTACTTAAGGAAGTGGCCCTAGAAATAGTGGACATTTTCCAACAGTCTATCGACCCTGGATCGATTCCTATCGATTGGAGGGTAGATAATGTAACATCACTTTTTGCAAAAGGAGGGAAAGAGAAAACAGGGAATTATAGACCAGTTAGCCTGACATCGGTAGTGGGTAAAACGTTGGAATCAATTATTAAAGACGTAATAGCAGCGCATTTGGAAAGCATTGACAGGATCGGTCCAAGTCAGCATGGATTTATGAAAGGGAAATCATGCTTGACAAATCTTCTAGAATTTTTTGAGGATGTAACTAGTAGAGTGGACGAGGGAGAACCAGTGGATGTGGTGTATTTGGACTTTCAAAGGCTTTTGGCAAGGTCCCACACAAGAGATTAGTGTGCAAAATTAAAGCGCATGGTATTGGGGGTAATGTATTGACGTGGATAGAGAGCTGGTTGGCAGACAGGAAGCAGAGTGTAGGAATAAACGGGTCCTTTTCAGAATGGCAGGCAGTGACTAATGGGGTACCGCAAGGTTCAGTGCTGGGACCCCAGCTATTTACAATATACATTAATGGATATAGATTTGGACGAAGGAATTGAATGTAATATCCCCAAGTTTGCAGATGTCACTAAACTGGGTGGCAGTGTGAGCTGTGAGGAGGATGCTAAGATTTGGTGATTTGGACAGGTTAGGTGAGTGGGCAAATGCATTGCAGATGCATTATAATGTAGATAAATATGACGTTATCCACTTTGGTGGCAAAAACAGGAAGGCAGAATATTATCTGAATGGTAACAGATTAGGAAAAGGGGAGGTGCAACGAGACCTGGGTGTCATGGTACATCAGTCATTGAAAGTTCGCATGCAAGAACAGCAGGCAGTGAAGAAGGCAAATGGCATGTTAGCCTTCATAGTGAGAGGATTTGAGCATAGGAGCAGGGAGGTCTTACTGCAGTTGTACAGGGCCTTGGTGAGGCCACATCTTGAATATTGTGTACAGTTTTGGTCTTCTAATCTAGGGAAGGACATTCTTGCTGTTGAGGGAGTGCAGCGAAGATCACCATACTGATTCCCGGGATGGCTGGACTGACATATGAAGAAAGACTGGATCGACTAGGCTTATATTCACTGGAATTTAGAAGACTGAGAGGGGATCTCATAGAAACATATAAAATTCTGACGGGACTGGGCAGGTTAGATGCAGGAAGAATGTTCCCGATGTTGGGGAAGTCCAGAACCAGGGGTCACAGTCTAAGGATAAGGGGTAAGCCATTTAGGACCGAGATGAGGAGAAACTTCTTCACTCAGAGAATTGTGAACCTGTGGAATTCTCTACCACAGAAAGTTGTTGAGGCCAGTTCGTTAGATATATTCAAAAGGGAGTTAGATGTGGCCCTTACGGCTAAAGGGACCAAGGGGTATGGAGAGAAACCAGGAATGGGGTACTGAAGTTGCATGATCAGCCATGATCTTATTGAACGGTGGTGCAGGCTCAAAGGGTCGAATGGCCCACTCCTGCACCTATTTTCTATGTTTCTACGTTTCTATGTTTCTATGTTTCAACGTTGCCCATTGCAGTCACCATCCCACCGATGTCCATCCAAAGACATCGGTATTGGGCTGGTGGAGGCTTGCCACAACCATCCCAGGTGAGTTTTTGTACCTGTGCTCCACCTCCGTCACTAGCTCCTCCAATTCCTGTTCCTGGAACTATGGAGCTCTGGGCCTGGTTTTGCCAGTCTTCATTGAAGATTTCTGGCCATTCATTCTCAATGATGAGAGGAATGACTGCTGAAGTGTTGGTGGGTTTAAATTCTCACACTGCCCCCTCTCCAATGCCACCTCTCTGCTCTTTAACCTCCAACTCTATCCTCTGTAATGCCACCTCTCTGCACTCGAACCTCCAACTCTCCTCTCCCCTCTCACACTCATCGGTGGAATAAAGTGCTCTCCTTTTATGTGCATGCGCAGTTCCCCAATCAGCCTCTAAGGGCCACGAAAGGACTACATGTCGGACCAAGAAAACTGCAAAAAAAACAAAACCCGAAATCTCGCGCATGTGCGGTGGAGGCCCTCCAAAGATCCCCGAGTGGAGAGGCCTCCAACTGACACACAGTAATGACATTGAGTCCCACTCCCGCCAATGCGGAGAGGATGGGGCTGAAAATCAAGGCCGCCAGAAAGCTGGCGCACCTACCATTTTTTAAAAGCTTTTTCCGCCGGGATTATTGAGGAGGTCTCTCCGTTGATTTTCGGCACTTAGGGTTTTTTTTGACGTTGGACAGGAAGTCAGTCATAATCGGGTGGGAGTTCGATGGTAAGGCAGGCTGAGGGGCTGAATTTGGGGCGGGACCGGGAGCAGTGGTGATGTTACAGCGCCCGTGCGTCACCACGCTCTCGCCCCTCTGTTACAGGGGACAGAATCCGTCATTTTTATCTTTGGCCACTGAGCCATCAGGGAGGGTTTCAGCCGGGCCAGCGGCCTGGCACCCAAGAGCAGGCGGGGAAGTGGACCTGCGTCTTCCATCGGTTCAGCCATGGTCGTATTAAATGGCGGAGCAGGCTCGAGGGGCCGTGTGTCTATTCCTGCTCCTATTTCTTATGTTCTTATGTTCTTATTAACCACCTTAACTACCTGTCCTGCTCCTTCATGGATGCATATGCACTCCAAGGTCCCTTGGTTCCTCTACACTTTTCAGTGTCCTACCATTTTTTGCATATTCCCTTGCCTTGTTAGCCCCCCTCAAATGCATTACCTCGCACTTCTCCAGATTTAATTCCACTTGCCACTGTTCTGCTCACCTGTCCAGTTCATTGATATCTTCCTGCAGTCTGCAGTTTTCTTCCTCACTATCAACCACACGGCCAATTTTTGTATCATCTGCAAACTTCTTAATCATGCCCCCTATATTGGTCTAAATTATTGATATATATCACAGAAAGCAAGGGACCTAGTAGTGAGCCATGCAGAATTCCACTGGAAACTGCCTTCCAGTCACAAAAATAGCCATCAACCATTACCCTTTGCTTCCTGCCTCTGAGCTAATTTTGGATCCAACCTGCCACTTTGCCCTGGATCCCATGGGCTTTTACTTTTCTGACCAGTCTGCCAAAAACCCCTCTAAAATCCATGTAGACTACATCAAATGAGCTCCCTCATTGAATTTTCCGATGAGATAACAAGAAGCTTCAATCAAGTTAGCCAGACACAACCTTCCCTTAACAAATCCATGCTGACTGTCCTTGATTAATCCGTGCCTTGCTAAATGACGATTAATACTGTCCCTCAGAATTTTTTCCAATAATTTGCCCACCGCCAAGGTTTGGCTGACTGGCCTGTAATTACTCGGTCTATGCATTTCTCCCTTTTATAAACAATGGTACACCTTTAGCAGTCCTCCAGTCCTCTGGCACCACACCTGTAGCCAGAGATGATTTCAAAATGATGGTCAGAGCCTTTGCTATTTCCTCCTGTTGTATATGTATAATGTATGTACTGTAACATTAGACTACTGACTGTATCTTCACACTGTATACACCATACCTGTACCACCAGAGGGTGCTACTGGTGGAGACCTAAGGGTCACCTGCACACTGCAGGTAACCAAGTATAAAAGGGAGCTCACCTCATTGTGGCCTTACCCAGGGAGCTACAATAAATGGACTAAGGTCACAACAGTTCAAGTACAATGCCCTACCTCGTGGAGTCATTACTAGAGTGCTTGCATATGTAACACCTCCCTTGCTTCTCTTAACAATCTTTTAAAAAATTTGTTTATGGGATGTGGGTGTCGCTGACAAAACCAGCATTTATTGCCCATCCCTAATTGCCCTTGAGATGGAGGTGGTGAGCCATCTGTTTGAACCGCTGCAGTCCATATGGTGAACGTATTCCCACAGTGTTGTTAGGGATGGGTATCCAGGATTTTCAGCAGCAAGGATGAAGGAATGGCAATATATTTCCAAGTCTGGATGGTGTGTGATTTGGAAGGAAACTTTTAGGTAATGGTGTTCCCATGAGCCTGCTGCCCTTGTCCTTTTAGGTTGTCGAGGTCACGGATTTGGGAGGTGCTGATGAAGAAGCTGTGGTGACTTTTTGCAGTGCATCTTGTAGATGGTCAACACTGCAACCACGATGCACCGGTGGTGGAGGGAGTGAATATTTAAGGTGGTGGATGGGGTGCCAATCAAGTAGGCTGCTTTGTCCTGGATGGAATCGAACTTCTTGTTTAATGTTGGAGCTGCATGTAGGGCAAGTGGAGAGTATTCCATGCCTGCCTTGTGCCTTATAGATGATGGAAAGGATTAGGGGAGTCAGGTGGTGAGACACTGGCCACAGAATCCCAGCCTCTGACCTGCTCTTGTAGCCAAAGTATTTATGTGACTGGTCCAGTTAAGTTTCTGGTCAATGGTGACCCCCAGGATGTTGATGGTGGGAGATTCAGTGATGGTAATGTCATTGTGTGTTAAGGGGCTGTGGTTAGACTCTCTCTTGTTGGAGATAGACAATGTCTGGCACATATGTGGTGTGAATGTTTTTTGTTACTTATCAGCCCAAGTCTGAATGTTGGCTGCAGGCAAGCATGGAGGTGGGGTAGCTCTGTTGTTAAAGGATGGAATCACTGCAATAGTGAGAAACGATATTGGCTCAAATGATCAGGATGTTGAAACAGTTTGGGTGGAGATAAGGAATAATAAGGGGAAAAAGTCACTGGTGGGTGTAGTCTATAGGTCCCCTAACAGTAGCAACACTGTTGGTTGGAGTATAAACCAAGAAATAGTGGGGGCTTGTAAAAAGGGAACAGCAATAATCATGGATGATTTTAACCTCCATATTGATTTGACAAATCAAATTGGTCAGGGTAGCCTTGAGGAAGAGTTCATAGAGTGCATAAGGGACGGATACCTTGAGCAGTATGTAATGGAACCAACCAGGGGGAAGGCTATCTTAGATCTAGTCCTGTGTATTGAGACAGGATTGATAAACAATCTCCTAGTAAAGGATCCCCTTGGAACGAATGACCACAGCATGGTTGAATTTCAAATTCAGATGGAGGGCGAGAAAATTGGATCTCAAACTAGCGTACTAAGCTTAAATAAAGGAGACTACAAAGGTATGAGAGCAGAGTTGGCTAAAGAGAACTGGGAAAATAGATTAACGTGTAGGATGGTTAATGAACAGTGGCAATATATTTCATAACTCTCAAGAAAAATATATTCCAGTGAGGAGGAAAGGGTGTAAAAGAAATGATAACAATCCGTGGCTAACTAAAAAAATAAGGGATGGTATCCAATTAAAAACAAGGGCATAGAAAGTGGCCAAAACTATTGGGAGGACAGAAGAATGGGAAGCTTTCAAAAGCCAGCAAAGAATTGTCATGTATCCCACATGGCTACTGTTTGTACTATCACAAGGTGTGCCACCAGAGGGCACAGAAGTGGGAGACTTGTAGGTTACCTGAACAGGTGTGCCTGGCGTAGTATAAAAGGCAGGCCACCAGGTGTAAACCTCAATCTGGAGTTATCAATAAAGGACTAAGGTCACTACAGTTCAAGTACAACACATTGCCTCATGGAGTCATTATCAGAGCATCCAAGGAAGGATAGACAGAAAGGAAAAGGAGGTGGGGTAGCGTTGCTGGTTAAAGAGGAAATTAACGCAACAGTAAGGAAGGACATTAGCTTGGATGATGTGGAATCTGTATGGGTAGAGCTGCGGAATACCAAAGGGCAGAAAACACTCGTGGGAGTTGTGTACAGACCACCAAACAGTAGTATTGAGGTTGGGGATAGCAACAAACAAGAAATTAGGGATGCGTGCAATAAAGGTACAGCAGTTATCATGGGCGACTTTAATCTACATATAGATTGGGCTAACCAAACTGGTAGCAATACTGTGGAGGAGAATTTCCTGGAGTGTATCAGGGATGGTTTTCTAGACCAATATGTTGAGGAACCAACTAGAGGGCTGGCCATCCAAGAAAGGGTGATGTGTAATGAGAAAGGACCAATTAGCAATCTTGTTGTGTGAGGCCCCTTGGGGAAGAGTGACCATAATATGGTAGAATTCTTTATTAAGATGGAGAGTGACACAGTTAATTCAGAGACTAGGGTCCTGAACTTAAGGAAAGGTAACTTCGATGGTATGAGATGTGAATTGACTAGAATAGACTGGCGAATTATACTGAAAGGGTTGACGGTGGATAGGCAATGGCAAACATTTAAAGATCACATGGATGAACTTCAACAATTGTACATCCCTGTCTGGAGTAAAAATAAAACGGGGAAGGTGGCTCAACCGTGGCTAACAAGGGAAATTAAGGATAGTGTTAAATCCAAGGAAGAAGCATATAAATTAGCCAGAAAAAGCAGCAAACCTGAGGACTGGGAAAAATTTTGAATTCAGCAGAGGAGGACAAAGGGTTTAATTAGGAGGGGGAAAATAGAGTATGAGAGGAAGATTGCTGGGAACATAAAAACTGACTGCAAAAGCTTCTATAGATATGTGAAGAGAAAAAGATTAGTGAAGACAAACGTAGGTCCCTTGCAGTCAGAATCAGGTGAATTTACAAACCAATGGCAGACCAATTGAACAAATATTTTGGTTCTGTCTTCACGAAGGAAGACACAAATAACCTTCCGGAAATACTAGGGGACCGAGGGTCTAGTGAGAAGGAGGAACTGAAGGAAATCCTTATTAGTCAGGAAATTGTGTGAGGGAAATTTATGGGATTGAAGGTCAGTAAATCCCCAGGGTCTGATAGTCTGCATCCCAGAGTATTTAAGGAAGTGGCCCTAGAAATAGTGGATGCATTGGTGATCATTTTCCGACAGTCTATCGACCCTGGATCAGATCCTATCATCAGGAGGATTACACCACTTTTTAAGAAAGGAGGGAGAGAGAAAACGGGGAATTATAGACTGGTTAGCCTGACATCAGTAGTGGGGAAAATATTGGAATCAATTATTAAAGATGAAATAGCAGCGCATTTGGAAAACAGTGACATGATCGGTCCAAGTCAGCATGGATTTATGAAAGGGAAATCATGCTTGACAAATCTTCTGGAATGTTTTGAGGATGTAACTAGCAGAGTGGACAGGGGAGAACCAGTGGATGTGGTGTATTTGGACTTTCAAAAGGCTTTCGACAAGGTCCCACACAAGAGATTGGTGTGCAAAATTAAAGCACATGCTATTGGGGGCAATATATTGACGTGGATAGAGAACTGGTTGGCAGACAGGAAGCAGAGTCGGGATAAACGGGTCCTTTTCAGAATGGCAAGCAGTGACTAGTGGTGTGCTGCAGGGCTCAGTGCTGGAACCCCAGCTATTTACAATATACATCAATGATTTAGATGAAGGAATTGAGTGTAATATCTCCAAGTTTGCAGATGACACTAAGCTGAGTGGCGGTGTGAGCTGTGAGGAGGATGCTACGAGGCTGCAGGGTGACTTGGACAGGTTAGGTGAGTGGGAAAATGCATGGCAGATGCAGTATAATGTGGATAAATGTGAGATTATCCACTTTGGTGGCAAAAACACGAAGGCAGAATATTATCTGAATGGCGGCAGATTAGGAAAAGTGGTGGTGCAACGAGACCTGGGTGTCATGGTTCATCAGTCATTGAAAGTTGGCATGCAGGTCCAGCAGGTGGTGAAGAAGACAAATGGCATGTTGGCCTTCATAGCTAGGGGATTTGAGTATAGAGCAGGGAGGTCTTCCTGCAGTTGTGCAGGGCCTTGGTGAGGCCTCACCTGGAATATTGTGTTCAGTTTTGGTCTCCTAATCTGAGGAAGGACGTTCTTGCTATTGAGGGAGTGCAGCGAAGGTTCACCAGACAAATTCCCAGAATGGCAGGACTGACATATGAGGAGAGACTGGATCGACTGGGCCTGTATTCACTGGAGTTTAGAAGGATGAGAGGAGATCTCATAGAAACATATAAAATTCTGACGGGACTGGACAGGTTAGTTACAGTAAGAATGTTCCTGATGTTGGGGAAGTCGAGAACCAGGGGACACAGCCTAAGGATAAGTGGTAAGCCATTTAGGACTGAGATGAGGAGAAACTTCTTCACTCAGAGAATTGTGAACCTGTGGAATTCTCTACCGCAGAGAGTTGTTGATGCCAGTTCGTTGGATATATTCAAGAATGAGTTATATATGGCCCTTACGGCTAAAGGGATCATGGGGTATGGAGAGAAAGCAGGAAAGGGGTACTGAGGTGAATGATCAACCATGATCTTATTGAATGGTGGTGCAGGCTTGAAGGGCCGAATGGCCTACTCCTGCACCTATTTTCTATGTTTCTATGCTTCTATAACAATTGGCAACGAGATTACGGACCTTCACGCGAAAATGGCTACCTTTGGTACGTTGCAGCAGTTCGCCGATGGTGATGATTGGGATGGCTTTGCGGAGAGGCTCGACCATTTCTTCACAGCATATGACCTGGCAGGGGACAACCCGGCCACACTGGCTGATAAACACAGAGCTATCCTGCTAACCAGTTGTAGGCCCACCATCTATGGCCTCATCAGGGACTTGCTGGCACCAGCGAAGACAGCGACCAAGACGTACAAGGAGCTCGTAGCACTGACCCATGAGCAACTCAAGCCCAAGGAGAGCATCCTCACAGCCAGACACCGGTGCTACACCCACCAACGGCCCGAAGATCAGGAAATTGCGAAATACGCTGCAGACCCCAGGAGGCTGGTGGCACAGTGTGATTTCGGCGACCACATCACCGAAGCGCTGCGGGACATTTTTGTCATTGGAATTGGCTTCATAAGCTACTGTCGGCAGATACCACAGTCACACTGCAGAAGGCCATCTCTATGAGGCAGGCATTCATGATCTCGACCTGCGGCTCTAGACAGATGACTCATCCTCAGGACTCAAACCTGGCATGTACTTTTAGAAGCTGGACTGTAGAACGCGAGCCTTCTCAGGGAAGAAAGAACAGGCCCCTGAGTCCCTTAACTCAGAGTCTGCCGAGGGGGGCTAACCAAGTAGCCCCATGCTGGCATTGTAGAAGGAATCATAGGGCTCACCAATGACATTTTAAAGACTATGTATGCAAAGGCTGCAGCACAAAGGGCCACCTCCAGTGAATTTGTAAGAGAAATATAACTCACTGTGTCTATTGTGTATGTAGGCACACTGTTAATGACTCCACGGGGCAGGGGTATTGCACTTGAACTGGACAGACTGTAGTCCTTTCTTTGCAGCTCCGAGAGTGAGGACACCAAGAGGTGAGCTCCCTTTTATACTGGGTTACCTGCAGTGTACAGGTGACCCTTAGGTCTCCAGCAGCAGCACCCTCTGGTGTACAGGTAAGGTATATACAGGTGAAGGTACATTCAGGTCTCGTGTTACAGTACATCAGTACATCATTGGCATGCATACATAACAACACTCCCCCCTAAGCCTTTCTCAAGTCCTTATTGCCATGACAGGGGAGGTGATCAATAATGGGCTGTGGGAGGTTGTGGTGAGGGTTGTGTGGGTGCCAGGTGTGACTCCTGTGCTTGAGGCTGCCCTCATCCATTTTTCCCCTCCTCCCCCCCCCCCCCACCTCGCATAAAGACCATGAGGATCCCTCAGTGGTGGAGCCAGTGCAGTGGGTAAGGTACATACACTATAGACTGGGTAAGTGCTGGTGTTTGATAGTGGACAGGCCACAGGGCTGTGTGGGCTCCTTGTCTTCCATTGGTGGTGGAAGTCTGGTCATCCTAGGGTCTGCCGGGAAAGTTGGAGGGTACTGGCCTCTCGCTCCCGGGGCTGGCCCTGGTGGCCAGGGGTTGTCGGGCCGATCTGGGGCAGGTTACCAGTGGTGGTGATTGTGCTGCCCATTGACTGCTGTCCCTGCAGTGGGTCTGATTCCACTGGGTGTGTGTGAGCCGTTCCTGGGGCATCACATTTGTCCCAAAAACCCAGGCTACATGGTCAGGTAGCCCACTGGACCTGGTGTCTCCCATGGGGGGGTTTCCTCTGGCATTGACATTGTACCTGTAGAACCCGGTGTCCTTTAACAGTCTATGTTTTACATGCATTGGCTCCGATCACAAATAGTCGATTCTGCACTGTTATCTCTCTTCACATTATCACATTTAACAATTACAACACTTTCTTGTTTATCAGTGTCTCCATACAGGGTTACATTTATCATATTAGCATTTCTAGCATCATCATTTAACTGTACAAACTTGTTGCTTACATCACTTTTAAAAGCATTCATTAAATGTTTTCCATTAGTTAATCCGGCATCACAATTTAACGTTACATTTGCATACCTGCATTCGCTTACTGCACTTTTAACTTTAAAGTCCTTGGCATCGCTGTGCCTAGAGTGAAACTGTCCCTTTAATTGCCTTGGGTTGCCGGTCTCCTTTAAGAGGGCCTTCCAATCCAGTTCGCCGCTCGTGCCACGTGTTGCTCCTCCAACGCTGCCCCTCGTGGTGTGGTCGCAGCCATTTTGATTTCAGGTTCTTCGCCTCGTGGTGCGGCCGCCATTTTCTCGCTCTCCTCGAGATAGGCTGTGGTGACCCTTTTCTCCCCAGGTTCGGCCACGGACGTCGGGAATCCACCTTTTTCTCCGATCTCCTTCCCTCAGAGTTTTGCCACAGCCCGGAAGGTGAGGTCTGGACGTTCAGGTTGGATGATCTCGCCACGGTGTTGTGCAGTCGAGTTGGACGGTAGGATTTCTAGGTGCTGCGATGGATCCAAGTTCGGGACCGCATAGGATGTTGATCACTGCGGCCCGGAGGCCGTCGTCGCTCCGACCGATTTGGACCCGCTTCATCCAACTTCTTCCCAGCAGCGTTGGACCATCACCGGCAACGATCCACAAGGGGAGCTTATACATCGCGCCACCCTGGGACACCTGGACGTCCACGCTGCCAATGACTGGGATGGTGCCTTTTGTGTAGGTGAGCAGCTTTACCTGGATTGGAGACAGTTTTGGTCGTTCGGCGGGATTGTTCCAAAGTTTTTCGAAGGTCATCTGACTCATCAACGACTGGCTCGCCCCTGTGTCAACCTCCATCGAAACTGGAACTCTGTTGATGTCCACTTCCATCTTCCACGGGGAACTCTCTGTGGAGCAGATATATATATTCCATACTCTTCTTCCAGGGGTTGAGCAGCTTCATCTTCATCAGTGTCGGAGCCCAGATGATCGGCCAACTCTTCAGCGACGCGGTGAGTAAAACTTTTTCTACACATTCGCTGAAGGTGACCTTTCGCGTTGCAGCCTTTGCAGGTGTACTCTCTGTATCGGCACTGATGGGCCCTGTGGTTTCCTCCACAGCGCCAGCACGGGGCTAGCCGGTTGGCCCCATGTGGCGGACTCAGGGTTGCGGGACTCGGGGCAGCATTTTTGCCTTTGAAAGTCGCCATTCTGTTCACTGCGCTCATCAGTTTAGAGTACTGGGTGTGGGTCATCATTCGTTTGGAGTCGCAGACTGAAATCATGAAGGCCTGGCTCACTTTGATTGCCTTCTGCAGGGTAACCGTAATGGCTGCAGAGAGCAGTTTATGGAGGAGACCCTCGTGGCCGATTCCAATAACGAAAATGCCCCTTAGAGCTTCAGTGAGGTGGTTGCCAAAATCACACGGTGCAGCCAACCTTCTTAGATCTGCAGCATACTTAGCAATTTCTTGGCCTTCGGGCCGCTGGTGAGTGTAAAACCAGTGCCTGGCTGTGAGGATGCTCTCTTTGGGTTTCAGTTGCTCTTCTATTAAAGTTACAAGCTCCGCATAGCTCTTGATTGTGGTCTTCTTGGCCATCGGGCCGCTGGTGAGTGTAAAACCAGTGCCTGGCTGTGAGGATGCTCTCTTTGGGTTTCAGTTGCTCTTCTATTAAAGTTACAAGCTCCGCATAGCTCTTGATTGTGGTCTTCGCCGGGCCTAGCAGGTCCCTTATGAGGCCATGGATAGTGAGCCCACAACTGCTGAGCAGGATGGCCCTGTGCTTGGTGGCCAGCGTGGCCGGTGAGTCCCCATCCAGGTCGTTCGCGATGAAGAAGTGGTATAACCTTTCCACGAAGGCGTCCCAATCTTCCCCATCGGTGAATTGTTGGAAGTTGCTGAGATTAGATATGTTGTGCGTGGAAGTCATAAACTCGTCGCCAGTTGTTGCGTATGTAGGCACTCTGTTAATGACTCCACGAGGCAAGGGTATGGCACTTGAACTGGACAGACTGTAGTTTTTTATTGCAGCTCCTAGAGTGAGAACACCAAGAGGTGAGCTCCCTTTTATACTGGGTGTACTGCAGTGTACAGGTGACCCTTCGGTCTCCAGCAGCAGCACCCTCTGGTGTACAGGTAAGTTATATACAGGGTGAAGGTACATTCAGGTCTAGTGTTACAGTACATCAGTACATCATTGGCATGCATACATAACAGTGTCGATGAAGAGTCTGCTGATGGCCATGAATCCAGCGCGGATTATGAAACGATAGGCAGAGAGGCAGCTAGCCCCACAATGTGTTATATAGCATGTTTCCCTGCACCACCGAGTCTTCCCCGTTGAGGATGGAAGTCGAGAAAAATGGCGTTCCAGTCTTCATGGAAGTGGACACGGGGGTGAACCAGTCAGTAATGAATCAAGAAGCCTTTGAGAGGCTATGGGACAATCAAGCTGAACTACCCAAGTTGGTCCCAGTTCAGGCAAAGTTGCGCACCTACACCGATGAACTTATCCCAGTCATTGGTAGTGCGGATGTAAAGGTACTCCATGATGGGGCGGTATACAAGTTACTTCTGTGGATTGTTGCAGGTGATGGACCAATGCTACTCAGAAGAAGGTGGATGGAAAAGATCCACTGGAAGTGGGAAGACTTCACCCCTCCAGCGATCAACGTCCTCTGCGCTCAGAGGCAAAGCAAGCCCTCACCTGAGGTTGGATCCGGCACCAGAGAGCAGACCAGCACAGCACCCGAGGCACAGACCGCTCAGCACAACTGTGTGGAAATGATCCAGCTGAGACGACCCAAACGCACCTTCCAGGCTCCAGTGGCAGGACTCCGGAGGAGGAAAATCAAATCCAAAGGTGACTCCCCAGCTTCGGTGGCAGAATCCAGGGAGAAGAGGATCACCACGTCGACATCGTGGATGGAGGAAAGATGGCGCCCAAACTATTTACAATCTATATTAACGACTTGGAAGAAAGGACTGAGTGTAACGTAGCCAAGTTTGCTGACGATACAAAGATGGGAGGAAAAGCAATGTGTGAGGAGGACACAAAAAACCTTTAAAAGGACATAGGGCTAGATTTTACACTTTTGTGCAGATCCCCCAAAAATGGGTGGTATTTCCGGTGTGGGTGGAAAAATAGGTTATCAGATTGCCGGCTTGTCGCCCATTCTCAAAGCCCCTAGTCTCCATGTTTTAAATTGGGCATTACCACGAGCGATATGAAATGGGCGTTATCGTTAAATTTCTTTGACCTTCTGCCGTAAAGTGTCGCCGTCCTTAGCAACGGCATGGCAACGCTCGATTCCCGCAATTCAGGAGGTCAAGGGTCATCATGACATGCGCAGAAGAGGAGACAGAGAGAGAGAGGGAGCTGAGAGGGACTGAAAGCGTGTGTGGGTGTGGTATGTGCTTGTTTGGCTGTTGTAGGAGGCATGAGGGAGATGCACCAGCAGCAAAAAGCCTACTAAGCACCAAGAACATAGTTGGCACCGAGTCTTTATCCAACAAATAATATATAACATGATAGGGATGGAGGAGGCCCTGGAGCTGGTAGCCAGGAACACTGGTGGCAGAGGGCTCCCCGTGGTCCCGGAGCACGGCACTGCACCCCAAAGTGCCGCACCCCCATTGCCAACGACACATGAGAGCCAGCAGCAACATCTTGTTTCTGCCTCAGAGCACGTTCCCACCTCGGGATCGTCCTCTCCCATATCCGTCCAAGCAGCGGCTCGGCCGTCTTCCTCCCTGCCCCCCCACAATGAAGCATTGCCTGAGAAGCTCCTCGGCCAGGCGGCTTGGAGTCAGGAGAGGAAGGGGAAGGGATAGAGGTGGGGAGGAGAAGTGGAGGGCGGGGGGGAGGGGGGTAGGTTTGGTTTTTACAGAAATACTTATGATTTCAGACAAATGTTCGGTTTAAATATTTTTTATTTAACAAAACCTTGTTGCACATTGGCTCAGATAGCTGCACTGTTACACGCTGGTGATTCCTTAACATCAAAGGATATAATTACACTTAACTTCAATCAACTTAAACTTTAACTGTCACCAAGGGTGTTGTATATGTTTACTGTGTGATGTCTGTAACACTGTTATGCAACAATGAATGTACCTTTACACTGTACACACCTTACCTGTACACCAGAGGGTGTTGCTGCTGGAGACCCAGTATAAAAAGGAGCTCATAGCTTGTTGTCCTCACTCGAGGAGCTGCAAATAAAGGACTACAGGTCTACACAATTTAAGTATCATACCCTGCCTCGTGGAGTCATTACTAAAGGTGCCTACATATACTACAACTGGCGACAAGAATACGAGGTCATGACACACACGCTCAGCATATCGAATCTCAGCATCTTTCAGCAAATTATCAATGGGGAAGATTGGGACGCTTTTGTAGAAAGAATGGAACACTTAAGGAGACTGGCTGCACTGTGCGACTTTGGCGACCACCTAAATGAAAGACTAAGAGACTCTAAACCGATGAGAGCAGTGCATCGCATGGATACTTCTAAGGGCAGAAACGCTGCCCTGAGTCTGCCACATGGGGCAAATCGGATGGCCCCGTGCTGATGCTGTGGAGGAAACCACAGGGCCCACCAGTGCTGCTACAAAGAGGAAAGGCACCTTCAAAGGATGTGCAAAAGAAGCTGTTCTCACTGCATCTCTCATGAGTTGGCTGATCACCAGGGTTCTGACACAGATAAAGGTGAAGTTGCTCAACCCCTGGAAGAAGAGTATGGACCTCATACCTGCTCCACTGAAAGTTCTCCGTGGGCGGTGAAAGTAGACGTCAACGGTGTTATGTATCTGGACTTGTATATACTCTGCACAGCCACCAGAGGGCTCATTCCCCGGAGTCCCAAGGGATTATGAGATCCCTTGGGACTCCGGGGAATGAGCCCGCTGGTGGCTGTACAGAGTAAATACAAGTCCAGATACATAACAACATTCCCCCCCAAAGTCAATAGTGTAACTATTTACAATGTGAGTCAATCTGGGGCCCTTCTTGCCCTGGTTGATCGTCTTGGTGTGACGGTTGGTGTTGTTGAGTCATTTGTTAGGCCCTCGCTGGGCTGCTGTGCAGCTGGCCTTGCTGGGCTGCTTGGTGGGTTGGGCCCTGCAGGGCTGCTGTGGATGATGGGTTCTGCTTTGTGGTCAGCCGTGGTGTCGATTGCCACTGGTGTGTGTGTTGGGGGATCAAAAAAGGTAGGGTCCAAGGTGGATTGCTTAGGGTAGTCCGTGAATCTGAGTTTGATTTGGTCCATTTGAAAGTTTGACCTGAAACACCCTGCTCCCCTCTTTGGCCACGACTGTGCTGGGAAGCCACTTGGGACCTTGCCCATAATTTAATACAAATACAGGATCATTGACACATTTGCGCTATCATGGTATGCACTTTGTTGAAGCCGCCTGCTCTCTATCTGTTCATGTAGATCAGGGTGAACTAACGAGAGCCTTGTCTTAAGTGCTCTTTTCATGAGCAGTTCAGCAAGTGGGATCCCAGTGAGTGAGTGTGGTCTCATGCGGTAGCTCAGCAGGACTCGGGATAGGCGAGTCTGCAGTGAGCTGTCAGTTACCTCTTCAAGCCTTGCTTAATGGTTTGCACTGCTCTCTCTGCCTGACCATTGGACGCTGGTTTGAATGGGGCAGATGTGACATGTTTGATTCCATTACAGGTCCTAAATTCTTTGAACTCAGCACTGGTAAAAATAGCCCATTGTTGCTCACCAGGACATCGTGTAAGGACATCGGCTTTCAGTGGTGGCAGCGGACGTGTTAGCCGACATTATCTCACATTCAATCCACTTGGAGTACGCATCTACAACCACAAGGAACATTTTACCCAAGAACGGGCCTGCATAGTCGACGTGTACCCTAGACCACGGTTTGGAGGGCCAAGACCATAAAATTAGCGGCGCCTCCCTGGGTACATTGCTTAACTGCGAGCATGTATTACATCTGTGAACGCAGGACTCTAAGTCCGCATCGATGCAGGGACACCACACATGGGATCTGGCTATCAATTTCATCATTACGATGCCTGGGTGGGTACTGAGGAGGTCATTGATGAAGGTGTCTTTGCCCTTTTTGGGGATCACTGCTCGATTGCCCCACAGAAGGCAGTCTGCCTGGACAGACATTTCATCTTTGCGCCGCTGGAACGGCTTAATCTCTTCCTGCATTTCCACTGTGACACTGGACCAGCTCCCGTGAAGCACACAGCTTTTGATTAGAGATAATAAGGGGTCCTGGCTTGTCCAGGTTTTGATCTGCCGGGCAGTGATGGGTGATTGCTCACTCTCAAATGCTTCCATAACTATGGCTAGATCTGCGGGCTGCGCCATTTCCACCCCCGTGGTGGGCAATGGCAACCTACTGAGAGCATCGGCGCAGTTTTCTATGCCTGGCCTGTGGCGGATGGCATAGTTGTAGGCGGACAACGTGAGCGCTCATCGCTGGATGCGGGCCGATGCGTTGGTATTCATCCCTTTGCTCTCGGAAAACAGGGATATAAGTGGCTTATGATCAGTTTCCAATTCAAATTTTAGCCCAAACAGGTATTGATGCATTTTCTTTACCCCATAGACATACGCTAACGCTTCTTTTTCAATCATACTGTAGGTTCTCTCGGCCTTAGACAGACTCCTGGATGCAGAAGCAACAGGTTGCAGTTTCCCGAAAACATTGGTTTGTTGCAATACACACCCGATGCCATATGACGACGCATCACATGCTAGTACCAAACGCTTACATGGATCATACAACACAAGCAATTTGTTTGAGCATAACAATTTTGTCGCTTTTACAAAGGCATTTTCTTGGCTTTTGCCCCAAACCCATTCACCCCTTTTTCATAGTAAGACATGTAGTGGTTCTAGCAGGGGGCTGAGACCCGGTAAGAAGTTACCAAAGTAGTTCAAGAGTCCCAGGAACGACCGCAGCTCCATCACGTTCTGTGGTCTCGGTGCATTCTCGATTGCCTCCATCTTCGCGTTGGTGGGCCTGATGCCGTCCGCTGCAATCCTCCTTCCCAAGAACTCCACTTCAGGCGCCAGGAAAATGCACTTCGAGCATTTTAACTTGAGCCCCACGCGGTTGAGCCGACTAAGAACCTCCTCCAGATGCTCGACTGTGTCACGACCTGTGACCAAGATGTCGTCCTGGAAGACCACGGTGTGCGGGACCAACTTCAGTAAACTTTCCATGTTTCTCTGGAATATCGCTGCCGCTGATCGGATTCCAAACGGGCATTTGTTATCAACAAAAAGACCTTTGTGTGTGTTGATGCAGGTGAGGGCCTTCAATGATTCCTCCAGGTCCTGCATCATATAGGCTGAGGTCAGATCCAGCTTCATGAACATCTTTCCTCCCGCCAGCATTGCAAAGAGCTCATCGGTTATTGGAAGTGGGTATTGGTCCTTCAGGGAGAAACGATTGATAGTTACTTTGTAATCGCCACAGATTTTGATGGTGCCGTCTCCCTTGAGGATTGGGTCAATAGGACTGGCCCAGTCGCTGAACTCGATCGGTGAGATGATGCCCTCTCTTTGTAGCCGGTTGAGCTCGATTTCTACCCTTTCTCTCCTCATGTACGGTACTGATCTCGCCTTGTTATGGATGGTTCGCGCGCCCGGAATTCGGTGGATTTGCACTTTTGCTCCTTGGAATTTCCCAATGTCTGGTTCGAACAGCGAAGGAAATTTGTTTAAGACCTGTGCACACGAAGTGTTGTCAGCGGGCGATAGCGCTCGGACGTCGTCCCAGTTCCAGCGTATCTTTCACAGCCAGCTCCTGCTGAGCAGCGTGTGACCATCGCCTGATGCCACCCAGAGTGGTAGCTTGTACGAAAAAGTCTCTGAGCATGTGCTCCAAATGTCCTCCAAATTCTCAATCTCCTGCAAAGCATCTTAGCTCGGTGACATAACTTGCCACTTCCTGGTCTTAAGGTCCATCGTAGTAGACCTTTACGGTAGCACTGCCGATTACAGGAATTCAGTTCTTTAGTCTAAGTGCTTAGTCTCGTGCGAACTGGAGTTAAGACTGGCCTTGAGGCCTTGTTGCACCACAACCTTTTCAAAGTCTTTTTTCTATGATGAACTGGCTCGCGCCTGTGCCCAGCTCCATTGACACCAGGAGTCCATTTAGTTCAACATTCAGCATTATTGGGGGACAATTCGTGGTGAAAGCGTGCATCCCATGTACCTCTGCCTCCTTGATCTGAGGCTCTGGTTCATCATGATCCTCCGTGGATCTGTCCTCCTCTGCAACATGGTGGTTTTCAGGTTTAACAGGCTTTGCAGCTCGCCTGCACATTCGTTGGAGCTGTCCCATTGTTCCACAGCCCTTGCAAACGTAATCTTTGAATTGGCATGAATGGAAATGATGATCACCCCCGCAGTGCCAACAAGGTGTTAATAGCTTTGCATTCATCACCCTCGATGGTGGACTCTGAGACATCTGCGGACGTGTAGCTGCAGGTATGTGTGACCTGCCCTGTACGTTACGATTTGAAAACAACATCACTTTGTTCACAGTTCTTGTGTGCTGAGAGATTTGCTTCGTATTGTCACTGGTGGCAATGAACGCCTGGGCTATCGCTATGGCCTTACTCAAGGTTGGGGTCTCTACAGTCAAAAGTTTGTGAAGTATGGTTTCGTGGCCAATGCCAAGTACGAAAAAGTCTCTGAGCATGTGCTCCAAATGTCCTCCAAATTCTCAATCTCCTGCAAAGCATCTTAGCTCGGTGATATAACTCGCCACTTCCTGGCCTTAAGACCTTTTGTAGGTGTAGAACCGGTACCTCGCCATCAGAATGCTTTCCTTCGGGTTCAAATGCTCTCGGACCAGTGTGCACAAATCGTCGTACGATTTCTCCGTGGGTTTCGCTGGAGTGAGCAGAATCTTCATGAGGCCATACGTTGGTGCCCCACAGACTGGTGAGGAGAATCGCCCTTCGTTTGGCAGCACTCTCTTCCCATCTAGCTCGTTGGCCACGAAGTATTGGTCGAGTCACTCCACAAAAGGTTCCCAATCATCTCCCTCCGAGAATTTCTCCAGGATGCCCACTGTTCTCTGCATCTTTGGGTTCGCTATCTGTATCTTGTCGCCAGTTGTTTTGTATGGAGAAAGAGTCAAACTGAACACTGTGAGCTCAAATTAAAGTGTGACCTTAGTCTTTTATTGCAGGTCTCCAGAGTGCCTCTTCAACCTGTGAAGCCTCCTTAAATACCTGTGCTCCCAAGGGATTATGGAATCCCTTGCGACTCCAGGAGATGAGCCCTCTGGGGGCTGTACAAAGTAAATGTAAGTTTACATATATAACAATAAAGATGTTTGTTCAGATGTTCACATCACCTCCAAAGACTTCCAGAGTACATCCGAAATCCCCCGAGGTTGAAGCAGAGCAGCCTTTTAAATGATGAGACATGTGATTTAGCACATGGCATCCATGGCCAATAAATCCCCGGGGCCTGATATTCTGCATCCCAGGATACTTAAGGAAGTAGCCCTAGAAATAGTGGAGGCTTTGGTGATCATTTTCCAACAGTCTATTGATTCTGGATCAGTTCCTACGGACTGGAGGGTAGCTAATGTAACACCACCTTTTTTAAAAAGGAGGGAGAGAGAAAACGGGTAATTATAGACCGGTTAGCCTGATATCAGTAGTGGGGAAAATGTTGGAATCATTCATTAAAGATGAAATAGCAGCGCATTTGGAAAGCAGTGACAGGATCGGACCAAGTCAGCATAGATTTATGAAAGGGAAATCATGCTTGACGAATCTTCTGGAATTTTTTGAGGATATAACTAGCAGAGTGGACAAGGGAGAACCAGTGGATGTGGTGTATTTGGACTTTTAAAAGGCTTTTGACAAGGTCCCGCACAAGAGATTGGTGTTCAAAATCAAAGCGCATGGTATTGGGGGTAATGTACTGACGTGGATAGAGAACTGGTTGGCAGACAGGAAGCAGAGAGTCAAGATAAACGGGTCCTTTTCAGAATGGCAGGCAGTGACTAGTGGAGTGCCGCAGGGCTCAGTGCTGGGACTTCAGCTCTTTACAATATATATTAATGATTTAGATGATGGAATTGAGTGTAATATCTCCAAGTTTGCAGATGACATTAAACTGGGTGGCGGTGTGAGCTGTGAGGAGGACGCTAAATTGCTGCAGGGTGACTTGGACAGGTTAGGTGAGTGGGCAAATGCATGGCAGATGCAGTATAATGTGGATAAATGTGAGGTTATTTATTTTGGGGGCAAAAACACGAAGGCAGAATATTATCTGAATGGCGGCAGATTAGGAAAAGGGGAGGTGCAACGAGACCTGGGTGTCATGGTTCATCAGTCACTGAAAGTGGGCATGCAGGTACAGCAGGCGGTGAAGAAGGCAAATGGTATGTTGGCCTTCATAGCTAGGGGATTTGAGTATAGGAGCAGGGAGGTCTTACTGCAGTGAGGCCTCACCTGGAATATTGTGTTCAGTTTTGGTCTCCTAATCTGAGGAAGGACGTTCTTGCTATTGAGGGAATGCAGCGAAGGTTCACCAAACTGATTCCAGGGATGGTTGGACTGTCATATGAGGAGAGACTGGATCAACTGGGCCTTTATTCACTGGAGTTTAGAAGGATGAGAGGGGATCTCGTAGAAACGTATAAGATTCTGATGGGACTGGACAGGTTAGATGCGGGAAGAATGTTCCCTATGTTGGGGAAGTCCAGAACCAGGGGACACAGGATAAGGGGTAGGCCATTTAGGACTGAGATGAGGAGAAACTTCTTTACTCAGAGAGTTGTTAACCTGTGGAATTCTCTACCGCAGAGAGTTGTTGATGCCAGTTCATTGGATATATTCAAGAGGGAGTTAGATATGGCCCTTACGGCTAAGGGGATCATGATCTTATTGAATGGTGGTGCAGGCTTGAAGGGCCGAATGGCCAACTCCTGCACCTATTTTCTATGTTTCTATGTTTCTATAATTTTGTGAGTAGTTTCAGTTAGTTCCACTTTTTCCCAGCGGTTTTTTGGGCGAGTGATATTGTGGGCGAGATGTGTGCGAGGTGGTGAAAGTGATGCTGGGCGATCTCATGGGCGTTAGTGTCATGTATCTTACTTTATTATATATAACTGTATCCTAACATGCTATACATGACTGTAATAAGATATGACCTGTAACCACCAGCATACCTTACCACCAGGGGTGCACTTGTAAGAGACAGGTATATAAGGACAGGTCTCAGGCAAGTGTAGCATTCCAGAGCTGTGAAATAAAGGTGCAGGTCCAGAGTGACCTTGACTTCACTACATGCCTCATGTGAATCTGTACTGAGGGGACAGGACTTAACAGTGGCAACGAGGATGGGATTACAGAATCCACAGAATGGCGAACGACGGATCAGATGAAAAGTACAATGCTGGAGACAATTGGGAGGACTTTATAGAAAGGCTCCAGCAAAGCTTTGTAACCAAAGACTGGTTAGGAGATGACAAAGCAGACAAGAGAAGAGCCCATCTCTTGACCAGCTTTGGCTTGAAAACATACGCTTTAATGAAGGATCTGCTGGCACCCGAGAAACCAACAAACAAATCGTTTGAAGAATTGAGCACACTGGTAAGAGACCATCTGAAGCCAGCGAGCAGCCTACACATGGCCAGACACAGGTTCTACAACTACAGACGCTGTGTGGGCCAGAGCATACCCGACTTCGTGGCGGAACTTCGGAGGTTGGCTAGTTTATGTGAGTTCTCCGATGAACTGAGGAGAGAAATGCCGAGAGACTTTTTCATTGAAGGAATAGGCCACGCAGGCTTATTCCGAAAGCTCATAGAGACCAAGAACCTGACCTTTGAGGCAGCAGCACTGGTTGCACAGACATTCTTGGTAGGGGAAGAAGAAACGAGGTTGATTTACAATGCAGGTACGACAACTAACAAAATAATGGAACAAGGAGTTCACAGCATTAGACAAGCTGCTACCCCCACACACAGACAAAACCGGGAGAACAGGCTCTCGACAGCAGGCAGTGTCGCCAGAAGCCATCAAGGGCCACAGGAACGGTCGTTCGCACCTCATCAACCCACAATGCGAGCAATCAACTACAAACTGAGAGAAGCTCAAGAGAGATCAGCCAGACACAGCTCATTCTTTGGGAACAATGAAAGCAGTCTGTGCTGGAGGTGGGCACTCATCAAGGGGATGTCGATTTCAGCAGGCTGTTTGCAGGAACTGTGAATATACAGGGCATTTGGCCTGCATGTGCAAAAAAACGGCAGCTCGGCTGGTATACGAATCGGATGGGTCGGAAAGCGGACCAGAAGACAGTGGGGACAGTACCCAGGACATCGATGTACAGCGGGTCAACACGATCAATGGCCGCTGCTCCTACAACAGGACGCCTCCTATAATGATGAGGGTCCTACTCAACGGGATACCTGTCAACATGGAGCTGGATACGGGAGCGAGTCAATCTCTCATGGGCGCTCAACGATTTGAACAACTGTGGCCACATAAAAGAGACAGACCAAAACTCACAAGGGTCGACACCAAACTAAGGACCTATACCAAAGAAATCGTACCAGTCCTCGGCAGCGTCATGCTCTCTGTCACAAGCAAAGGGACAGTGAACCGACTTCCCCTGTGGATTGTCCCCGGAGATCCCCCAGCACTTCTGGGGAGAAGCTGGCTGGCAAAACTAAACTGGAAATGGGATGATGTCCATGCCATGTCATTAGAGGAACGGACCTCCTGCTCAACAGTTATAAAGCGATTTGAGCATCTTTTTCAGCCAGGTGTGGGCACTTTCAAAGGGGCCAAAGTCAAAATCTACATCACACAGGATGCTAGACCAGTCCATCACAAGGCCAGAGCTGTACTCTATGTGATGAGGGAAAAGATTGAACACGAACTAGACAGGCTTCTGCGGGAAGGCATTATATCACCTGTAGAATTTAGCGACTGGGCAAGTCCCATCGTCCCAGTCATGAAGCCTGATGGATCCGTACGAATCTGTGGGGACTACAAATCTACCATAAACAGAGTCTCCCTACAGGACCAGTACCCGTTGCCCAGAGCGGAGGACTTATTTGCCACATTGGCTGGAGGTAAACTTTTCTCAAAACTAGACCTCACATCTGCGTATATGACACAAGAATTGACCGAAGAATCCAAGCCACTCACCACCATCAACACACATCGAGGCCTTTTCATGTACAATTGATGCCCATTCGGCATCAGGTCGGCAGCTGCCATATTCCAGCGCAACATGGAAAGACTGCTCAAGTCCATCCCGGGGACGGTTGTATTTCAAGACGACATACTTATCACGGGCAGGGACACCGACTCCCATCTCCGTAATTTGGAGGAAGTACTAAAGCGGTTGGATCGGGTAGGCCTACGAGTCAAGAAATCCAAGTGCCTGTTTCTCGCACCCGAGGTTGAATTTTTGGGCAGAAGGATTGCCGCTGATGGAATCCGCCCAACAGAGTCCAAAACAGACGCAATTCGCCTGGCACCCAGGCCCCGGAATGTCTCAGAACTGCGCGCCTTTCTCGGGCTACGTAATTACTTTGGGAACTTTATGCAGAACTTAAGCACGCTGCTGGAGCCTCTCCATGTGCTACTCAGGAAGGGGTGCGATTGGTTTTGGGGGGAAGCCCAGGAACGCGCCTTCAATAAGGCACGCAACCTTCTGTGTTCCAACAGTGTTTTGACTTTCTTTGACCCAGGTAAAAAGCTAGTTCTCACATGCGATGCGTCAGCATATGGGGTCAGGTGCGTGTTACAACATGTCAATAGTGCGGGCAAATTACAACCCATAGCTTATACCTCCAGGTCACTTTCGCGGGCGGAGCGCGGGTACGGAATGGTCGAGAAGGAGGCGCTCGCGTGCGTGTACGGTGTCAAAAAGATGCACCAATATCTTTTCGGGGCCAAGTTTGCATTAGAAACCGACCACAAGCCCCTCACGTCCCTCCTATCCGAGAGCAAGGCAATAAACGCCAACGCCTCGGCGTGAATTCAATGGTGGGCACTCATGCTGGCGTCCTACGACTATACCATAAGGCACAGACCAGGCACAGACAACTGTGCCGACGTGTTCAGCAGGCTACCCCTGGCGACCACTGAAGGGTCTGACGAACAGGACTGTGAGATAGTCATGGCAATCAATGCCTTTGAGTCCACAGGTTCACCCATGACGGCTCGCCAAATCAGAGCCTGGAATGCCAGCGACCCCACGTTATCCTTAGTAAAAAGATGTGTCCTAACCGGTACTGGGCAGAGGCTCGCGATGCCTGCCCCGAGGAATTAAAACCCTTTCACAGGCGCATGCATGAGCTATCACTACAAGCAGACTGCCTGATGTGGGGCAGCCGAGTAGTCATGCCTCTGCGAGGCAGAGAGTCATTTGTCCGGGAGCTCCACCGCGAGCACCCGGGGATCGTTCTCATGAAGGCCATAGCCAGATCCCACGTGTGGTGGCCTGGTATTGACGTGGACTTGGAGCTCTGCGTCCAAAGGTGCACCATTTGTGCCCAACTCAGCAATGCCCCCAGGAAGTCTCCCCTGAGCCCCTGGCCTACCAAACCATGGTCGCGGGTGCACGTAGACTATGCGGGCCCATTCATGGACAAAATGTTCCTCGTAGTTGTAGATGCATTTTCAAAGAGGATCGAATGCACCATTTTAAACTTGAGCACAACCTCCACCACTGTGGAGAGCCTCGCAACCATGTTTGCAACGCACGGAATCCCTGACATATTGGTCAGTGACAATGGTTCGTGCTTCACCAGCGCAGAATTCCAAGATTTTATAATTGACCACGGCATAAATCACGTCAAGACGGCACCGTTCAAACCGGCCTCCAACGGCCAGGCGGAGAGAGCAGTGCAAATCATTAAACAAGGCATGCTTAAAATCCAAGGTCCCACGCTGCAGGGTCGCCTGTCGCGACTGCTGCTGGCATACAGATCTCGTCCGCACTCATTGACTGGGATCCCCCCGTGCAACTGTTGATGAAAAGGACTTTAAAAACAAAGCTCTCATTAATTCTCCCAGACATGCATGAAATCGTTGAGGCAAAGCGCCGTAAGCTGACTGAGTACCATGACAGAAATTCGAGCGGGGAGATGGAATGAGATGGGGACAAAGTGTTTGTACTAAACTATGGCAGGGGTCCCAAATGACTTGCAGGGACAGTAACGGGCAAGGAAGGAAACAGGCTACTGGTAGTACAAATGGATAATGGCCAAACCTGCCGGAGGCATGTAGACCAAGTCAAAAGCAGATTTACCAACAACACTGCGGAACCAGAGGCAGACTACAATGTGGAATTCGCACCACACCTGGTGGACAGACAGAGGAACAACCTGAGGAAAGGGCAATCCCAACAGACAGCCCAGGAGAGTCAACAACAATCACACCAATTGAAACAGACAGCCCAGGCGAGATACCACCAACCACATCCAAAGAAAAACAGACACCAAGGCAAACAACTGAACCACAACTCATAGGCTCCACACGAGAGCGTAGACCACCTGAGAGACTGAACCTATAAAGACAATAAGACCTTGGGGGAGGGTGATGTCATGTATCTTACATTATTATATATAACTGTATCCTAACATGCTATATATGACTGTAATAAGATATGACCTGTAACCACCAGCATACCTTACCACCAGGGGTGCACTTGCAAGAGACAGATATATAAGGACAGGTCTCAGGCAAGTGCAGCATTCCAGAGCTGTGAAATAAAGGTGCAGGTCCAGAGTGACCTTGACTTGTCTACATGCCTCGTGTGAATCTATACTGAGGGGACAGGACTTTACAGTTAGTTTCAGCAAATTTGTTCTTTACGACATAATAAAGTGGGCGATCGGTATTATTAAATCCCGGCATTAATTACATGCGGAAATAATGCTGGGTAATATTGTGGGCGTTGGTTTCGCCCATTCTGATGATTCTGTCCCAAAAAAGTGGGCGGGCGGTATTATTTTTTCCCGGTGTTACACACATAGGGAAAGTAACGCTCTGTGATAAGTGCCCGAAAAATGGGCGTCAGTTTCCATTTTGTGGCTAAATGGGTGATATCCGGGCGTTATACGACATTTCAGCATTAAAATTGACATTAAGCGGGCGTTTTGCATGCAAAAAAAGTGGAAAATCTAGCCTTATGATAGACTGGCTAGATGATTGGGCAAAAATTTGGCAGATGGAGTATAATGTTGGAAAGTGTGAGGTTATGCACTTTGGCAGAAAAAAATCAAAGAGCAAGTTATTATTTCAATGGAGAAAAATTGCAACATGCTGCAGTACAGCAGGATCTGGGGGTCCTGGTGCATGAAACACTAAAGGTTAGTATGCAGGCACAGCAAGTGATCAGGAAGGCCAATGGAATCTTGGCCTTTATTGCAATGGGGATGGAGTATAAAAGCAAGGAAGTCTTACTACAGTTATACAGGGTATTGGTGAGGCCACACCTCGAATACTGCATACAGTTTTGGTTTCCATATTTAAGAAAGGATATACTTGCTTTGGAGGCAGTTCAGAGAAGGTTCACTAGGTTGATTCCGGAGATGAGCGGGTTGACTTATGAGGAAAGGTTGAGTAGGTTGGGCCTCTAAATATTGGAATTCAGAAGAATGAGAGGTGATCGTATCAAAACGTATAAGATTATGAGGGGGCTTGACAAGGTGGATGCAGAGAGGATGTTTCCACTGTTAGGGAAAACTAGACTAGGAGGCATAATCTTAGAATAAGGGGCCGTCCATTTAAAACTGAGATGAGGAGGAATTTCTTCTCTCAGAGGGTTGTAAATCTGTGCTATTTGCTGCCTCAGCGAGCTGTGGAAGTGGGTCATATAATTTAAGACAGAGCTAGACAATTTCTTAATCGATAAGGGGATAAGGGATTATGGGGAGCGAGCAGGGAAGTGGAGCTGAGTCCATGATTTTGGATCAACCATGATCGTATTAAATGGCAGAGCAGGCTCGAGGGGCCGTATGGTCTATTCCTGCTCCTATTTCTTATGTTCTTTTGTTCTTATGTTCAGTGATGGTGGTGACCTCAGGATATGGATCATCTATTCGGCATTTCTGGATGAAGATGGTTGTTGTCATGTATGTATGCTGGGGTTTACTAGCCACCAGGCGATGCCACTGTCGGAGGTCATTGGGCTGTGCGCACGTGTTTGCGGCCCAGGTATAAAAGGCCAGCCATCTTGTAATGTAATCACTTTGGGCCCTAATAAAGTAGAGCCAGGTTTGTGCCTGTTCGAAGTTTACA
The DNA here is from genome assembly GCF_044704955.1 of Pristiophorus japonicus. Classification (NCBI taxonomy): domain Eukaryota; kingdom Metazoa; phylum Chordata; class Chondrichthyes; family Pristiophoridae; genus Pristiophorus; species Pristiophorus japonicus. Next base: position 66,191,936 of record NC_091985.1, read on the forward strand.
GTATTCAGTCTACTGAGTTATTGCATACACAATATTTGGCGATGAGGTAACAAGAACCTTCGCATGCAAAAATAAGCACAATTTCAATTCTGGAGCGATTCGTGGAGGGAGAAAATTGGGAAGACTTTGTAGCCCGCTTGAACCAGTACTTCGTGGCCAACAAAATGGAGGAAGAGGTAGACGCAGTTCGGCGCCAGGCGGTCCTCCTCACGGTTTGTGGTCCGAAAATCTATCAACTCACAAAGAATCTCCTCTCGCCCTTAAATCCAATGGACAAGGACTATGAACGTACGTTCGTTCTGAGGGCCAGGATGTATCGGAATTCTTTGCCGACCTAAGACATCTAGCTGGACCGTGTAAGTTCGAAACTGCGTTGGCAGACATGCTGCGGGACTTCTTTGTAATCGGCATCAACCATGAGGTGATCCTGCGTAAGCTACTGGCGGCGGAGACGCTGGATTTGAGCAAGGCCATCACGATTGCCCAGGCATGCATGACAACGGACAAAAGCTTAAAGCAGATATCATTTAAAAATCGGAACTCGGCAAGCACTGTAATCAAGATACTATCGTCGTTTGACACAGCTGCATATGGCAGAGCCTACCCAACTGTGTGCGCGAAACCTATGGCTGCTCAAAGTCTGCCAACGGGAATGAATCCGATATCACTGTGTTGGCGTTGTGGGGGAAATCATCGGCATCATCGGTGTCAGTTTAAACAGTATATTTGTAAAGGCTGTTTGAGAGTGGGGCATCTCCAGCGCATGTATCTGCAACTGAGCAAGCGTACTGCGACACACCACATGGAGGATGATGACCAGTCTAGCGCGGATCTGGATATGCAATCCAAGATACCAGAGGAGGAAGTGTGTGGACTGTATTCATTCCTAACAAAGAACCAACCGATAACGATTAATGTAAAACTTAATGGTGTGCCGGTATCGATGGAATTGGACACGGGTGCGAGTCAATCAATAATGAGCCAGAGGACATTCGACAGGCTGTGGGATACCAAGGCTGTGAGGCCTAAGCTGAGTCCAGTCAATGCCAAGTTGCGTATGTACACTAAAGAACTCATAACAGTGATTGGCAGTTTAGTAATCAAGGTGTTGTATGATGGTGCGGTTCACGATTTACCGTTATGGATTGTTCCAGGCAATGGTCCAATGCTGTTCGGCAGGAACTGATTAGAAAAAATCAAAGGGAACTGGAATGAGATCAAAGCATTGTCGTGGGAGGAGGATACTCCATGTGCTCAGGTGGGGAATTAATAATGGAGAACAGGGAAATGCAGAGACGTTGAACAAATATTTTGTATCGGTCTTCACAGTAGAAGACACTAAAAACATCCCAATAGTGGATCATCAAGAGGTGAGAGATAGGGAGGAACTTAATATAATCACTATTACTAATGAAGTAGTATTAGGTAAAATAATGGAACTAAAGGTGGACAAGTCCCCTGGACCTGATGCCTTACATCCTAGGATCTTAAGAGAAGTGGCTGCAGAGATAGTGGATGCATTGGTTGTAATCTACAAAAATTCCCTGGATTCTGGGGCGGTCCCAGCAAATTGCAAATTGGAAAACTGCAAATGTAACGCCCCTATTTAAGAAAGGAGGCAGACAAAAAGCAGGAAACTATAGACCAGTTAGCCGAACATCTGTCGTTGGGAAAATACTGGAGTCCATTATTAAGGAAGCAGTAGCAGGACATTTGGTAAAGCATGATTCAATCAAGCAGAGTCAGCATGGTTTTATGAAAGGGAAATCATGTTTGACAAATTTGAGGGAGTTCTTTGAGGATGTAACGAGCAGGGTGGATAAGGGGGAACCAGTGGATGTGGTGTATTTGGTTTTCCAGAAGGCATTCGATAAGATGCCACATAAAAGGTTACTGCACAAGATAAAAGCTCACGGGGTTGGGGGTAATATATTAGCATGGGTAGAGGATTGGCTAACTAACAGAAAACAGAGAGTCGGGATAAATGGGTCATTTTCCGGTTGGCAAACAGTGACTAGTGGAGTGCCGCAGGGATCAGTGCTGGGTCCTCAATTATTTACAATCTATATTAATTACTTGGATGAAGGGACCGAGTGTAATGTAGCCAAGTTTGTTGATGATACAAAGATGGGTGGGAAAGCAAGTTGTGAGGAGGACACAAAGAATTTGCAAAGGGATATGGGGCTAGAACCTCCACTTTTGAGCTTATCGCCCAAAAATGGGCGTTATTTCCGGCGTAGGCGGTAAAAAAGGGTTTTCAGATCGCCGGCTTCTCGCCCATTCTCAAAACACCTCGTTTACATTTTTGAAAATAGGCGTTACCGTGAGCGATATCAAATGGGCGGTAGCGTTAAATTTTTTTGACCTTCTGCTGTAAAGTGTGGCCGTCCTTAGCAACAGCATGGCAACGCTCGATTCCTGCGATTCAGGAGGTCAAGGGTCACCATGACATGCGCAGAAGAGGAGACAGAGAGAGAGGGAGCTCAGAGGGCCTGAAGGCATGGCTCGGTGTGGTGTGGCTGCTTTGGGAGGAAGGATAGAGACTTTAGAGCTTCACAACAAGTGGGCAAACAAAAAGTAGCTGTTAACAGCCACATATTTGACCGAATTTGCCCTATAATGGAGGGAGAGGAGGAGGCATCACAGCACGTTGTGGAGACTGACGCTGGAGAGAGCAGTGAGGTGGGAGAGCAGCACATTGGAGGCCGCAAAAGAGCCAGGAGTTTCTCGGACGAGGCAAATGCCTCCCTCCTGCAGGAGGTCGAGTCACGCTGGGGTGATTTGACACAGGGACGGCGTGGGAAGCCCACCCCAAAGGCCTATCAGAAGATATGGACCGAGATAGCAGAGGTGGTCTCGCCGGCAACCAACGAGGTGCGTGAAGGCAACCAATGCCGCAAACGATGGAACGGACTTGTGGGATCTGCAAGAGTAAGTATTACATTGATTTACATGTACTTATGTATTTATTAATTTGATTTGTAACAGTCATGAGTGACTATCAGCAGATGTGAGATCTTGCACTTTTACCGGCAATGTTTTGCTCAAAGCCTGCAGTCACGGTGTACGTCTTTAGGTAAGGAATGATAATAATTATAATAATCATGATTACATCTGTCGGTTATGTGTTGTATCAGTGTCTGTGACAGTACCTAGCAATGATATCACACAATGATCTCATGCCATGTCACCCTGTTACCTTTTACAGAAGAAGCTATCGACGATGAGGTCCGTGCAGAGGCGAATGGGTGGGGGGCCACCAGCCCCAGCAACATCACTGACATGCAGGTGCGAGTGCTAGCACTCGTGAGGAAGCACCCTGGACAGCCATGGATGCATCTGCAGACCCTGAAGTGATGCCACGTGAGTAAAGCTTACAACATTGCGTGATGTAAAGTCAATAGATGCCACACCAACTCATATCCGACCAATCATATATGATAAATGATTTCTAAAAGTGTCATAGAAATAATGCTGGCCTAATGAAAATCATTGCAATGTACAATGTGTTGATGGTCATGAAATGTAATGTCTATGATGATTTTGAGAGCGGCGGTGCTTTTGTCGTGCATATGCTGTGTGTAGCGCTGGACTCACCTTGTCACCCTAGCACCCCATTCTCCTCTAATAACCTCATTTATGTCTTGCAGCTCAGCCAGCAGTGCAGCCCCAGGCAAGGCCACAGAGGCCAGAAGGTGGGGGTGCGGAGCAGGAGTCGGCAGACGATCCTACTACATCTGATGATGAGGAGCTCCAATTCTCGCCCGTCAGTCCACTGGGTCTGTTCTCGACGGATGAGAGCGCAGACTTCGAAGAACCTGCACCGCCACGCTCCAGAACCCATTTCACCCCAAGGCCATCTATTGGTCCTCTGGTCATTCCCGCCTCCACTCTGGAGCTGCCGGCCCCAAGCACCTCTCCACAGGACACCCCATTTGTCCTCAGTATGGAAGTCGACCCCGCGGAGGCCTCGTGGACGTGGCAGGTCTGTTCCACGAGCACGACATGACAGCGGCGAGCTGGTTCAGTTGTCCACGAGGACTGTAGATATTGGTGACCAGCTCATCGAAGCTTTGGGGGGCATATCCCGACACCTGGCCACCATGTCCGAGTGCATTTCGCTCATGGCGGAGTCCCTGGATGCCACAGCCCTCCGAGTGGTCCCAGAGTGCGGCACTCCAACCCTAAGTTCCGCACCACCACTACGAATGACAGATGAGAGCAAGGATCAAGATCCTGCTTCTGCATCAGAGAATGTTGCCCCCTTGGCACCACCCGCTCCCGTACCCGTCCAAGCAACGCATCTGCCTTCATCCCCCACAATGAGACAGCGCCTGAGGAGCTCCTCAGCCAGGCGCCATGGAGCGAGGAGGGGAAGGGATAGAGGTGGGAAGAAGAAAGAGAGGGGGGAAGGAAAGTGAGATGTATGTGTGCAGGTGCTGGCTGTGTTATATCTTCATCCGGGTGTATGCAATTTGTTGCAATGTATCGGGGCTGGGGACCACACTCCTGCTTTGCCTTTGTATTCTGTGTTGCTGGACATGTTGACCATGTGATTTATGTCAATGGTGGAAAAAGTGGGATGAGGGCGAGGGTTGGGTGTTATTGGCTGTGTTACTTATGATTTCAGACCAATGTTGGTATTAAACTTCTGTTATTGAACATAACTTTGTTGCGTATTGTCTCAGATAGCTGGACCGTTACATAGTGGTGATTCCTTACCGTGAAAGGGTTAAATACAACTTATGATGTCTGAGCTACCCACACACATATCAGCTCCTCATGTAAGAGTGGGATTTAACAAATGCCAGCCACACCGCTGGCGTCCGTCCCAGTTAGTTCCACTTTTTGTGGGCGGTTTTTTGAGCGGGCGATATTCTTGGCGATATGTGTGCGAGGTGATGAAATTAACGGTGGGCGATCTCAATGGCCGTAGTTTGGGTAAATATACTCTTTATGACAAAAAACAGTCGCCGGGTGTTATTATTGAATCTTGGCGTTAAGTCCATGAGCAAAGTGACACTGGGCGATAATATGGGTGTGGAAATTGTCCATTCTGCTGATTCCGCCCCAATAAAGCGGGCGGGCGGTAATACTTTTTTCGGCGTTAAGCACATGGAAAAAATAATGCTTGCCGATAAGTCTCCTAAAAAAGCTTGTCAGTTTCCATTTTGTGCCAAAATGGGCGATATCTGGGTGTTATACGTCATTTCAGCAGTTAAATGGGCGCTAAGTGGGCGTTAAGCAGGCAAAAAAAGTGGAAGTTCTAGCCCCATAGACAGGCTAAGTGAGTGCGCAAACATTTGGTAGGTGAAGTATAATGTCGGAAAATGTGAGATTATCCACTTTGGCAGAAATAATAGAAAAGCAAATTATACTTTAAATGGAGAAAAATTGCAATGTGTTGCAGTACAGAGAAACTTGAAGGTCCTTGTGCATGAAACACAAAAAGTTAATATGCAGGTACAGGAAGGCAAATGGAATGTTGGCCTTTATTGCAAGGGGGATGGAGTATAAAAGCAGAGTAGTCCTGCTACAACTGTACAGGTTATTGGTAAGGCCACACCTGGAGTACTACGTACAGTTTTGGTCTCCGTATTTAAGGAAGGATATACTTGCATTGGAGGCAGTTCAGAGAAGGTTCATGAGGTTGATTCCGGAGATGATGGGGTTGACTTATGAGGATAGGTTGAGTAGGTTGGGCCTATACTCATTGAAGTTCAGAAGAATGAGGTGATCTTATTGAAACTTATAAGATAATGAAGGGGCTCGACAAGGTGGATGCAGAGAGGATATTTCCACTCATAGGGGAAACTAAAACTAGGGGACATAGTCTTAGAATAAGGGGTCGCACATTTAAAACTGAGATGAGGAGCAATTTCTTCTCTCGGAGGGTTGTAAATCTGTGGAATTCTCTGCCCCAGAGAGCTGTGGAGGCTAGGTCATTAAATATATTTAAGGCAGAGATAGACATATTTTTGAGCAATAATAAAGGGTTATGGGGAGCGGACAGGGAAGTGGAGCTGATTCCATGATCAGATCAGCCATGGTCTTATTGAATGGCGGAGTAGGCTCGATGGGCCAAATGGCCTACTCCTGCTTCTATTTCTTATGTTCTTAATATTCCTCTCTCACTATGTGTATCTCATCTAATATTTCACACTCCTCCTCCTTATCTACAATGTCTTCATCGTTCCTCTCTTTTGTCAAGACAGACGCAATGCTCATACCAAACCAAGTGACAAACCATGTGATTATACATTACACTGCTTTCCCCCTTTAAAAAAAGTATGTACTTCCCTCTCAAATACAATAAAACTACAGTCCCGCCTTTCCCAGTATTACATGTACCAAATAACAAAAATTCCTGGTATTTTTCTTTTAAATGAACTACAAATCCACTTATTAACAGGTTTGTGGAGCCTTCCTTATCTTCTTACAGAAGGTTCTGGTGTTAAACCAATTTTGGAGCTTTTTCTTGGCTTCAAACTCAAAGATAATCCTGTTTCTATCTCAGACTTGTTTGAAACATAGAAACATAGAAACTAGCTGCAGAAGTAGGCCATTCGGCCCTTTGAGCCTGCACCACCATTCAATATGAACATGGCTGATCATGCAACTTCAGTACCCCATTCCTGCTTTCTCTCCATACCCTTTGATCCCTTTAGCCGTAAGGGCCATATCTAACTCCCTTTTGAATATATCTAACGAACTGACCTCAACAACGTTCTGTGGTAGAGAATTCCACAGGTTCACAATTCTCTGAGCAAAGAAGTTTCTCCTCATCTCGGTCCTAAATGGCTTACCCCTTATCCTTAGACTGTGACCCACTGGTTTTGGACTTCTCCAACATTGGGAACATTCTTCCTGCATTTGACCTGTCCAATCCTGTCAGAATTTTATATGTTTCTATGAGAACTCCTCGTATTCTTCTAAATTTCAGTGAATATAAGCCTAGTCGATCCAGTCTTTCTTCATATGTCAGGCCTGCCATCCCGGGAATCAGTTTGGTGAACCTTCATTGCACTCCCTCAATAGCAACAATGTTCTTCCTCAGATTAGAAGACCAAAATTGAACACAATATTCAAGGTGTGGCCTCACCAAGACCCTGTACAACTGCAGTAAGACCTCCCTGCTCTTATACTCAAATCCTCTCACTATGAAGGCCAACATGCCATTTGCCTTCTTCATCGCCTGCTGTACCTGCATGCCAACTTTCAATGACTGATGTACCATGACACCCAGGTCTCATTGCACCTCCCCTTTTCCTAATCTGTCACCATTCAGATAATATTCTGCCTTCACGTTTTTGCTACCAAAGTGGACAACCTCATTTATCTACATTATACTGCATCTGCCATGCATTTACCCACTCACCTAACCTATCCAAGTCACCCTGCAGCCTCTTAGCATCCTCCTCACAGCTCACACTGCCACTCAGCCTAGTTTCATTTGCAAACTTGGAGATATTACATTCAATTCCTTCATCTAAATCATTAATGTATATTGTAAATAGCTGGGGTCCCAGCACTGAACCTTGCAGTACCCCACTAGTCACTGCCTGCCATTCTGAAAAGGACCCATTTATTTCCACTCTTTCCTTCCTGTCTGCTGACCACTTCTCTATCCACGTCAATACATTACCCCCAATACCATGTGCTTTAATTTTGCACACTAATCTTTTGTGATAGACCTTATCAAAAGCCTTTTGAAAGTCCAAATACACCACATCCACTGGTTCTCCCTTGTCCACTCTACTAGTTACATACTCAAAAAATTCTAGAAGATTTGTCAAGCATGATTTCCCTTTCATAAATCCATGCTGACTTGGACCGATCCTGTCACTGCTTTCCAAATGCACTGCTATTACATCTTTAATAATTGATTCCAACATTTTCCCCACTACCGATGTCAGGCTAACTAGTCTATAATTCCTTGTTTTCTCTCTCCTTCCTTTTTTAAAAAGTCACGTTACATTAGCTACCCTCCAATCCATAGGAACTGATCCAGAGTCTATAGAATGTTGGAAAATGACCACCAATGCATCCATTATTTCTAGGGCCACTTCCTTAAGTACTCTGGGATGCAGACTATCAGGCCCTGGGGAGTTATCGGCCTTCAATCCCATCAATTTCCCTAACACAATTTCCAGACTAATAAGGATTTCCTTCAGTTCTGAAAAGTTGCCCGCTTCGCGATGTGCACCTTGGGGAAGTTTGCAATTCTCGAGAATCTTAGAGCCCTCTCATTCTGTGCCTCCCTGGTCATAGGGAAGATGATCAAGTCCCTCCTGCGTACAGGGTTTCAGTGACATGCTGAGAAAGTCTGCAAATGTCGGCAGCTGTGGTCTGAAAAGAACTCGAGGCGTAGAATGACAGTGCCGCGGTGACTTTGACCTCGACAGACAGTGCAGTACTGATGGTGCTAGCAGGCTGCAGATCTGCCCTTATCAGCTGGCATACCTCAGTGATAACCTCTTTGTGGAAGCGCAGTCTCTGAAGGCAGGTGGTGTTGGGCAAGTCGAGGTAAGACTGCTTCTCCCTGTACTTGCAGGGGTTTAACGTCTGGTCCTCCTCATCAGTCTAGCACGCCTTACATTAGGCACGTAATGCAGTGGAGCATACTTTCAGTGATCTCGAGTCTGCTGCATGTAATTGGTCATCAAGAGAGGATGAGAAAGGACAGACCCCATTGCAGTAGCCATGTTTTCCACCGATTGGTCACAAATGATGAATGTCGCGATGAAGACACCTATTCAATTCCAATCGGTCACAGTATGGTCAATGTCATGTATTCAACTGTCATTGTATCCCATGTATAAACTGACCTAAGTTGTACAAAGTTGAGAACATTGACCACTAGGTGGTGAACTTGTGGGAGGCACTCCTAACATGGAGTTTCAGGTATAAAAGAGGAAGCTCCACCCACCCTCATCACTTCAGTGCTGGCTAATAAAGGTTACTGGTCACAGAGTGACCTTCTCTCAAGTATGGGTCTCGTGCGCCTTTATACTGTATAGTAAGGACATATTATTGGCGACGAGAAACTGGGATTTAAACCACGCAAGCATGGCTACTAGCAGCACAGAAGAGAGGCACTGTGTTGGTGATGATTGGGACAATTTTATTGAGAGACTATAGCAAAATTTTATCACTAAGGAATGGCTGGGACAGGATTTGGCTGACAAACACAGGGCTCATCTCCTGACGGTTTGTGGATCCAGGACGTACTCCCTGATGAAGGACCTTCTAGCGCCAGAGAAGCCGGCGGACAAGACTTTTGAAGAGCTCAGTAAGTTGATTGGGGAACACTTTAAACCGGCGAGCAGCATGCACATGGCGAGACACTGGTTTTACACGCACTGGCGGCGAGAAGGGCAAAGAGTTCCAGACTTCGTGGCAGACCTCCGGCGACTGGCGAGCCTATGTAAGTTCCCAGATGCATGCAGAGCGGAGATGCTGCGAGACTTCTTTATTGAGGGCATCGGGCATGCTGGGGTTTTCAGGAAACTGATTGACAAAGACTTGACCCTGGAAACGGCGGCTTTGATGGCCCAGACATTTATCTCAGGGGAGGAAGAGACCAGAATGATGTTTGACAGGAATCTTGGTTTAAATGCAGCAAATGGACAGGGAGTCAACATTGTTAACGCGGCACACAGTTCTCCAGGCAGACAGGGGCAATCGGACATGCCCGAGCATGTAGTCGAACCCAAAAAGGGAATTCAACAGAGACAATGGCTAGCTGAACGGCGATTCATGCCATCGCAAGGGACAATGCGGCCAATAATGGGGCCATCAACACCTGTTAATGGTGCGTTTAAGGACAGTTACAGAGACAGTCAAAGACGATCGACTGGTAATGGATCTTTTGTTTCCAACAACGGCTCATGTCGGAGGTGTGGAGGCAAACACACAGCCAAAGCTTGCAGGTATCATCAATATACCTGCAGAAATTGCAACATCAGCGGTCACTTGGCGCGTATGTGCAGGAAGCCTGCAGCCAAGTTGATGTATGAGGAGGACGGGGACGATGTAAGCCTTACGAGGCCAAATGGACACTGGGGCAAATCGCTGGAAGCTGAAGTTCAGCGAGTTCATGTGGAGCACATATACAGTTCATACACCAGGACACCACCGATAATGATGAAAGTGCTCCTCAATGGCATCCCAGTATCAATGGAGCTAGACACAGGGCCAGCCAGTCCCTGATGAGTATCAAACAGTTCGACAAGTTGTGGGCGTCCAAGGCCAGGAGGCCAAAATTATTGCCAATTGACGCACAGCTATGGACATATACAAAGGAGATCATTCCGGTGCTAGGCAGTGCCACGGTAGTCGTGACCCACAAAGATTCGGAGAACAGGTTGCCACTCTGGATTGTCCCGGGGGACGGTCCCGCACTGCTGGGGAGGAGTTAGCTGGCTGTCATGAACTGGAAATGGGGCGATGTCAATGCAATTTCTTCTGTGGAGTGAATATCATGCTCACAGGTCCTGGACAAATTTGACTCATTATTTCAACCCGGCATTGGCACTTTCATGGGGACCAAGGTAGTGATTCACAAAAAACCCGGATGTCAGGCCAGTACACCACAAGGCCAGAGTGGTGCCGTACGTGATGCGGGAAAAGATAGAAGGCGAATTGGACCACCTGCTGAAGGAAGGCATCATCTCGTCAGTCGAATTCAGTGACTGGGCGAGCCCAGTTGTGCCTGTGCTCAAGGCGGTGAGTTGGTCAGGATATGTGGTGATTACAAGGCCACCATCAATCGGGTGTCACTCCAAGACCAGTACCCGCTACCGAGAGCGGAGGACATCTTGCGACGTTTTCCGGTGGCAAACTTTTTTCAAAATTGGACCTGACCTCAGCTTACATGACCCAGGAGCTGACAAGTGAGTTGAAGAAGCTGACCACCATCACGACACACAAGGGGTTGTTTGAGTACAACAGATATCCGTTCGGGATTCGCTCGGCTGCCGCGATCTTTCAACAAAATATGGAACGCCTCCTCAAGTCTATTCCAAGGACAGTGGTTTTTCAAGACGACATCCTCATCACGGGTTGTGATACTTAAGAACCTCCGCAACCTGGAGGAGGTGCTACGCAGACTGGACCGGGTAGGGCTGCGACTGAAAAATGTGAAGTCCGTCTTCCTAGCTCCAGAGGTAGAATTTCTGGGGGTGAGGGTAGCAGCAGACGGGATCAGCCCTACTGCGTCCAAAACAGAAGCGATCCAGAGAGCACCCAGACCCCATAACACGACGGAGATGCGTTCGTTTCTGGGGCTCCTGAACTATTTTGGTAACCTTCTTCCCAAATTGAGCATGCTGTTAGAGCCGCTACATGTGCTCCTACGCAAAGGTCGCGAATGGGTCTGGGGGGATAGCCGGGAAAGGGCTTTTGATAGAGCACGAAATTTGTTCTGCTCCAACAATCTGTTAACGCTATATGACCCATGTAAGAAACTTGTTTTACCCTGCGACGCGTCGTCCTATGGGGTCAGGTGTGTGTTGCAGCATGTTAATGCCAAGGGTCAGTTACAGCCGGTAGCTTATGCCTCCAGGAGTCTGTCCCAGGCAGAAAGGGGCTACGGGATGGTAGAAAAGGAAGCGCTTGCATGTGTATATGCTGTAAAGAAAAATGCACCAGTACCTGTTTGGCAGGAAATTTGAGCTGGAGACAGATCACAAACCCCTAACATCCCTTTCGGCAAATGCATCGACCCGCATACAGAGGTGGGCACTCACGTTAGCCGCCTATGACTATACAATTCAGCACAGACCGGGCACTGAAAACTGCGCCGATGCACTCAGCAGGCTCCCACTAGCCACCACCGAGGGGGCAACCGAGCACGCTGCTGAGATGGTCATGGCTGTTGAAGCTTTTGAAAGCGAAGGCTCACCCGTGACGGCCCGTCAGATTAAAGTCTGGACAAATGGAGACCCGCTACTGTCTTTAGTCAAGAAATGTGTCCTGAATGGGAACCGTGCAGCCACGTACGGGGCATGCCCTGAGGAATTCAAACCATTTCACAGGCGCAAGGATGAACTCTCGATTCAGGCCAATTCCCTACTATGGGGAAACCGAGTAGTGATGCCCCATATGGGCAGAGAGATGTTCATCAGAGAACTCCACAATGAGCACCCGGGCATTGTCATGATGAAGGCAATTGCCAGGTCACACGTTTGGTGGCCAGGGATAGATGCAGACCTTTAACTTTCTGTTTGCAGGTGCAACATGTGTGCCCAGCTGGGCAATGCGCCCAGGGAAGCCCCCCTTAGCCCCTGGTCCTGGCCCGCCAAGCCATGGTTATGCATCCATGTGGACTACGCAGGTCCTTTCATGGGAAAAATGTTTTTGGTTGTAGTAGACGCCTACTCCAAATGGATCGAGTGTGACATTCTCAATTCAAGCACATCCTCTGCCATGGTAGAAAGTCTACGGGCAATGTTCGCGCCCATGGTCTACCGGACGTCTTGGTCAGCGACAATGGCCCATGCTTTACAAGTATTGAATTTCAGGACTTCATGGTAGGAAATGGTATCAACCATGTCAGAACGGCACCGTTCAAGCTGGCCTCAAACGGCCAGGCGGAACAAGCAGTGCAGATAATCAAACAGGGGATGCTCAGAATCCAAGGGGGTTCCCTACAAAGCCGCTTATCACACCTCCTGTTGGCCAATAGATCCCAACCACACTCGCTCACAGGGGTCCCACCCAAGAGCTGCTAATGAAAAGGACGCTCAAAACCAGGTTATCCCTTATACACCCCACCATGAAAGAAATTGTTGCGAGCAGGCGCCAGTCACAATGTGACTACCATGACGGGAATGCGAGGGCGCGATGTATTGATGTCAATAACCCTGTCTTTGTCCTCAACTACGCTGCAGGGCCTAAATGGCTCGCAGGCACTGTGATTGCCAAAGAGGGGAATAGGGTTTTGGTAGTTAAACTTACCAATGGACCAATCTGCCGCAAACACGTGGATCAAACAAAAAGGAGGATCAGCAACCACATCGAAGAAGCAGAGGAAGAACACGATGTAGAGTTCACTCCTACACAGGTGACCGAACATAGGAACCAAGTGGAGGAGAGCCCAGTCACTGTGGGCAGTCCGGACAGGCCTGAGGCACCGCAAACAGCAGACACTCAGGCCAGCGCCCAACAACTGGAGCCCCAACTCAGGCGCTCTACAAGGGAGCGTAAACCACCAGAGAGATTAACCTGCGATCCCAATAAGACTTTGGGAGGGAGGTGATGTCATGTGTTCAACTGTCATTGTAACCCATGTATAAACTGACCTAAGTCGTATACCTTGAGAACACTGACCACAGGAGGCGAACTTGTGGGAGACACTCCTAACCTGGAGTTTCAGATATAAAAGGGGAAGCTCCATCCACCCTCATCACTTCAGTGCTGGCTAATAAAGGTTACTGGTCACAGAGTGACCTTCTATCAAGTATGGGCCTCGTGTGCATTTATACTGTATAGTAAGGACATATCAGTCAAGATGTTTGCATAGATGTTCACATCAACTCGAACGACCTCCAGAGTACAACCGAACTCCCCGAGGTTGAAGCACAGCAGCCTTTTAAAGGATGCGACATGTGATGTAGAACATGGCCTCCATAACGCTGTGATTAGTTCCGCTAGTTCCACTTTTTCTGGGCGTTTTTTTGGCCGAGTGATATTGTGGACGATATGTGTGCGAGGTGGTGAAAGTGATGCTGGGCGATCTCATGGCTGCTAGTTTCGGTAAATATGCTCTTTACGACAAAAAAAAGTGGGCGGGCGGTATTATTGAATCTCGGCGTTATTATGCCCATTGATTTCACCCATTCTGATGATTCCGCTCAAAAAAAGTGGGCGGGCGGTATTATTTTTTCCCGGCGTTAAGCACATGGGGAAAGTAACGCTCAGCGATAAGTTTCCGAAAAATGCCCGCCAGTTTCCATTTTGTGGCTAAATGGGCGATATCTGGGCATTATACATCATTTCAGCAGTAAAATGGGTGTTAAGTGGGCGTTAAGCATGCAAAAAAAGTGGAAGTTCTAACCCCATGACATTTTAATTATAATCACAATATTTCTGTAGCTGCAGTTAACTCATTGATAATGGGCTCAATTTTCCCCAGTGATTTGCGCTGTTTTTTTGGTGTGTGCCACTTTTTTTGGCGTAAGTTAAAAAATTAAAGTTTTCCCAAGGAAATTGAGCCAGTGTAATTGAGTTAGTTACGATATTTTTAGGGGTTTTTTTACGTCATAGGGGCTGTAACCCGATATCTGCGCCAGTTTTTGTCAATTATGGAAGTTTGCCAAAAAAAATTCTGCTAGGTCGGCGTATCTGACCACTCCCGAAAAACCTTCTGGTGAATTAAGAAAAAGCAGCGCACATTGAGAAATTGGCGCAGAAAGACGCCATTGTTTCTCAGTGAAGTTTTGGTGGGAGTCAAGAAGATGTAAATATACATAATAAAGATTTTTTTTTTAACCTTATAATGCAGTAACTGGAAGTTTGATGGAATTCTGTAATTTTTCATATTCTTTCAACTCACACACCACCACCAAACGTCTGCAAACAGGGCTTGAGGGTTGGAGCGCGGCCGGCAGAATCGGTCCCTCGCCCGGACACAGGGGCTGCAAAAGAAGCCTGGGGGGGGGAGGGGGGATGTTGGGTGCTGTGGAAGGCGATTGGAAGACATCAGAAGCCTGCACTACCCATCAAATCAAGCCCGGGTGGGCGGAGGGCTGTGGAAGGCGATCGGAAGGCATCACAAGACTGCACTACGCAGCAAACATAGCCCGGGGGGTTGGGGGATTCCCGATCACTGCGCCTGCTCAGACCTGGGTGTGGTTCATACAGACCTGTGGGGAGAGAGAACAAAGAACCTTGTCCTGCCTGCCTGCTGCTTTTGAGCTTCTTGCAAAGGTAAAATTTAAGCATGGGGGCAACACTGACAATGCCATACCTTTCACAAGCCTTTTGCATCATGGTGCTACGGAGCAGACAATTGATTCGACGTCATCACATGAGGAGCCCGTAGGGTGATGGTCAGAAGGTCTTACCCACATCGGGTATATCAAGACGGGTGGTCGTACCTGCACCTGAGTGATGCAGACTGTGTCAGAAGGCTGCATTTCCGCAAAGAAGTTGTAACTGAGATCTGTGAGTTGGTGAAAGCAGACCTGCAACCGAGAAGCATCAGGAGGACTGATTTGTCAGTTGAAGTGAAGGTTACAGTTGGACTTTTATTCAATGCATCCGGATCCTTCCAAGCTACAACTGAGGATGTGTGCACCCTTTCTCAACATGCAACACATGTCTGCATTCGGCAGGTGATTGCTGCACTATATGCGCAGAGGAATGACTACATAAACTTACCCATGACCGCCCAAGCAATCCATGACAGGGCTGTGGGCTTCTCCAGGATTGCTGGCTTCCCCAAGGTACAGAGCTGCATTGATTGTGCCCACATCACCTTGCGAGCACCTCTGGAGGATTCTGAGATGTACAGGAACAGAAAAGGCTTGCACTCCATTAATGTGCAGCTTGTGTGTGATGGCATGCATCGCATCATGTCAGTTCATGCAAGATACCCTGGGAGCACCCATGATGCATTCATTCTACACAAGAGCGTTATATCTGCCATGTTTTAGCAGCAGGCAGAAAGGAAGAGCTAGCTACTGGGAGGCAAAGGGTACGGCCTCTCCACCTGGCTCATGACGCCCCTACGCATAACCTGGACGGAAGCTGACCGGGAACACAACATGTCGCACATTGCGATGCGCAGCATAATAGAGAGGACCATTGGCATGTTTCTGATGCCTGGACCATTCCGAAGGCTACTTGCAATACTCCCCTGATATTGTCAGTCAGTTCACTGTTGTGTGCTGCATGCTGCATAACTTAGCCATCATGATGCAACAGCAGATGGTAGTAGAAGACCCACCTGTGGTGAGAGTGGCTGATGTTAATGATGAGGAAGAGGCAGATGACGAGGAGGAGGATGAGGAAGCCATGCAACTATCTGAACCCGGAGCACGACGGCGGAGGAGAGTGTGTCGTCATGCCCCTTTAACGATTGCCCGAGCCTTATGCCAGCAGCTCATCCATGAACACTTTGCTGCCTGAAGGCTCAGTAACAACTATTCCACATGGACCATGTTTACTGTATGGACCTGTTCCATAATGCTGTGTTGTGTTAATGGAACAAGTGATGGAAGTGATTCTTGTTTACTTCAAAAGTTGTGTTAATAATCAAACAAACAATGGAAATGATTCTTCTTGAATTCCAAAAGTTGTGTTAATAATGGAACAAATAATGTAAATGATTCAGTTATAATTTAATATATATTTTATTCAAAAGTTTAACAAATATTTGTTTATATTTAATTTTAATAAACATATTCTTGTATCAAATTTTGAAGTTTTCACTTAAGATCACTTACAAACTCTAAGATCACTTAAAAACTTTAAGATCACTTACTAACTTTTAAACTTGTAAATTTACATAACTTACAAAAAACTTTTAATTTGAGAACAACAGTTACAACAGTAACAACAACAATAATAATAACAGCAGCAAAGAAAGGCTACACCTATCTCTCCTCCATCTTATTCTAAGACCGCCCGCCGCATTTGGTCTTGGTGACTCCACCACCCCTGCCCGCAGGCGATGGTGCAGTATTTCTCGGGTTGGTACCAAGCTTATTCTTTCTAACATCTCGGGTAATGCGCACCTGTTGATCGGGGTGGGGGGGCAGGCGGCAATGTGGAGGGCCTGGCTATGGGGCTCTTCAGAGGCTGGTCTGGGGATGGAGTGAGAGTGGCAGTTGATTCTGTCAATGGACGCGGGGATTGGGCATGTTCCCTTATTGCAGCAGCTAACTCTAAAATTCCCTCCCTCATGCCCTGACAGTGTCTCAACTACCTCCAACATTCCCTCTCTCATGTTCGCTGCCAGTGCCTCAACTACCTGTGACATGCCCACCCTCATGTTCACCAACAGTGTCTCAACTACCTGCAACATTCCCTCCCTCATGTTCACTGAGAGTGTTTGAACTACCTGTGACATTCCCTCCCTCAAGTTCACTGACAGCATATCAGCTACCTATGACATTCCTTCCCTCATGTGCACCGACATGGTTTCAGCTGACTGAGATATTCCCTCCCTCATGTTCCCGGACAGCATTCCCATTTCTCGTGAGAGTGTTGTTACTTCCCCCGACAGTCGCGATACCTCATCACCCACGCTACTGATGGTGTCCAGGAGTGATCGCGTAAAGTCATTGCTCTCCGCACTCATTGCCATCATCTGAACCACGTCTGTTAGATCCTGCACCTCAGGAGAGCGCAGTCGAGCTCTCCTCCACCTCCTCACCCTGGGTGTGCCTCGCAGCACCCCACTAGGACCCGCAGCCTCGGATGGTAGGGCCCTGGGTGTGCCTTGCTGCATCCCACTGGGACCTGCAGCCTCGGACGGTAGGGCCCTGCGTGTACCTCACTGCACCCCACTGGAATCCTCAGCCTCGGATGGTGGGAAACCAGGAAATGTCCCACCAACACTCAAAACCACTACTCAGGGAAGGGGCTAGCACCTCAATGAGCGGCACCTGCACCGCCTCCAAAGTGAGTACAACAGTGGGGACTTCATCCATCCCCTCCCCCTCCCCCTCATCCCCATGCTCTTGGTCTGGAGGGTAGGATTGGAAGATGTTCCCCTCTTCAGGCTCGTCCGCGTTTGAAGCATCTTCTGCATCGGCTTCAGCCTCGTCAGGGTTGGCCTTAAGTTCTGCAAAATATAACAGAACAGACAAATGGTTAGCAGCATAGGAGGGGGCAGGATGGCATGAGTAGGCTCACACAGCACAGGCAGCAAGCTCATTTGAAGGGCCATTTTTAAGGAAGCAGCAACGGGACATTTGGAAAAGCATGATTCAATCAAGCAGTCAGCATGGTTTTATGAAAAGGAAATCATGTTTGACAAATTTACTTGAGTTCTTGAAGGATGTAACGAGCAGGGTGGATAAGGGGGAACCAGTGAATGTGGTGTATTTGGATTTCCAGATGGCATTCGATAAGGTGTCACATAAAAGGTTACTGCACAAGATAAAAGTTCAGGGGTTAGGATAATATATTAGCATGGATAGAGGATTGGCTAACTAACAGAAAACAGAGAGTCGGGATAAATGGTTAATTTTCCGGGTGACAAACAGTGACTAGTGGAGTGCCGCAGGGATTAATGTTGGGTCCTCAACTATTTACAATCTAGATTAATGACTTGGGTGAAGGGACCGAGTGTAATGTAGCCAAGTTTGTTGATGATACAAAGATGGGTGGGAAAGCAAATTGTGAGGACACAAAAAATCTGCAAAGGGATATAGACAGGCTATATAAGTGGGCAAGTGAGTGAGCAAAAATTTGGCAGATATGGAGTAGAATGTGGGAAAATGTGAAGTTATCTACTTTGGCAGAAAACATAGAGAAGCAAATTATAATTCAAACGGAGAAAAATTGCCAAGTGCTGCAGTACAGAGAGACCTGGGGGTCCTTGTGCATGAAACACAAAAAATTAGTATGCAGGTACAGCAAGTAATCAGGACGGCAAATGGAAAGTTGGCCTTTATTGCAAGGGGGATAGAGTATAAAAGCAGAGAAATCCTGCTACAACTGTCAGGGTATTGGTGAGGCCACACCTAGAGTACTGCGTACAATTTTGGTCTCCGTATTTAAGGCAGGATATACTTGCATTGGAGGCTGCTCAGAGAAGGTTCACTAGGTTGATTCTTGAGATGAGGAGGTTGACTTATGAAGATAGGTTGAGTTGGTTGGGCCTATACACATTGGAGTTCAGAAGAATGAGAGGTGATCTTATTGAAACTTATTAGATAATGAGGGGGCTCAACAAGGTGAATGCAGAAAGGATATTTCCACTCATAGGGGAAACTAAAACTAGGGTCATAGTCTCAGAATAAGGGGCCGCCCATTTAAAACTGAGATAAGGAGGAATTTCTTCTCTCAGAGGGTTGTAAATCTATGGAATGCTCTGCCCCAGAGAGCTGTGGAGGCTGGATCATTGAATATATTTAACACGGAGATAGACAGATTTTTGGGCGATATGGGAGTAAAGGGTTATGGGGAGCGGGCAGGGAAGTGAAGCTGAGTCCATGATCAGATCAGCCATGATCTTATTGAATGGCGGAGCAGGCTCGAGGGGCCAAATGGCCTACTACTGCTCCTATTTCTTATGTTCTTTGGGTGGAATTTTTATGTGACCTCTGTTTGTGTCCAGCTCCTGCCATCTGCCCTCAATCACAGTAACTAGTGCCTCCACTTCATCCTGTAAGAAATTCTTGGGCCTGGCGCCATGTTGCATCTTGTATTGCAGCTCCGATTTTTCCAATGATAATTACAGTTCTCACACAGCACTCAACATTCTCTCACACACAATTGGCTCTTTAAAAATGGCCGATTGCAGATCGGAAGCAGTACTGCGCATGTGCGCCTATAGGAATCACGTCAAAAACGTCCTTTTTTTCCATGCATGCGCAGAAAGGGCGGCATTATTTTTTTGGTGCAGACAGTAGGCTCCACCCCGCGAGGCTACTGGACAGGCTGCGCAGCGCCAATTTTGAAAAATAGAGCTGGGAAAATTGGCACATTTATCTTTGCAGTTGTTCTAGCTTAGAAAAACAGGCGTAACTCTGCCAAAAAGCAGCTTTGAGCAAAATTGAGTCCAATGTATGGTGACTTTGCCCTCTTTTATTAGTGTGTAAATGTGAAACTATTAGCTATCTAATATTTGCTACATTTTAGGTGCCCCAACTTTGAAAAACCCAATTTACGGGCACATTTACTGCTACCCAAATCCTACATGTTAAAGACTTGTTTCTACACAAGGACAATCACACTTTCTATTGAGGTTGGCCTTAATAAAATACAATAATTTTTGTGACAAACAAGATTGGTACAATTTAAGTGTAGTGGACAAAATGTGTGCTACATGCAAAACTTTTATATATTTGGTAGCTAATATAAACAGTGGCATGTCAGTTTGATAGTACAGGTAAATTCCTTTAAAGAGCTAGGTCAGTTGTATCTCAGTGGGTAGCACTCTTGCCTCTGAGTCAGAAGTTTGTGGGTTCAAATCCCACTCCAGGGACTTGAGCTCAAAACTCCAGTGCAGTGCTGAGGGAGCACTACAAGCACTGCACTGTTGGAGGTGCCATCTTTCGGATGAGACGCTAAACCGAGGCCCCGTCTGCTCTCTCAAGTGGATGTAAAAGATCCCATGACACTATTTTGAAGAAGAGCTGGGGAGTTATCCCCATGTCCTGGCCAATATTTATCCCTCAATCAACATAAAGTATCTGGTCATTATCACATTGCTGTGTGTGGGAGCCTGCTTGTGCGCAAATTGGCTGCCCTGTTGCTGCATTCCAACAGTGGCTACACTTCAAAAGTACTTTATTGGCTGGAAAGCGCTTTGAGATGTTCGGTAGTCGTGAAAGGCGCTATATAAATCCAATTTTTTATTTTTCTAGTTTATTTGTTTTTTATGCTGTCCCAATTGATCTCGAGTACACTGAAAGCATTCCAATTCTCTAAATTTCAATGCCGTATTATTACTTTTTTCTTATTCTGTACCTTTTCAGTCGCAGTTTTACACCTTTAATTTATTTTTTAATCTGATTTTCCATTCCCTTCATACAAATGTGGAGAATTTACACCGCACGTAACACTGTTCTGTTAGAAGCGATATATATATTCCTTGAAATAATGCTGGGACTGCTACATTTGTTTATGAAGTTGAATTAGTAACCATGCACACACATAGATATAATTTTGGTTGGTATGCAAGAGTGGAAGCCCTTGCAAGTTAAATCAGCGTAATCTTTTGTGCTTTTTGTTTAACGACCGTTTCACCGCTGATGGGCGCTGTGACAGCTCTGTCCTCCGCAGTAGGTTGGGGGCGGGGGAGAAAGAGTCCGAGAGGAGAGTGGGAAGGGAAAGGGAAAGGAGTGGTGCAACAATGCCTTTGCGCGAATGGAAGGCAAGGGAGGGGCGAGGTTGCTGTAGCGGGAGGAGTGGTCTGTGTGGGGGGCGGAGGGGCGGAGTGTTACTGGCTCTGGCGCTGGGGCAGGCGCTGGCCGGCCGGGACTTGTTGTGAGCTCTGTGCCAGCGCTCAGCTCCTGGAGCTCCGGCCGCGCCGCGCCGAGCCCGCACTCTCTCGCTGCCAGCTTGTCGTCTTCCCCCAACCCCGCCGAGCTACAATTGGATTCGCAATGCCTGGGATGATGGAGAAAGGGTCGGAATACCTGGGCAAAGGCCGATCGAACGGCACCAAGAGCCCCGCGGGCGCCTCTTCCAATGGACACTATTCCGAAGAGAGCGGCAGTGACGACGAGCACGGTGGTAGCCTCGAACTCTCTGTGGCGAAAAAAAATAATCAAACTTCACTTGTAGCCCTTGGATTCTTCAAATCCCAATTATTCGGTGTCGGTAGCTCGACGCCGTTTGTTTCCTTGTTTATTTTGAATCGTCCTAATGTGTGTTTTTTCGGGTTTTTTTGTTGGTTATTACAGATGTTGGAATGCGAGTGGGCTCCGAATACCAGGCTTCCATTCCAGAATTTAATTCGGGTAAACAATCCTCATCCTTCTCATCATTATTATAATAATAATGTCTGTTGGTGTGACCCGCGATTATTCTGGAACTGAGGGTGGTTAGCCTCGGATTCGGTGTATGTGTCCCCCCCCTCCTTCCCCCGAGTGCCGGTTGGGGAGGGAGGAGACTTGTTCTCCGTTTAGTTTAATAACCTCTCGGCCTGGTTCGCCGCCTGCTTTCTGCCGGTGGCGGGAATGAGGGTGAGTGATCCGGCTGGCAGACCGAACCGAGCCTGTTCGACGGAGGAAACCAGCTTTTTAAATAAGCTGGGAGTCTGGAGCATGCGCACCCCAGGCCGGGCTCAGAAGCTCGAGCATGCGCGGGCTGGGAACCTGGAGTACGCGCAGTCGAAGCCGGGCTGGGAGTGTGGGGCATGCGTAGTCCAGGCCCGGTTTGGAGCATGCGCAGGCCGGACTGGGAGCCTGGAATATGCCCGGGCTCGGAGCCTGGAGCACCCCAGACTGGGCTGGGAGCATGTGCAGCGCAGGCCGGGCTCGGAGCCTCGAGCATGCGCACCCCAGGCTGGGCTCAGAACCTCGAGCATGCGCGGGTTGGGCTCAGAACGAGATTCCTCAAACTCGTGCTTCTGGAGCTTCTCCTTCTGCCAGTTGGAGATGTGGCGTGTCACTCTCTTCATCCCGATTGATCCCTGAACGCTAAAAAATAACTTATTTACTGGTTGATCATTCGCTTTAAAAAAAAAATTGCCAAACAACTTTTGTGCATTTTATAATTTTAGGTAAAATAGTTCATTTCTTTTGCATTGATACTATACATTATCATTTTTTTTCCTCTATTCCCTAAATACAATTGCCCAAGATAAAATCTAAATAGACTTGTCATGTTACATGCATGTATTTTGTTAAAGCATTAAAATACATTCTATTAAACAACGTTTTAAATTTGTAAACTTGAGAGGAGGTAGTGGAGATGCTGGATGGGATAAAAATTGATAGAGGAGGTACTTAAAGTAGATAAGTCCCCAGTGGTGGATGGGATGCATCCTTGGATGCTGAGGTAACAGAGAATAGACAGTGGTAATGCTGTAGATGTAATTTAGTCTCATCGCCGAGAGCATGCAGAAATCAAGCGCAGGCAGCGGAAGGAGTGTGTGGCAAACCAGTCCCACCCACCCTTTCCTCCAACGACTCTGTCCCACCTGTGACAGAGACTGTAATTCCCATATTGGACTGTTCAGTCACCTAAGAACTCATTTTTGGAGTGGAAGCAAGTTTTCCTCGAATTTGAGGGACTGCTTGCTGATTAGTTCCATTCCAGCGGGGAACTTGTTGATGGTGAGATGGAGCATTGCAGCTAGGAAGATCGAGCAGAGCGTTGGTGCAATGACGCAGCCCTGCTTGACCCCGGTCCAGACATGGATTGTGTCTGTGGTGGATCCGTTGGTCAAGATCACGGCTTGCATGTCGTCGTGGAGCAGGCGGAGGACGGTGACAAACTTTTGGGGGCAGCCGAAATGGAGGAGGATGCTCCATAGTCCCTCACGGTTGACTGTGATACCTGTCCTCCTATATGGCTCAGAGACATACAGCAGGCACCTCAAAGCGCTGGAGAAGTACCACCTGCACTACCTCTGCAAGATCCTGCAAATCCACTGGGAGGGTAGACGCACTAACGTCAGTGTTCTCGCTCAGGCCAGCATCGAAGCACTGACCACACTCGACCAGCTCCGTTGGGCAGGCCACACTGTCCGCATGTCTGACACGAGACTCCCTAAGCAGGTGCACGACTCGGAACTCCTACATGGCAAGCGAGCCCCAGGTGGGCAGAGGAAATGCTTCAAGGACACCCTCAAAGCCTTCTTGATAGTGTAACTTCCCCACCGCTACCTGGGAATCCCTTGCCCAAGACCGTCCAAAGTGGAGGCAGAGCATCCGGGAGCGCGCTGAGCACCTCCAGTCTCGTCGCCGAGAGCATGTAGAAACCAAGCGCAGACAGCGGAAGGAGTGTGCGGCAAACCTGGCTCCCCACCCACTCTTGCCTTCAACCACTGTGCCCCACCTGTTAGAGACTGTAATTCCCGCATTGGACTGTACAGCCACCTGAGAACTCACTTTGAGTGGAAGCAAGTGATTTCGAGGGACTGCCTATGATGATGATGATGATGATGTAGATGTAATTTATCTAGATTTTCTTCGACAAGGTACCCCATAATAGACTGATGAACAAGGTCAGAGAATGCAGTTAGGGGACAAGTAGCAGAATAGCTAGCTAGCTGGTTTCAAGACAGAAAGCACAGAGTAGGGGTAAAAGTTGGCAGCAGGTGGGTAGTCCTGTTCCACAAGGATCAGTGCTGGGACCATTGTTGTTCACATTTTATATTAACAATTTAGACTTTGAAATCAAAAACACAATTTCTATATTTGTGTATAATACTAAATTGGGGGCGACAGGCAATACTGAGAAGGACTGCAACAAATTACAGGAGGACATTAATAAACGTGCAAAATGGGCATATAATTGGCAAATGCAATTCAACACAGATAAATATGAGGTATGACATTTTGATAGGGAGGTCACTTATTGGAGTCCAGGTGGGGTAGAAGAACAAACATAACATAAGAAATAGGAGCAGGAGTAAAGTAGGCCATTTGGCCCCTCGAGCCTGCTCCGCCATTTAATAAGATCATAGCTGATCTGATCATAGACTCAGCTCCACATCCCTGCCCGCTCCCCATAATCCTTTACTCCTCAAAAATCTGTCTATCTCCACCATAAATATATTCAATGACCCAGCCTTCACAGCTCTCTGGGGCAGAGACTTTCATAGATTTACAACCCTCTGAGAGAAGAAATTTCTCCTCATCTCAGTTTTAAATGGGCATCCCCTTATTTTAAGACTGTCCCCTAGATTTAGTTTCCCTTATGAGTGGAAATATCCTCTCTGCATCCACCTTGTCGAGCCCCCTCATTATCTTATAGGTTTCAATAAGATCACCTCTCATTCTTCTGAATTCCAATGTGTATAGATTCAACCTATCCTCATAAGTCAACCTCCTCATCTCCGGAATCAACCTAGTGAACCTTCTCTGAACAGCCTCCAATGCAAGTATATCCTTCTTTAAATACGAAGACCAAAACTACGCAGTACTCCAGGTGCAGCCTCACTGCTACCCTGTACAGTTGCAGTAGGACTTTTCTGCTTTTATACTCTATCCCCACCCCCCTTGCAATAAAGGCCAACATTCCATTTGCCTTCCTGATTACTTGCTCTACCTGCAAACTAACTCTACTGCAGCACTTAGCAATTTTTCTCCATTTAAATTATAATTTGCTTTTCTATTATTTCTGCCAAAGTGGATACCCTCACATTTTTCCACATTATACTCCATCTGCTAGATGTTTGCTCACTCCATTAGCCTGTCTATTATCCCTTTGCAGACTTTTTGTATCCTCACAATTTGCTTTCCCACCCATCTTTGTATCATCAGCAAACTTGGCAACATTACACTCGGTCCCTTCATCCAAGTCATTTAATATAGATTGTAAATAGTTGAGGACCCAGCACCGATCCCTGCGGCACTCCACTAGTCACTGCCAACCGGAAAATGACCCATTTATCCCGACTCTCTGTTTTCTGTTCGCCAATCCTCTATCATGCTAATATATTACCCCCAACCCCATGAGCTTTTATCTTGTGTGGCACCTTATTGAATATGTTCTGTAAATCCAAATACACCACATCCACTGGTTCCCCTTATCCACCCCGCTTGTTACATCCTCCAAGAACTCAAGTAAATTTGTCAAACATGATTTCCTTTTTATAAAACCATGCTGACTGCTTGATTGAATCATGCTTTTCCAAATGTCCCGCTGCTGCCTCCTTAAAAATGGAATTTTCCCAACGACAGATGTCAGGCTAATTGGTCTATAGTTTCCTGCTTTTTGTCTGCCTCCTTTTTTAAATAGGGGCGTTACATTTGCGGTTTTCCAATCCGCTGGGACCGCCTCGGAATCCAGGGAATTTTGGTAGGGATTTTGGAGTACAAATACACAAATTACTAAAAGTTGCAGCACAGATTAGAAAGGCTATAAAAAAAAGCAAACCAAGCAGTAGGGTTTATTTTAGAGGTATAAAATTGAAAAGTAGGGAAGTTATGCTAAACATGTCTCGAACCGTGGTTACACCACTCTGAGTACTGCGTACAGTTCTGGTCGCCATATTATAAAAAGGATATAGAGGCATTGGAGAGGGTACAGAGAAGATTTACAAGGATGATACCAGAAATGCGAGGGTATACATATCAGGAAAGAATGAACAGGCTGGGTCTCTTTTTTTCTCTTGAAAAAAGAAGGCTGGGGGGGGTGACCTAATAGAGGTTAGAATTATGAAAGGTTAGAGTGGATAGAGAGAGAATATTTTCGCTTATGGGGAAGAGCATAACTAGAGGCCACCAATATAAAATAATCACCAAAAAATCCAATAGGGAATTCAACAACAATAACTTTTATTTATATAGCGCCTTTAACATATTAAAACGTCCCAAGGCGCTTCACAGTAGTGTTATAAGACAAAACCGATAAACCGACATAAGAAAATATGGCAGAAGAGGTAGGTTTCAAGGAGTGTCTTAAAGGAGGCAAGAGAGGTGGAGAGATTTATGGAGGGAGTTTCAGAGCTTTGGGACAAGCAGCTAAAGCCAATGGTTTAGAAGGTATAATCAGGGATTCTCAAGAGTGCAGAATTTGAGGAGCACAGACATATCGTGGGGTTGTGAGGCTGAAATAGATTAGAGATAGGGAGGGGCAAGGCCATGGAGGGATTTATAAACAACGATGAGAATTTTGAAATCAAAACGTTGTTTAGCCGGGAACCAATGCAGGTCAGCGAATACAGGGGTGATGGGTAATCGTGACTTAGTGCGAGTTAGGACATGAATAGCTGAGTTTTGGATGACCTCAAGTTTACATAGTGTAGAATGTGGGAGGCCAGCCAGGAGTGTGTTGGAGTAGTCAAGTCTAGAGGTAACAAAGGCATGGATGAGGGCTTCAGCAGCAGAAGCGCGGAGGCGGGCGATGTTACAGAGGTGAAAATATATGGTTTTAGTTATGCCGCGGGTATGTGGCTGGAAACTAATTTCAGGGTCAAATATGATGCCTAGGTTGCGAACAGTCTGGTTTAGCCTCAGTTAGATGCTAGGGAGAGGGATGGAGTCAGTGGCTAGGGAACGCAGTTTGTGGCGGGGACCAAAGAAAATGGCTTCGGTCTTCCCAATATTTAATTGGAGAAAATTTCTGCTCATCCAGTACTGGATGTCGGACAAGCAATCTGACAATTTAGAGACCATGGAGATGTCAAGAGAACTGGTGGAGAGGTAGAGCTGGGTGTTGTCAGCGTACATGTGGAAACTGACTCCGTGTTTTCAGATGATATCGCCAAGGGGCAGCATATAGATGAGAAATAGAAGGGGGCCAAGGATAGATCCTCGGGGGACACCAGAGGTAAGGATGCGGGAGTGGGAAGAGAAGCCATTGCAGGAGATTTTCTGGCTACGATTAGATAGCTAAGAATGGAAGCAGACGAGTGCAGTCCCACCCAGCTGGACATTGGTGAAGAGGAGGAGGAGGAGGGTGAAGAGGAGGAGGAGGAGGGTGAAGAGGAGGAGGAGGAGGGTGAAGAGGAGGAGGGTGGAGGAGGGTGAAGAGGAGGAGGGTGGAGGAGGGTGAAGAGGAGGAGGAGGATGATGTGGAACGCGCCACCACAGGGAGCAGCGGAAGGGAATGGTACAGACGCATTTACGGGGAGGCTAGACAAGGGAGAGGTTAAGGTGGAAATCGCGGACGTACTGGCAGGAATCTTCCAACCCTCCTCCGGAACTGGAGAATTTCAAACGAACCCTTCTTCAAAAAAGATTGTAAAGATACACCCAGCAATTACAGATGAGTCGGTTTAACCTCGGATTGATTGAGTTTTTTGATGAGGTAACAGAGAGGGTTGATGAGGGCAGTGTGGTTTTCGGGTGCACATGGACTTCTAAAAGGCGATTGATAATGTGCCACATATTGGCTCCAAGTTTCCACATGATTTGCTCCTGATTTTTAGGAGCAACTGGTGGAGAACGGAGTATCTTAGAAATCGGAATTCTCCACATTTAAGTTTTCTGCAGTTCTAGTCAGGTAGAACAGTTTCACTTTTGAACAGAATTTTTTTTTCAAAAGGGGGCGTGTCCGGCCACTGACGCCTGATTTGAAAGTTTCCACAGTGAAAACGTAATCCAAACTAACTTAGAATGGAGCAAGTGAAGATTTTTGTAGGCCTGAAA
Organism: Pristiophorus japonicus; assembly: GCF_044704955.1. NCBI lineage: Eukaryota > Metazoa > Chordata > Chondrichthyes > Pristiophoridae > Pristiophorus > Pristiophorus japonicus. The sequence goes on from NC_091985.1 coordinate 66,219,886, forward strand.
AAACCTTGTCTACACATTAAAAAATCAGGCGCAGGTTACAAATTAGGCGTCCAGAACGAGGGGGGGGCGAAGGGAAGTCATTACATTCTACAATAAATCCTTAGTTATACTTATACAAATATTATACAAATAATTCCAACCTGAATAAAAACTTATAAGCAAAGAAAATATTAAATAAACCATGTTCCGACCTGTGTGAAAGTGCTTCAGGCAGGCCTTTAAGGCAGGGAGAAGGCTGCAGGAAGTCTCATAAGTTGAGGCAGCCGTTCCCGACGGCAGGGGGGGGGGGGGTAGGCAGTGAGGGCCCGACCGACGGCAGCGGGGGGGAGGCAGTGAGGGCCCGACCGACGGCAGCGGGGGGGAGGCAGTGAGGGCCCGACCGACGGCAGTGGGGGGGGGAGGCAGGGAGAAGGCTGCAGGAAGCCTCAGAAGTTGAGGCAGCGTTCCCGACGGCAGGCGGGGGGGGGGGGGGGGGGCGGGGAGAAAGGCAGTGAGGGCCCGACCGACAGCAGCGGGGGGGGAGGCAGTGAGGGCCCGACCGACGGCAGCGGGGGGGAGGCAGTGAGGGCCCGACCGACGGCAGCGGGGGGTAGGCAGGGAGAATGCTGCAGGAAGCCTCAGAAGTTGAGGCAGCCATTCCCGACGGCAGGGGTGAGGCCCCCTGTCGTCGGTCGGGCCCGTCGGATAACGGCTGCCTCAACTTCTGAGGCTTCCTGCAGCCTTCTCACTGCTGCAAGAAGCCTCAGAGCTGATCATGGAAGGGCAATGTGGTTTTATTAAAAAATGTTCAAAAATTAAACAGCTACAAAGAACTACAAAAATGGCCGAGTGCCAATGTTTCCTTCACACGGCGCGTGTGCGAACGCTCCAACGCGCACGCACAGGGTTGCTGGCACGAAAAAAACTCATTTAAATGGTACCCGCCCCCTCCTACTTACAAAATCGGCGCGAGTGGTAGGCTTCGCCCCCTGGGCGCCGCGCCAGGCCGACATCGAGCTGCAAAGCGCTCGAGAATAGTGCGTTTTTTTTCAGGCGCCGTTTTCGGCGCGAAAAACAGGCGCCCAGCTCGGAGGTGTGCCTGTTTTGCCGCGTGTGGAAACTTGGGGCCAATAGGCTTACCAGCAAAGTTGAAGCCCATGGAATAAAAGAGACAGTGGCAGTATGGATACGAAATTGGCTAAGTGACGGGAAACAGAGAATACTGGTGAACGGTTGTTATTTGGACTGAAGGAAGTTATACAGTGGTGTTCTCCAGGGATTGGTACTAGGACCACTGCTTTTCTTGATATATATTAATGACTTGGACTTGGGTGTACAGGGCACAATTTCAAAATTTGCAGATGACACAAAACTTGGAAGTATAGTGAATAGTGAGGAGGATGGTGATTGACTTCAAGAATACATGGACAGGCAGTTGGAATGGGTGGACATATGGCAGATTAAATTTAAAGTAGAAAAATATGAAGTGATACATTTTGGTCGGAAGAACAAGGAGAGGCAATATAAACTAAATGGTACAATCCTAAAGGGTGCATGAACAGAGAGACCTGGGGATATATGTGCACAAATCGTTGAAGGTGGCAGGGCAGGTTGAGAAATCTGTTTTTAAAAAAAGCATATGGGATCCTGGGCTTCATAAATAGAGGCATATAGTGCACAAGCAATGAAGTTATGATGAACTAGTATAAAACACTGGTTCAGCCTCAACTGGAGTATTGTAACTAATTCTGGGAACTGCACTTTAGGAAGGATGTGAAGGCCTTGGAGAGGGTGCAGATAAGATTTACGAGCATGATTCCTGGGATGAGGGACTTCAGATAGACTAGAGAAGCTGAGGTTCTCCGTGGAGCAGAGAAGGTTGAGACGAGATCTGATGGAGGTTAAAAATCATGAGGGGTCTAGACAGAGTAGATAGGGAGAAACTGTTACCATTGGCAAAAGAGTCAAGAGCTAGAGGACATGGATGTAAGGTTATTGGCAAAAGAACCAAAGGCGACATGAGGAAAAACCTTTTTATGCAGCAAGTGGTTAGGATCTGGAATGCACTGCCTGAAAGGGTGGTGGAGGCAGACTAAATCGTGGCTTTCAAAAGATAATTGGATAAGTATCCGAAGGAAAAATAATTGCAGGGCTACGGGAGAGTGGAATTAGCTGAAGTGCTCTTGCAGCAGGCTGGCATGGGCTCAACAGGCCGAATGGCCGCCTTCTGTGCTGTAAACATTCAATGATTCTATAAAATAAGAACATGCATACAGAATACTATATGCCACATGAACGTGCACATAGGCTTAGCATTATTAGTCTACATTAGGGATGTGGCCTATATGGCAGTTCATTAGGTCTAAGTCTTTGAGTAGCAGCAACCTATATGTGTATTAGAATTGCCCTGCTTTTTTCCCTAAAGGAGTGTAATTATAAACCCATTTCTTTCTATGCCACCTATAGGCCTCAATTTTGGCCGAGTCCATTTTTCGGCGCACTTACCGGAGTTGCGCCGCTTATCTGCGTTCTAAGGTGCGCCGAAAAATTTTGTTACCACTTTGGCCACTGTCCGTACTCTTCACTGCAGTCGCTTAGCGTGGCCAGTCGAGTCGGGGTTGGGGCCAGCGTTCTGCACCGAAAAACTGTGCCGGGACGTCTGCACATGCGCAGCGGAATCGGCTGGTGATGTCCGCTCATGAGCAGTAGCGCTGCGAGTCTGCAACAACAGTAGGTTCCTCTCCGTTTCAGAGTGTGACGATGGGCTCCTTCAGGTAAAGTTCTCTGCATTTATTCTACCTCCTTTGTTGGGCTAGGGGCGGGAAGAGAAGAGTTATGAGGTTGATCTTTCGTGTCAGCGGTCTGAGTTGTGAGGAAACATGTGAGAAACAGACTTTTCAACTTGGTGGTGATCTTAGCAAGATATACAAGATTATAAATAATAGAAAATGTAAATCCAGACTAATACTTTAAAATAATTAGGTAACATAAGACGAGGGGACACTGGTTCAAACTGGTAAAAGATAACTTTTTGACTGCAATCAAAGTTCTTCGCACAGTGCGTGATCAACACTTAGAATTGGACTCCCAGGTATAGTGGTGAGGTGAAAAGTCTGTGTGGCGGGCAGGAGCACTATCTGTTCTCCTGCCTGCCCCTAGCCCAGGCCGAGTGGCCTCCCGCACCGGCCAGCCCGCTGCCTTCCCGGGCTGAGTTTGAAGATGAAGGTGGGACTTATTTCAATTTTTTATTTCTTATTGAATTCTTAGTACTTTTTGTTTGTAAGGTTCGGTGGTTTGTAAGGCTTGGTGGTTTAGGTGCAGGCAGGTCCTCTTCGCTTGCCACCCCTATCCCAGGTCGAACGACCTCCGATGTATCTACCTGCGCCGATTTCTTTAACTCTCCGCAAGGGTTTTCTGAAATGGCCACATACGCTGGCCTAAGTAGAAATGGAGTAACTATTAGCTGACCAAAGTTGCCTAAATGGGCAGAACTGGCGTAGGTGGCTGGTAACGCCCCCTTTTGAGGAAAAAAAACTAACCTAAAAAAATCGTAACTAACTCAGTTACGCTGGTACAAATTGATTGGGGAAAATAGGGGTTTTTAAGTTACGCCAGAAAAACGAAGTTACTCCAAAAAAATGGAGCAACACCTGGCCAAAATTGAGCTCATACTCCATAAATGTACTCTGGTTTGGTATAGACCAGGCCAGGGGCTAGAAATTCCATTTTTGGTCATAGGGGTATTTTAAGCGAAAAAAATACTGCTATGACTCCGCTACTGCTACGAGGCCTAATATTCACGATAAAATTAGGCCAGCGGTAAAAATCGGCGTTGCACGAGGATTCGTGGCGCAAACCACAAATTTTCTGCAACTTTTTTCTGAGGCCGATACTGTTGCAAGTTGAGCCTAGGGAGTGGGGAAAACACCAAAACAAATTGCAAAAAAAAATCGCAAACATTCACATGACACTTAAACTTAACTATTGAATAGCTGCAAAAGAATTTAAAAATAAAAATTTTAACTTGCCTTTTTTGCAGGTCGTCATACCTACCGCTGTTCCAAGGGCTGCAATGCAAGTTTTTCTCAGGCATTTTTTTTTCATCATATCTACGGGTGCGCTGCGTGCTAAATTTCTGGTGAAAACACTATTTCCAGTCTTGCACATCGGCGGTCCGCTCCCCAGTGATACTTAAAAACCACCAGCGCAAGACTTCTCTGAATTTTCCGGTTTGCTGTCTTTCGCCAAAAACGGCGAAATATAGCCGAAAAACCGGGCGCAAGGTTGGGGAATTTCCAGCCCCAGGAGTGGGCAATTATTTGAGCTGGAGTACCACTTAACAAGTTTCGGTGAGCAGTTGAGGTCCGCGCACCAATGACAAGGTCCCATGCAGGCAGCTCGCCAGCTCCTGTCGTTGGAAGAGATACTACGCAACAAATTTAAAGGGACCCCGCATGGGGAAAAAAAAAATCAGAGGGAACATTGCATAAGCACAAAAATTGCATAAACATAAATTCAGATAGTAGTCAGGTACTATATTAAATACACAAAATGTAGTGTAAACTAGTAAAATCTTCTGTTACTAAATGAATGAAATGATCGATCGATCACATTTTGTAGTAAAAGTCTACTTGGCTCAAGTCTGTGTAGGCTCCGATGTGTGAGATATTCTCTTTTTAGTGTATTGCGTATGGGAGCCCGAGGCTTCGCAATGTCTGAACTGCAATCACATTACCTGGTGTCCTTGTGCTTCGGGACCACACCCATGTCAAAGGTGGCGATGAGAACTCCCCTGCCATCATACTCTGGGTGCTGGGAGAGGAAAGACGCAGCACTGGTCTCTGTTTGGTAAAAGAGTCACAGATAAATGGATAGGGCATATTCAAGTATGCAGTGCATTCTGGGTACAGACGTCCACCATTGGGGCCAGGAATTGCAGAACAGATCTGTCCAGCTGGGTGGAACTGCACTCGCCTGGTTCCATTCTTATTTAATCTTAGCCAGAGAATCACATGCAAAGGTTTCTCTTCCCGCCCCGCATCGTTACCTCTGGTGTCCCCCAAGGATCTATCCTTGGCCCCCTCCTATTTCTCATCTACGAGCTGCCCATTGGCAACATCATCCAAAAACACAACGTTAGTTTCCACATGTACGCTGATGACACCCAGCTCTACCTCACTACCACCTCTCTCGACCCCTTCCACAGTTTCTAAATTGTCATACTGTTTCTCCAATTGAATATTTGGAAGACCGAAGCCATTGTTTTTGGACCCTGCCACAAACTCCGTTCCCTATCCACTCCATCCCTTTCCCCAACTTTTGTCTGAGGCTGAACCACACTGTTCGCACCCTTGGTGTCATATTTGACCCTGAAATGAGCTTTGGACGACATATCCGCAGCATTACTAAGATAGCCTATTTCCACCTCTTAACATCACCCGCCTCCGCCCTTGTCTCAGCTCATCCGCTGCTGAAGCCCTCATCCATGTCTTTGTTACCTCTAGACTTGATTATTCCAATTCACTCCTGGCTGGCCTCCCACATTCTACGCAACGTAAACTAGAGGTTATCCAAAACTCGGCTGCCCGTGTCCAAACTCGCACCAAGTCCCGCTTACCCATCACCCCTGTGCTCGCTGACCTACATTGGCTCCTGATTAAGCAACGTCTTGATTTCAAAATTCTCATTCTTATTTTCAAATCCCTCCATGGCTTTGCCCCTCCCTGTCTCTAATCTCCTCCAACCATCACCCCTACCCCTCAGAAATGCCTGCGCTCCTCTAATTCTGCCCTCTTGAGCACCCCTGATTATAATCGCTCAACCATTGGTGGCCATGCCTTCAGCTGCCTAGGCCCTATGCTCTGGAATTCCCTGAATAAACCTCTCTACCTCTCTTTACTCCTTCAAGACGCTCCTTAAAACCTACTTCTTCACCTGCTTCTTGTGTGGCTCGGTGTCAGATCTTTTGTTTCAATACTCCTGTGAAGCGATTTGGGACGTTTCACTACGTTAAAGGCGCTATATAAATACAAGTTGTTGTTTCATAATCGGACGGGGGAGAATCACTTTTGTAAATTGAATTAAGTATTATGTATGTTTCCTGGTTGCAGTTCGGGTCCGTCTCTGACCCACGAGATGTGAAAGTGGATAGACTAATGTGCAGCTCGAGCTCCAACTCGCGTTCTATTTCTGTCCTGTCCAGCAGACCGAATAGAATGACTTGGCAGGCTGGATACGGCCCACTGGCTGTATTTTACTCACCACTGGTATAGATCCGTAAAGATTCCTGGTTCGATCGTAGTTGTTCACAATTAACCTCATTGGAGTAGAAATTGAACCTTGTGCAAAATGGGCACAATGAGGCTCAATTTTGGGAACCAATATCCTGTGCACCAAGGATGCCAGAAAAACGTGGATCCAAAATTGGTTGGGCCATTTTTCAGGTGGCCACCTAAAACATGCAGTTTAGGTCCCTTAGATATGTAAATGAGAGGCTGAATGTGTTTTAGACCCCCTCGCCGAAATGAGCAGGACCAGCCCCACTCAGGATTACTTAGCAGTCGCTGCAGCACATGCAGTGGCCGCCAACAAAAAGTAAGATTTATTAACTGCCCACAATTTCTGTCCAGGCTCACAGTCAAACAATGACTGTGGTGTGGTGAGGTGATGGTGTGGTGAAGGAAAGGGGTCACTACAGAATGTGGAACCCTTTATGTCATCGCTTTTAGAAGAGGAGAGATGACACAGAAAATTGGAGGAAATAAAATGTCATTCTGATAACATATATTGGTATATATTCCATTATCTCTCGCCTGTGAGTCAGAAGGTTGTGTGTTCAAGCTGCACTCCAGAGACTTGAGCACAAAATCTAGGCTGATAGTGCAGCACTCCCTCAGCACTGGACTGTCAATGGTGCCGTCTTTCGGATAAGACAAAACTGAGGCCCCGGCTGCTCTCTCAGGTGGACTTAAAAGATTGCATGGCACTATTTTGAAGAAGAGCAGGGGAGTTATCCCGGTGTCCAGGCCAATATTTATCCCTCCATCAACATCACTTTTAAAAAAACTTATTATCTGGTCGTTAACATATTGCTGTTTGTGGGAGCTTGCTATATGCAAATAGGTTGCTGTGTTCCTACATTACAACAGTGATTACACTTCAAAAGTACTTCATTGGCTGTAAAGCGATTTGGTCGTGAAAGGCGCTATATTAATGCAAGTCTTTTTTTCAAAATACACTACTCAGATTGTGAATAGCTGTTGTATCGTCATCATAAATCAAAATGAGTGACGGCTACATGATAAAATGTTTAATTTCTTACAAGTACAGTCTATTTTTGTGGACTGTATGCATCTTTATTGAGCAGATTGGCCATTTGTTATTCCCTATATAGTTCTGCCCCATTGTTGAGCCTAATTTTTATCACATTTTCTACATCCCAAAGCGTTTTACAGCTAATGAAGTACTTTCTGAAGTGGTAGTCATTGTCGTAATGTAGGAAATGTGGCAGCCAATTTGTGTACAGCAACCTCCCACAAACAGCAATGTGATAATGACCAGATAATCTATTTTTAGTGATGTTGATAAAGGGATAAATATTGTCCAGGACACCAGGGATAGCTCCCCTCCCCTGCTCTGCTTCGAAATAGTACCATGGGATCTTTACATCCACCTGAGAGCAGACCGGGGGGACGTGGGGTGGGGGGGCTCATCCAAATGCTGTATTCTCTCAGTGCTGTCCTGGAGTGTCAACCTAGATTTTTGTGCTCAAGTCTCTAGAGTGGGACTTGAACCCACAACCTTCTGACTCAGAGATGAGGGGACTACCCCCTGAATCACAGCGGACACAATTAGTTGTTAGTTACATTAGTTAGAGCAACTGAGTTGGGATTACTGCTCCCTTTGTAGCTCTTGGTCCTGGACAGACACCAGATGGCACTTCTACTCAAGTTCTACAACCTCAAGTGGAACATAAATGCTGGCATGGACTGGTAGGGCCTAATGGCCTGTATCTGTGCTGTATATTCCGTAAAGCATGTAATACTGCAATAGTAATACTCAATTGAATGAATTTAAAATGTTTAAATACATATTTTCCTCCCATTTTCTTCCTTCTGTCCTTAACTGTTGCTGCAGTACAGTTCCATTAGCGCCACACACACTTCATTACTTTGTCCAATTGGTCATTCTTCATACATGAGCCTAGACGGTGAGTGTCAGCAAGTTATTCCTTACTGAACACTCCCAGATGCACAGTTTCCAGCAGAACAAGAATGGGAACTCTGGCTGGATTGTTTTCTCATTCCCTGGCTCAGAGAGCTGAACATCCTCATTGTTGAGCTGCCTAAATCATATCGTTTAACTTTGCACAGACAGGGCATGTAATGTGTGACTTTCGTGTGTCTTAGTTCTATTCTAGCTAGTGCATTTCCAACTGAGTGATTAGGAATCTTAAAGTTTGCATCCGTTAAAACTAAAATGAGTTAGCGTAACTACAATGAGATATTTTAACAAGTACATATATAGAAGTGCATTTTACCTTAGCAAAGAAAGTCCATCTTGTAGGAGGGAGAAATTTCTCCATGATTGTGGTAGTCATGCATAGGCTGTGGAAGGCGCAGCCTTGATATCTGAAAGCTGTTTCTCGTGTTTATTCTCAAAATGGTTTACTTAATTTTCTTTTAACAGGTGCTGCAAAATACAGTGATAAGGACATTGGTGGAATGCTGGTTTGGTCTCCATATCACGTCATTCCAGATGTAAAATGTAAGTAATTTAATAATTTATTCTGCTTTTTTATATAGTATAGGAACGTCATATATACTATTTCCGCAATTTTTTTTGCATATACAGGTGCAGCATCCGGAACCCTCGGGACCGAGGCTGTTCTGGATTCCGCGTTTTTCCAGACTTTGGAACGTCTTTCTGACGTCACAAATCCAGAAACACCCGAGCCCAGGTTTGGGTGGATTTCGGAACGTCAAATGTAGGGGGAGGTGCTCGCCATTGAACTGCTTGGCCCGCCGAGGAGGTGCAATTCGGGCGGGGCGACAAGGAGGCCCCGAGCTAAGGATGGCGGCGCAGCGCGGGGCGGTCGGGTGAGGTCCAGCAGCAGCAGGACCTCGGGGTTGGCGGGGGCGGGTCCGGATTCCAGAACGTTTTATGGATTCCGGACGACCCTGCCACCAATCGGTCCGGATTCCGGAACATTCTGGATTCCGGAACTCCAGATTTTGGACGCTGCACCTGTATGAAATTATTCTTCAAATTTGTAATTATTTTCAGGGAGTGAAAATTTTATTGATTTTAAAGTCTAGGACCTTTAGAAAATGTAGGACAGATTCTCAAGTCTGATGCTCGATCAGAGGATTTGGTAAACATTGCAACACTTAGCTTCTACCATACTACTAGAACTTGAAAATAGCAACCTATAGTGTAGTAGGTAGGGAGTATTATAGGAACCCATGAGTAGAATATACATTTTATGGACTGTGGACACATTCTGAGCTGTGAGCACTTTGAACTTGCAATGCCAGATTGGTAGATCCAAATGCACAAATAACAAGTAGTTTTATTTACCTTTTAATTATTGAACCAGCATAAATACATCTATTTTCAGCTGCAAAGTACCAAAAAAAAACTTCTGGACCGTTTAATGGATTTAATTTGTTTTTGCATCTTAATTATATATAATTTAGTATATTTGCCAATGTATTGCACAAAGAAAGTTGAATGTTTTTAGCAAGATGGGTGTGTTACTTCATGTAATCGACAATATAGAATACTATAACAGGACAGTTGTGCCTCTTTTTAAGGCAACAAAGTTTCATTATTAACATAGGCTCATCATTCAGACTAATTGTTTGGTTGGGGATCTTAGCAGATTTGATCTGACACCAGGAATTAAAAGTTTGTAGACAGGAAATGCGTGCATATGTAAGATTTTTACATTTTGGTGTTGCCCTCCGTAAATTGGTTGATATGCTGTTCTATTGGGACAGGAATATTATATGATGTAATACACTAATCGAAATTGCCCTGCATCCTAATTGGGGTAGGGACGGTAACTAGCTGGGGGCAGGACTTTCTGCGCTGGCGCAGAAGTCCCGACCCTGCCGCTGAATTGGGCTTAACGCCACTCAAAGGAAGTGGACCACATTCTCGCGCGCTCCACTTCCTTTAGGAGCGGTTCATGGGGCGCTACTGGGGTGGGGACTGAAGTACTATGCGAATGCTCATAGTAGCGGTAACGCGCTTCAACGGCCCTTCCCTTCGCACTCTGCAAAGCCTGTTCTAGGCCACTAGGGCAGCGTGGGACCGGGCCTGCAGCCTGGCACGATGGCGGCCTGGACCATGTTAGGGCCTCTATACTGGAGCCGACCTGGGAGTCAGCAAACCAGTAACGACCACTGGGCGCTGGCGCCCTCCACTTTAAGTCCCGTCCCGAGAGTGAATGTCGGCCAGCTTCACGGCCCGCAGGGCAATTTCCCCCACGGGGGGGGGGGGGGGGGCAAGGGGTTGCCATGCATGGTGGTGATGTGATGTCATTGCTGCGGCCTGCTGCCATGACAGCGCCTCCGCAAACTCCCGGGCAATTTCCCATGAGCCGGAAGTGTGGCTCCCCCCCCCCCCCAATGGCAAAAACTCTCTTCCGCCCCATTAGCGCCCCCTCCCCCCCCCCCCCCCCCCCCGGACCTTTTTTTTTAAAGGGGCAATTTCGCCCACACTATGTTTATTCTGCTGTTAAACGTCCAACTTCATATGTCCCTTTTAAGACTAGCAGCTGTAGTTTTTGTTGGAGGCTGATCAGGCTTAGCAGATCGTCAGATCAGTTTGAGGTCAAACTGGTGCTTTCATTTTATTGGTAACACATAAAATTTAGGTGTGGTTTTTGAAGTGTGACGTACATATTCAGTAGATACAATGTTTTTTTTTAGATTAAATACAAAAATATTAATGGATCTTTGGCATTGTTCATGGGCAGTCTGGGTTTGGCGCATGGTTTTGTTGAGCTGTAAACTATTCTGTACCTTTAAAACCATAGCTCAGGTACTGCTTGGGACATTTTACAACATTAAAGGTGCTATATAAATGCAAACTGTTGAAAGTCAGTAAATTACTTGTAGACTTCAAGCTCCAAATCACAATAACCCAGGTTGAAATTCAAGCTTTTTTTTTCTTTGGCAATTATTTTGTAGCAGTAACAAAATATGAAGTTTGAAATGTGATGGATGTATACTAGATGCAAAAAAAACCCGTACTTCATGTGGCATTGCTTATGATAGTGGACATTATGCTATTTTATAATTTTGCAAAATCCATTTTGACTGGATTAGGTCCCTTTTTGTGATAAACATCAATGATCTCGACTTGAATATAGGGGGTATGATTAAGAAATTTGCAGATGACACTAAAATCAGCTGTGGTTGATAATGAAGAAGAAAGCTGCGGACTGCAGGAAGATACCAATCAACTGGTCAGGTGGACAGAACAGCGACAAATAGAATTTAATCCGGAGAAGTGTGAGATAATGCATTTTGGGAGGGCTAACAAGGAAAGGGAATACACATTAAATGGTAGGATACCGAGAAGTGTAAAGGAACAAAGTGACCTTGGAGCGCATGTCCACAGATCCCTGAAAGTAGCAGGACAGGTAGATAAGGTGGTTAAGAAGGCATACGGAATGCTTGCCTTTATTAGCCGAGGCATAGAATACAAGAGCAGGGAGGTTATGCTTGAACTGTATAAAACACTGGTTAGGCCACAGCTGGAGTACTGCGTGCAGTTTTTGTCACCGCATTACAGGAAGGACGTGATTGCACTGGAGAGGGTACAGAGAAGATTTACGAGGATGTTACCGGGAATGGAGAATCTAAGCTACGAGCACAGCTTAGATAGGCTGGATTTGTTTTCATTGGAAGTGGAGGCTGAGGGGAGACTTCATTGAGGTGTATAAAATTGAGGGGCCTCGATATAGTGGATAGAAAGGGCCTATTTCCCTTAGCAGAGAGGGGTCAACAACCAGGGGGCATAAATTTAAATAATTGATAGATGGTTTAGAGGGGATTTAGGAGGAAATTTCTTCACGCAGAGTGTTGGGGTCTGGAACTCACTGCCTGGAAGGGTGGTAGAGGCAGAAACCCTGACCACATTTAAAAAGTACTTGGATGTGCACCTGAAGTGCTGTAAACTGCAGGCTTACGGATCTAGAGCTGGAAAGTGGGATTAAGCTGGATAGCCTCTTGTTGGCCGACACGGACACAATGGGTCGAAATGGCCTCCTCCTTCTGTGATTCTATGATTCTATGATTAACAAAGCGATAAATGCCTCTCGAAAGTAATCTAAAAAGATAAGGCGGTAACCAAGCTGAATCAAAGGGACCTT